>NW_026555100.1:3000000-3417500 GCF_021234165.1 Pteronotus mesoamericanus
ACTAAGGGAAGGTGAAGCCCCATTAGAAACAGGTCATTTCCTCTGACTAATTGGGTGACTTTGGACAAATCATTTAGCTGCCCCGATCGTCAGTTTCCTCATCTGAAAATGAGTAGCAGGGCCCTTCCCAGCTGTTGTGAGGACCAAACAAGTAAGTGAGTAAAGCACAAGGTGGAGGACCGGCCCAGAGTGTGCGTCAGTGATTAGCGTCGTGCCTTACATTGGTGGTAGAAGTGGGAATCAATGCAGAAGTCCTGCTTGTTAGAAATTCAGTCAAACAAGCACCAAAAGGTAAGTAAGGAAAGGTGGCAAATGCTCCCATCTGTTTTTCTGTGCAAACTGTTTTCTTCGCAAACTGTTTACTCTGCCTCCTCTGCTCTAGAGTTTTCCTGTCACACTTGGAGGCTTCGTGCTGATATCACCAGATTCTGGGCATCTTCCCCTCTTCTTTCTGTCTTGCTTTACAGTTATCTGTTGGCTATTTTCTTCACAGGTCATGATTTACTCACACCCCTGGTATCTGAGAATGCTGCTTAGAACTTCAAGAACAGTAGGTATGCAACAAATGCTTCATAGGATGGGGGTAAAAGAGCTAACCAAAAAGAGGGAAAAAAAGAATAAACCAAGGTGTTAGGGGGTCTTTCATCTTGACTCTGGAAACAAATATCTCTTTTATCTTGCAAAAGTCACTTAATTTCTTTGGACAATAGTTTCCTCATCTGTAAAAACAATCTCTCTTTTCTTGCATTGCTCTAAAATTCTATAACTTGAAGAAAAAACAGCTGCAGAAGAATGCTTTATTATCTGACCTGCTAAGCTGTTAGAGGAAAAGAATGGGACAAGCAGAGTTGGTCTCTCAGTCTAATTAACTCAAACTCCTTCTAGCACTTCCAGCTGTTCTCACCTGCCCTATGTATGCATGTATTTTTGTGTCTATATATTTATTTTGATTGTAAAGGTTCAAGGTAATGAGCCAGTAGGTAAGATTAAAACGTCACTGAGTCTGTGTCATTGCTCTCCTGCAAGGGTTGACTGAAAATCTCTGTCCACAAAGAGGAGAAAATGTGCTTCCAAACCAGTGACCACAGGTCTGAGCTGTGAGAGAAAGTCACCACTCAGGTATGTGGAAAGAGAGAGAATGTGGGCCCACAGGGGCCCTGGTTCTGGCTGTAGTCTCCCTCAATGAGGCATCATCCACCTGACAAATTAAAGGCTTGGCCAGATTTATGAGTTTTCCAAACTCAATCAGAATGAAGCCTGCTCTGACCTACAGAAGGTCACTCAACCGTATTGAATATTTGTCAACATTCCATGGCCAAAGATAGTGAGTGACTATCCAAGAGAGATTTAGAAATCTCCCTGCTTATTCCCAGCAACTGTGTGGGAGCAAGAACACAGCGGGTGGATTTCCCTTCCCTGAACATAGACACTCTCTCAGCACAGAGGTGCCTGTTCAAAAGCCAGTGTCTTGTCACCATCACTCAGCTGCTCAAGTTGCAAGAAGCAAATGTGGAAGGACACTGTTTGCCCCACCTCAGTGCACAAAGGGTCTGCTTTGAAGCTCGCAGAGAAGATGAAGGCAGCAGAGTGAAGACTCAGCCCTGCAGTGGACACAACCCACATTCCACCAAAACCCCAAGTCATCTGAGTCACCCCAAGGACCACAAACCTAGTTTCACTTGCCTCCCTTTCACCTTTCTCAGCCCAACAGCACCAGAGCTTTGTCTTCACAAGCTCATTTTCCACTTAAACAAAGAATTAATTGATGTCCTCCTTATGTGTACTTGAGCAGCTGTGGGGACTGGAAACTGGCCTCCAATCCACTAACTCCAGCAGCACACCTGCTAGCTCCCTTGCTTTTAAAATGAGAACATTAAAGACACTGTATGGGATGATTTCACAGGGGCAGGCACTCAACACATCTAAGATTCCTCTCAGCATACGGAACTGATAGGATGTGTCAATATAACTAGAGCCTAGCACTTCCTCTTGTTTCTAAGGGAACAGATGGGATTAAAGTAAAAACTGGGGAAGTAACTAATATCCCAGTAGCCAAAGCATTTGCTTAGTTCTCTCAGTTTCTCCCAATGCCTAACTAGTCATCTGGAGTATGATCTTTCTTTTCATTATCTGTCTGGCCTTTTGTACCTCCACTGCCTTTGTCAGAAAGATGAATGTTTGCAGGACCTGGGTGTGAAATCATTATCCCTGGATTTTGCTTCTGGGTAACAGCTTCAGGGATCTGGTATGGCCTGGTGAACTGGCAACCCAACAACAGGACTCCCTGACAGGACAGCACTCTGATCACCCATGTGAAGAGTATTCAGTAAAAACAGGATGAGCAGGTTGGCATTGCTGAGCTTCCAGCACAAGGAGTGTGACATCTAAGTGTAATCAGCTGCTGAGCGTTAAACCTCCTCTGAATTTGTTCTTGTTTGAACTTTTCTGAAGAGCAGTAAGGTAAAGTGTTTGACCTATATAATGGCTCTTAACTCAGAGTCTCCGGTTGCCTTTTTAGCACCATCTCTGTGGACACCTCTCCCTTTGCTCTGAGAAGTGTTAGGCAATGTCTTCAGCTCGCTGATCATTCATTCTCTAGTGGTCTAAGTGAATTCATGCAGCTCCTGAGGCCTCATGTAAAAGAGAGTTAGGGCAAGGACACTGGTGGCACTGGGACACCTCACTTAGGAAGAATCTTCTTAGTCTGATCAAGGGCCAAGTTTTCGTTCTGCCAGTACTTTCTCATGTGACCTGAAGAAGTCACTTCATTTCCACCAGAGACTCAGAGCTCTCATTTGTAAAAGACAGGCGGGCCATTGCAAGTGAATATTTGATGGTACCTTTCTTGCTGTGAGACCTGGAAATGGATGTGTAACATAAGTTATTCTTAATTTATCTACAAAATTAAATCCACTACCAGAGAGTGGTTTAGTCCATGGGCAGAAAGATCACAATGAACCCATTCCAGACTTTCTCATGGGAAGCTTAAGAACAAAAGGGGTAAATATCTTGTTTACCATTCTAAAGGCAACATCTAACACAGTGCCTGACTATTAGCAGGCAATAAAGATTTGTTGGATTAATCCTTTCAATTAACGAATGAATGAAAATCTCAAAAGCCAAGCAGATACTTTAGGATGCGCTGAATCTGTGCTTCTCTCTATATATTTGTGTTTGTATGTGTGTGCACGTGCATGTGCACCTTTCTATGTATACATGTGTATGAGATCTCCATCCTCAAAGATCTAACCAGTTAGTGGAAGAAAGAGACAACTAGCACTGGGTGCTAAGTGATATGTCTCATCTGATTCATTGTTGCATTCTGAACATCTAGCCAGAGCCTTGCTGATGGTAAATGCTCAGCAGAGTTTATTGGACAGATAGATAGATGGATGAATGGATAGAAGGATGGGTGAGTAGATGAGTGGGTGGATGGATGGATGAATGGAAGGATGAATTGATGAGTAACAAGGGTTGATATGCACTTTGTGAAATAATCTGTGCAACCTCAATTCCCATTTGTCCCTGAAATAACATAGAAAAAGGCAATCATGGCTTTCCTTTTCCAGTTTGTTTTTGTTGGGGGCGGGCAGGAGAAATAATAGAGCAAAGAGAAGAGGAAAAGAGAGAAAGAGAGATCAAGTTTGAAACTGCAGCAAAGCCGAAGAGCTCTGCATTTTTCAGTGGGTATGATGGGGCTGTCTGTTAAGAATTCACTATAATCAGGACATTGATGCTTTGGAGAAATAAGGAATGAGGGAAAAAAGATAAGAAGCTGAGAAGGCAAGAACAGTTACTATGAAATGAGTTATACAAGGAAATAAATTATGTCTTTATTTTTCTGTTACTGATGATTTAGGATTTTAATTTTTACATTTTTAAAGATATTTAAGCCTTCAGCCCAGGAGAAGGGGGGTGGGGTTAATAATAAGCTTAAGCATCAGCCACCCATTTGGATTTGGGAATTTGTCAGAGGCAAGAGATTGAATTTCTGCCTCAGTGTGCAAAAAGCCTTATTTCCTATGTTGTCACCCAAGTCATCCTAGTTACATCTGTGTTTAGTACCAGACAAGGAGTTTGGACTAGCCCACCATAGGTGGGTATGAATTTAATTCTGTGATAAATGAGAATGGCTACCTGGCCACGCAGGTCAAAAAACAGGCTGGAGTAATCTAAGCGTCGGGGCCAGAAGAAAACACAAGCCAGCAACATGATCCATGGCCTGAGTCACTCCTCAGGAAAGGCTATTTCTGTTTCCCCAATTTCCCCAGTGCCTTTCTTGAGAGCAGTGCTGATTACCAGATAACCAGAGCCTTTGGTCTTTCAAAGAATCAACAGCTTGGCAGCCACAACGTGACAGGCATCAATACTAATCGCACAGGCCTGTCTGTAACTGGACCCTGGGACAGGTCGTGCTACACCTGCCTGTCCAGGAAATGTACTCCAGGGCCTCCCCCATGGAAACTGCTAACAACACTTATTAGCTGTTTCCTTGCCTGATAAGTGGTCTGCCTACTTCTGGCTCCCATTATTATATTCATTTCAGCCTGTGTCCCTGAAACCTGATACCTTTGTACTTGGGAGGTGTGCAGTCTGCCACCTGACAATGATTTGACATGACATGGTGACAGAAAACAGGGAGAGGGGATGAAAATAAAGGACAAGGGATCCAAGCTGCTGTGCTGGCGGCTCCAGGCAGGGGTGCCCATCAACACAGATACCTGCTAGCAGGAGCCCAGGCCCCACTGATGGAACGATCAGATCACTCATGTCAGAGCTCCATTCGGCTGCGAGATATCAATCTTCCTTTGTTGGCCAAGGCCCTGTGCAAAATTACAGTGGGTTCTTCACCTGCACCTTTGAGTTTAATGTGACTCAACTTCTGCCCTTCACCTCTTACTTCTGTTCCCCTAGCACCTCATTTATCTTTTGTTCTTATTTTCTAGGCCTCTGTGACTACACTCAGAGCTGTCATTGGGTGGTGAACACAGATGCTGAGCTACCACAGCAACCATGTGTTAATGCAACATTTATTCAAGAGACCATGGAGGAGAAGAGAAGGTCAGTGTCAGAGCCTTTAACCCCTGGAAGCCCCTATATAGGCACAGTTGTGAAAATAGCTAGGATTCTAAAGAATAATTTTAAGGATAGGCTCTGTGACTGACTAGCAGTGACTGTAGACAAATGGTAAGCCTAACCTGGGCCTCCTCTATCAAATGAACAAAGTAGACTAGACCACTGATCTTAAAGCCTTCTGTTGTTATGTTTACAATAAAAAATGTTAATTAAAAAATTTTAGTTACATAATATTTCTCGTTAGGTCATAACAAAAATAAAAATGAAGTTTAGAAGCTATGGCTTAATCCTACTGAGTCATCTTTCCCTTATACTGTTAACACATCTCTTTGAAACACTAGAGATCCACATAGTTCAGTGTGAAAACCATGGAATATATCATTTCTCAGTTCCCTTCTAGCCCAAATGTTGTTTTGGGAAGTCACTGGGGACAGGGAACTTGGAAGGAGGGGATGGGGGATGTGTATCCCGTTGGAATTATCTTCTTTCTCCCATTTTGTTTCCTTATTGCCATCAGTGGCCCTAGAGCTCTGTGGGTGTCGATGGGGAGACACGGTAAAGTAGGTAAAGTAGGACGGTGTGAACAGGGCCCCAGGTTCACTCTCACTGCAGTTTGGGAAGCTTAGCTTTTACTCTTATACATATTGGACTGAAGACAGAGAAGAGGAGGCAGGTGTGAAAACAATCAGCCGAGCCTCAAGTTTTCCAAAAGGAAGGTAGGTACCAGAGATATTTACCAATATATTTGATATATTTACAATCTCTTGTCTCTTTATCAACATCATGGCCACCCCCGCCAATACTATAAGAGGCAGGTATCAATGGTCATCAACTGGGGATGATAATAGTAATGGGTAATATTTACAATACTTTGTTATGTGCTATTCTAAGGATGTTACATTTACAACAGCCCTAGAGGAAGGCACTTATTCTCCCTTATAAAAATGAGGAAACTGAGCACAGAACATTAAGTACATTTCTTAAGTCCCAGAGTTGGTAAGTGGAAGAGCTGGGATTCGAACTCATACAGTCTGACTCTGAAGTTTATTCTCTTACCACTATTGCCACCTTGGAAAGCAGGCCACAGAGGAGTGATAGAGAACTGGACTTCAACAAACTGTGAAGTCAGCCAAGTTGTATTTCACTGGCACAAAGCTCCCAGTTACAGGCCCTTTTTGCATCGATGCTCCTTTCTGCATCATTCCACCTTAAACATGTAAATTTACTCCCCCAAGACTCCTGGCTATTGTATTGCTGATTCTCATTTTAGAGTACTCAGAAAATATTTAGGCCCTTTTTATCACCTGTATGTAAATAACTGATAGCAGGTTATTCTACTTTCTGAGAAAGAGTTGTGTTTTTTACCAGCAACCAAAGCCTTGAATTAGAGATGAAGCTGTTTGTAAAATTTGAATGCCAGCATATGAATCGGAATTATGGATTCTTGAAATCATCAGCCTTCCTAGTGCCCCTGCAATCTATTCAGTGATTTTGAATTCATTTGGGGAAACCTGTCCAAATGGAGAAATGGCTACAATCTCTACTCCAGCTGCTATTCAAAGGAAGACACAACAGAAAGCTTTGGCTCTGGTTTTGCAGGGAGGGTGAGGGATTGTGGGACAATGAGGGAGCTGAAGTCACTTAATGACTCCATCTGAAACTATATTCTATCCTGCCACCCTGGGTTGTCCCTGGGTTAACATTTCCTCTAAACATTCAAGCTCCTTCTGGTTATTTACTTATGCTTGGTGTTTTGGTTTTTTGTTTGTTTGTTTGTTTTTGTTTTTGTTTTTTTACAGGGCAGAGAAAAATGAAAGGAAAACAGCATCTCCTTCCCCCAAAGCATCACCATGGCTCCCTAGGAGGAAATGGTAGAGCTTGATAAGTCACAAACCCAGCTCTCACTTCCAACTACTCTACCCTGCTCGCCTGGAGAAATCACTCAGCACCCATAATGAGAGGATGCAAGGGCTAATTTTACACCATAAATCATAAGGCTAACACTATGACTAAAAAGTGATGCCATCAGCTTCTTTTTCTCCAAGTCTGTTAGATCTTAGTCAATTACTTATGAACAAAGATTTAAAGACTTCACAAGTCCCTTTGCCAACAAAAGTTATTATTAGTGTTTTTTCCCCTTGGAAAGATTCTCCAACACCTCTGGAAGGGGCTCCACTATTATCTCAGCATTTACAGGGAAGGTGTTTGCAAGGGGGAAGCAATTAGCAATGCCAGGCTAACAGACTTCCTGGGGCCCTGAACCCCTCCAAGTGATGCTGCCAACCCTCCTGGGGTAGCCGGATACAGGAGGAAACAAGGAAACACACAGAAATAGGGAAAATGTGCCTTATTTCTGACATATTTCTCAAGATGTTTAAATACAAAACAAAGTCTTACCAGGCTACAAGTTTCCAGCTGCTATGATATCATAAGATAAATTTACAGCTAGAGGAATATCATGTTTGCTTTTATAAAGTATGGAAATATAAATGTTCCAAGTGTTAAAACTGTCCAAACAAATTAACTCAAATAAAAATAGTTGTCTCCGATTTGGTTCTCTCACATTTGCTTTCTTTTTATAGAGCCTGGGAGCACACTCTTCTCAGGGCCCGAGAGGAGAGAGGGTGCACTTCCATCCCAGCAGGCGCCCCTTCCGCACCTGGAAACTGAAGGAACCCTAGGCAGCAGAGGCAGGTGGTGGCCGCCCATGCCCCTCACTGCTGCTCTGTTCATTAAAATCTTAATTTAGCTTCTTTGCAATGGAAGAAAGACACTGTGCACGGGGCTGAGTCTGGAAACCTTTGGATGTGCTTCCATTTTGGCTGTTCATCGTGAGCTAAAATGAAAAAAGAGTTTCTTTCCTCAGTGACTTTGAAAAGAATAGAGTGGTGATTAACAGCAATATTTTTTTTAACGAAACGCAACCCGTCATCGCTGTCATCTTCTGGCCATCCTCGCTTGTACGCGCCTCCCTGACAAGAGGAATAATAATGGTCATACATCACTGCTCTGCACGTCCAATCATCTAAATCTTCCCTCGCTGCAGCCTCTGAGACTCAATTACTTTATTGACATGCAATCTTCATAAGGGGAGAAATATTGTGCATGTAAGGTCACTTGGTTATGAAGACATATTATCATATTATCTGCATGAGGGTTGCAGGGCTAAGACCTGACAGAGCTAATTATAATGGTACATGATAGAAAGCTCAGTACACATTATTCGCTTGGCTGCACTAAAGGTGAGGTAAGTCCATGACATCATGGTTGTTTTAAAAAATAATGCAACTTTGGCTTGGAGGCTGTAAGTTTCTTTTTAAACTCCTCACGTTTTTACTCTTCAGTTTTTCTGGACAATAAACTAGTCAGTGTTTGGGGAAGGGAGATGGCCTGCCCTTGTAGTGTGTGAGTATGTGTTTGTATACATGCATGTATGGGCAATTGTCATGGTTATTCCCCCATCTAACACCAAGTTTCAGGCTATTTCCCAGCAAGTGAAATGAGAATGACTCAAGGGAGAAAAGTAAAGGGATACAAATGGGTCAATTTGATAACAGAGTAAAACTTCCCCTCACCCTCAATTAACCCCTTCTCAGATCCTTGCCCTTTTCTTTTTCTTGGTCTCACTGGCAGAGCCTTATCTTGCTAAGATTTAGTGCCCCTGCATGTGGTTTCTTTGTTCAGACATATCAGGTTATTGAAGCATTCCCATCAGACACATGCTAGAAGTTTCACGTATTGCTAAGATACACAGCTAGTCAGTCATTCTCTTCTTGGTATCCTCAGTCCATTAATCATCTCCATTTACACCAGGTCTATCTCATATTGAGAGGCCAGAATGAGGAGTTTTAGTGGCAATTTTGCAGAGTATCAAGGAAAGAAACCCAGACCAAGTCCCTGAGTCTTCCAGGCTTTCCACAGTTAACATGGGGCCCGAAAGGAAAACCGGGGTGCATGGATCTATGACAAGTCATCATTAAGTCAAAATCAAGCCAACCTCCATGGACAGGCATGAGCCAGCATCTGATCTTAAGCTCTCTGGACACATAATCTACTTTGGGAGGGGTTTATGAGCTTTGAAGGAAGAGTAAAAAAGCCATTTAAGACGCCACTAGGGTGATGTCCTAGATTCCCTCTCCCTCAGCAAAGGACTAATTCAATAAAGTAGAAGAAACAGCTAAAGCCTTCTAAGCTAAAAAAAATGACCTTAGTCTTATAACATGAGTGCTTTGGCTCAGACAAAAGAACAGAGCAGAACAAGAAACTGAGGTTGTCCAAATTCTCTCCTATTTATACTCTAGTCACTCAAACTTCTGATGTTAATATCTCAAAAATAAAGGTAACAAAGCCACAGAGACATCCATCCCTTTCTGAATTAGAGATTCAATTGTACATAACATGATATTCATGGTTAATTTGATGGTGATCCATATATACAGCAAAAATTACAATTTTTTAGATAGGTTATTTTGTATTGGAGAGGTCAATACATTGCACCTCTACCTCCAGCATCTCAAATGCCTTGCTGAAATAGGAAGGTTTGTGAAGTACCCATTTCCAAAAGTTACTAATTGAGGTAAAATTATATGGTCAGTAGAAAGGGAGTTAAAATTATATGATCAATAGAAATGTTTAGGAGATTGAAAATCTACTCCTGACTCAAGCACTCATCATACTTGCTATAGCTTCTTAGCCAAGGCACAATGTCTATATCTCCGAGAAAGTACTTAGGAGAAATGGTAAGGTATTGTAAAAAGACTGTGGCATTGTCTAATTAAAAAACAAAAACAAAAACAAAAAACTGGGTTAAAAGTCTGGCCTCACTATTTATTGGCTTTATGATCTTGAGGAAATTATTTGCCTTCTCTTCTTCAATTGCCCTTTTTTACAATGAATAATAATATTATCTATCTAAGAAAATAATTAAATGAAAAGAAATAAAAGTAAAGACACTTTGTAAAGAAAATACCCTTGGGAAATGGCAGTTATTGCTACTCTTTCAGTCCTACTTGATTTAGACTGTTTTTCAGGTTAACGATGTAAGTAAACACAGACTGTGAAAAATAAAACCCAACACAAACATATGATATGACTGCAATTCATGGATCATCAGACCCGAGTCTCAAATATGAGAACTCTTTGGATTTTCAGTGTCTAAAATCACTCTAATTAGAAAGCACTTGGTCACCCAGAGTCATTAATACTGTCTCAGAAAACAGAAAGGAACGTTGTGATGGAAAGAGATGTAATGTAGCAGAGAGTCACAGAAGACCTGAAGACAACTCCATGTGAGCAAATCAGGATCCAGGGTCACAAATGAACCCATGTGTTTATCACCTCCATATACTTGTCCTCACAGTCACCTAAAGGGTTTGAATACAACAGTCTGGAAAGGAAACTAATTTCTCCTTTTTTTAGAATCAGGGCTCACTGTGTAACATCTTCCCTCCTAGTGTAGAAATCAGGAGGCCCTCAGGTCTATCGGTCTTGGACACATCCCTTTGAGGCTTCATATTATACATATAGGAAAGTAATTTCTAGTATTTGATTTCCTGCAGTACATCCTAAGGGGATTAAGTTCCACTGTTTAAGAAAAGCAGACTCTGGAGCTATGGGAACAGCCATTCTAGTCAAATTAGGGCATGAGGTTTTGATAAAAGTTAAAAATGCACTGTATTCTACTAATAAACAGTGGTAGTAAAAGTTTCCGACAGCGCCTTTCACTTAAGTAATTATTTTATATGTAACCCTTTGTGGTATCTGAAAAATCACCCAATTAATAATCATGTGTTATTTCATATACTACTTCCTGTAACCTTAGGAAATGAATATTATTGTCGCCCCTATTTTGTTGTTGAACAAATTAAGACTAAGAGAAGTGAAATGAATTTCTCCAGTTCAAACAGCTAATAAATAGCTAAATTTTACATTTTTAAAAAATCCCCCATTTTCATGGAGTTTTGTGTACTGTTTTTATAGCAGGAAAAAGAAGTTTACTTCTTTTGATAAAAAGACAAAACAGGTTATCACTTTCTAAAGGGCTTTGAATTTGCCAAGCTGGTGGGCAAGGTTGAGTTGGATGGCTAAACTCTTCAGTTTACTGCAGAGATTCAGGAGGGCAAGCCCCTCTCCACACAAGGAAGCAACTTGCTGAAAATGCATCCAAAAGAACAAGAGTTACAAAGTGGGGAGATCCAAAGACAAAGTTTACTGTAGTGTAAGGTAGATGACCCTAAGGCTTTACTGAGAGCCAGCAAATAGCAGCAACTTTGCCACTTCTACTCTTCCATAGATATTTCTGTCAAAGACTTCTAACCTTCAGAACAGCTCTATTAATAAAACACACACATTCCTTAGCAAGATTTCCACCTTAAGAATTAATGCTTCGTTATCCAGATTTCTTCGACAATGACCCAAGAGGGAGACATGCATAGAGGCCTGAGTACAAAGGGGCTTAGTTTTATAATTAGACAGGCTGAGAAGAGAAAGTGGTTAGAGCTGTGTTTCTTTGTGTGTGTGTGATTCTGGTTATTTAGCTTGGTAATTTATCCTCAATTTCAAGATTTGTAAAGCGTGAATAAAATAATATGATGAGTGAGGTAGACTACCTGGTTATAGACCAACTCTCTCACAGAAAAAAAACCCAAAAAACCACTAATGCCAAAAAATCTATGTATGGAAAAAAGTATTTAGCTCTCAGGGAGCTACTAAGGCAGTAAGGACAACAGGACAAGGTCCTGGAGAGAAGGGAAGTGGAGAGAGTGAAGGTGCAGAGACCCAGGACCAACATCCAGAGCCACTTTTTCTCTTGAGGCAATTTTCAATTCTCAAGCTGTGATTCAGAGGCTGATAAGCCAGCCTTGACCAGTGTTGGGTGTCATCTCACAGAGTGAAAAGTTGCTGGTTCGATTCCTGGTCAGGGCATGTGCCTGGGTTGTAGATTTGGTCCCTTGTTGGGGCATGTGCAAGAGACAACCGATTAATGTTTCTCTTGTACATTGATGTTTCTTTTCCTCTCTTTCTCCTTCCCTTCCTCATTCTCTAAAATAAATAAAACTTTTAAAAGAGGCTGAGAAACTGAACCACACTTCAAACAGTCTTATAAGTCACAGAGGACAAAACTAGGTTTAAAGGATGCCAAGGAGAATGGGCACAAGCAGACGGCCTGGACTTTTGGTTGGGACTCTGAAGAGCGATATCTAAGGCAGGAAGTGACTGGAAATAGATCTACTTTCACAAAGATTGTGACCCAGCTTCTCATTTGCTCCATCACTAGTTGAATTGAGGTGATTTTTCCCTACCCTAACTCCCTCTCAGAGACAGAAATAATCCTCTCTGAAGGAAAATAATAATATTCAGTGCCTAAAACTACCTCTACGATCTTGAACTCAGTGTCAAGTACTCTATGATATTTCATATGGCATAACAATAGAAAAGATCAAATGCCCCAATATCTAGAAAAATAAATAAAAGATACAGAGATAACAGAGGTCCAGTATTGGTGTTATTAGCTATGGGCTTGAACATATGAATCACATATATTTTAAAGATGTAGAGGACAAAATTTTAATATTTAGCAAAGAATTAAAAACTATAAAACAGAATCAAATGAAAATCCAAGGCTCAAACATATAATAAACTAAGAATTCAATTGAAGTATCAATAGAAAATTAGATAAAACTGAAGAGATGATTAGGAAAAGAGAGGATGGGTCAGAAGGAACCTATATTAATTATTAGTTAAGAGGTCACAATTTTAAATGTTAAACAGCTTATATACCAAGAAAAAAGGTTTACAACTAAAAAAAGAGTTTACAATTAATTAAAAATATGATGTGAAGTTTATAAAAAACATATATATAAGAATTCAGAGAATTTGAAAGTAAAGGAATGAAAGAAGCAATAAATGTACAAGCCATAAGAAAAGATGTATGCAGATAAATATCAAGTAAATTAAACAAGAAAGCAAGAAACATTACTAAAAATAAAGAGGGAAAGTTTTATAATAAGAGCCAGTTGTTCAGGAGGATATAAAAATTCTAATTTTATATATATCAAATAAGCTAACAATATGATCATGTGATTTTTGTCTTTCCTTTTGTTTATGTGATGCATTACATTTATTGATTTGTCAATATTGAACCATCCTTGCATGCCTGGGATGAATTCCACTTGATCATGGTGGATGATCTTTTTAATGTATTGTTAGATGCGGTTTGCCAGCATTTTGTTGAGGATTTAGCATCTATGTTCATCAGCAATATTGGTCTATAGTTTTCTTTCTCTCTTGTGTCTTTAACTGGTTATGGGATTAGGATGATGCTGGTTTCATCAAAAGAGTTTGGGAGTCCTCCCTCTTCTTGGATTTTTTGGAATAGTCTGAGAAGGACAGGGGTTAGCTCTTCCTTAAATGTTTTGTAAAATTCTCCTGTAAAACTGTCCAGTCCAGGGCTTTTGTGTGTCTAGAGTTTTTTGATTACTGATTCAATTTTACCAGACGTTATTGGTCTGTTCAGGCTTTCTGCTTCTTCATTCATGTTGGAAGGTTATATTTTTCTGGAAATTTCTCCATTTCATTGAGGTTTTCAAATTTCTTAACATGTAATTATTCATAATAATTTCTTACACTCCTTTATATTTCTGTTGTATCAGTTGTTATTTCACCTCTTTCATCTCCAATATTATTGGGTCCTCTCCCTTTTTTTCTTGATGAATCTGCTTAAAGTCTTGTCAATTTTGTTTATCTTTCAAAGAACCAGCTCCTGGATTTGTTGATCCTTTGAATTGTTCTTTTAGCATCTATGTCATTCAATTCTGCTCTGATCTTATTTCCTTCCTTCTACTTGCACAGGGCTCTGTTGTTGTTTCCCCAGTTCTTGAAGCTGTAGGGTTAGGTTGTTTATTTGAAATGTTTCTATGTTTTTTAGATAGGCCTGTATTGCTATGAACTTCCCTCTCAGGACTGCCTTCACTGTGTCCCATGGGTATTCATAACAATAGATGCAGAAAAAGCATCTGATAAGGTACAACATCCATTTATGATAAAAACACTTAGAAAAATGGGAATAAAAGGGACATACCTCAACATAATAAAGGCCATATATGAACAACCTACAGCCAACACCATACTCAAAGAGGAAAAACTAAAAGCTTTCCAACTAAGATCAGGAACAAGACAAGGGTGTCCACTTTCACCACTTCTATTCAACATAGTATTGGAAGTCCTAGCCACAGCAATCACACAGAAAAAGAAATCAAAGGCATCCAAATTGGAAAGGAGAAAATAAAACTGTCATTGTTTGCAGATGACATAATAGTGTACATAGAAAACCCTATTGACTCCACCAAAAAACTACTTGACCTAACAAGTGAAGTCAGCAAAACAAGGATACAAAGTCAATACTCAGAAATTGAAGGCATTTTTGTACACCAACAATGAAATACCAGAAGCAGAAATCAGGGAAAAAAATCCTCTTTGCTATATCAACAAGAAAAATAAAATACCTAGGAATAAATTTAACTAAGGAGGTAAAAGACCTGTACTCAGAAAACTACACAACACTAAACAAAGAAATTAAGGAAGACACAAATAAATGGAGGCATGTATCATGTTCAAGGATTGGAAGAACTAACATCATCAAAATGTCCATACTACCCAAAGCAATTTATAGATTCAATATAATCTTCATTAAAATACCAATGACAGTAACAGAGCTGCCCAGAGTCCCTGGAGGAGAGACTGGAGACAGGATTAACCAGATTAGTCCTGGAGCTGACTTCTTCCCATTTCCGTAGTCTCCATTTGGTGAGGTCAGGCAACGCCTCCAAAGAGCCAAAAGCGGGGAAAGCACACAATAGAAAACCCTAAATGGACCAGTGCCCGCTGGCCTGGGGGGCCAGATGAGTACGCGAGGTCGCGAAGAAGTCCTCTGGGCTGGGCCAAGCAAGTGCGAGCCCAGGTGGGTGGGGGATCCTGCCAGGCTGGGGAGTGCGATCAAAGAGCCGGTAGGAGAGTGAAGAGCGAGCCACAGAAATAGTTGATCCCTGGCCGAAGGGGTCACACAGCTGCCCAAAGCAGGAGTCAGACACAGAGAGTAGACTCCTGGAAGGCTCAAACAAATGACCCAAGGCCATATAGGGTCAACAACTAACATCATCAGAGGTAGGCCCAGAAAGAAAAGTAAAGAATAAATAAATAAATTAATAAATAAATAAAAAGGCCTGCCTACTACCATATAAGTTTAATCCACAAAGTCAGGAAATCTAGACGACCCAATTGAAGCAGAAGCAAAAATAAATAAATAAATAAATAAATAACTTAACAGACTCTCACAAAAATGGGAAGAAAAAGAAGTTCCCCCCAAATGAGTGGAAAAAGGGACTCCTCACAGAGAGAGCTAAATGAAATAGAGGCAAGGGAACTATTAGATATTGAATTCAAAACAATGGCTCTAAGGAAGCTCAATGAGCTCAGCCAGCTCAAAGATAACTATGAGAAACTGCAGACAAACTATCAGGATCTTACAACAAACTATATCAACCTGGAAAATGACATAGAAACTATCAAGAAGACACAAGAGGATATGAAGAATACCATCTCTGAATTGAAGAACACAGTAGAAGCAATCCAAAAGAGGCTGGATGAAGCCAAAGATCAAATCAGTGAGATGAAGGATAAGGTAGAAAAAAGCTCCCAGAAAGAACACGAAATGGAAAAAAGACTCAGAAAGAATGAAGAGGCATTAAGGGAAATGCAGGACAACCTGAAACACAATAATAGCCACATAATAGGGATACCAGAAAGAGAAGAAGAGGAGCAAGGGATAGAGAACCTTCTCGAAAAAGTAATGATGGAAAACTTCCCTAATTTGAGGAGAGAAAGGCTCTCATGGATCCAGGAGGCACAGAGGACCCCACTCAAGAGGGACTCATGGAGGTCTACTCCAAGACACATCATCATTAAAATGGCGACTATCAAAGAAAAAGAGAGAATACTTAAGGCAGCAAGGGAGAAGGAGAAAGTAACACGCAAGGGGTCCCCAATATGGCTAGGAGCTGACTTCTCAACAAAAACACTACAAGCCAGAAGGGAATGGCAACAAATATTCCAAGTAATGAAAAGCAAGGGCCTACAACCAAGGCTGCTCTACCCAGCAAGGCTCTCAATTAAAATAGAAGAAGAAATAAGGAGTTTCCCAGACAAAAGAAGGCTAAAAGAATACATCTCTACCAAACCAGCACTCCAAGATATGCTAAAGGGACTGGTTTAAGAGATGAAATAAAAGAGTGAGAAAGAGAAAAACATAGGTACAAAGAGAAAAAATGAATAAGTTTCTATCAGTAATAACTCTCGATGTTATTGGATTAAATGCCCCAATCAGAGACACAGGGTAGCTGAATGGATAAGAAAACATGACCCACACATATGCTGCCTAAAAGAGACCCACCTCAGAGCCAAAGACCTACACAGATTTAAAGTAAAGGTATGGAAAAAAATATTCCAAGCAAATGGGCAAGAGAAAAAGGTCGGGGTTGCCATACTTGTTTCAGACAAAGTAGATTTCAAAACAAAGGCCATAAAAAGAGACCCAGGAGGAAATTTATCATACTTAAAGGAAGAATCCATCAAGAAGACATCAACATTGTAAACTTATATGCTCCCAATATAGGAGCCCCCAAGTTTATAAGGAAATTGTTGGATGACTTCAAAAAAGATATAGACAGCAACACACTGATAGTAGGGGATTTCAACACCCCACTGTCCAAAATGGACAGATCTTCCAAACAAAACATTAATAAAAATATTGTGCAGCTGAATGACACACTGAATCAAATAAACTTAACTGATATATATAGAACCTTACATCCCAAAGAAGAGAAATACACATTCTTTTCAAATGCTCATTGAAGTTTTTCAAAGATAGACCACATGACAGGACACAAAGCAAACCTCAAAAAATTCAGGAAAATTGAAATAATACCAAACTTTTTCTCAGACCACAAGCACTTGAAACTGGAAATCAACCTCAAAGAGAAACTTCAAAAACTTGCAAACTCATGGAGACTGAACAGTAGACTATTAGACAATGAATGGCTCAATAATGAGATAAGAGAAGAAATCAAAAAATTTCTGGAAACAAATGAAAATGAACAGACAACAGTCCAAAACCTATGGGACACAGCAAAGGCAGTCCTCAGAGGGAAGTTCATAGCAATACAGGCTTACCTAAAAAAGATAGAAACATTCAAATAAAACCCTAACACTACAACTTCAAGAACTGGAGAAACAACAACAAATAAATCTCAGAGCAAGTAGAAGGAAGGAAATAGTCAAGATTAGAGCAGAACTGAATGACATAGAGACGAAAAGAACAATTCAAAGGATCAACCAGGCCAGAAGCTGGTTCTTTGAAAAGATAAATAAAATTGACAAGCCTTTAAGCAGACTCATCAAGAAAAAAAGGGAGAGGACCCAAATTAATAATATCAGAGACGAAAGAGGAGAAATAACAACGGATACCACAGAAATACAAAGGATCGTCAGAAACTACTATGAACAATTATATGCCAAGAAATTTACAAACCTTGATGAAATGGACAAATTTTTAGAAAAGTATAATCTTCCAACACTGAAGGAGGAAGAAACAGAAAGCTTGAACAGACCGATAACAGCTGGGGAAATTGAAGCAGTAATCAAGAAACTCCCCGCACACAAAAGCCCAGGGCCGGACGGTTTCACAGGAGAATTTTACAAAACATTTAAGGAAGAGCTAACCCCTGTCCTTCTCAGACTACTCCAAAAAATCTAAGAGGAGGGAAGACTCCCAGACTCTTTTTATGAGGCCAGCATCACCCTAATCCCAAAACCACATAAAGACCCTTCAAAGAAAGAAAACTACAGGCCAATTTCGCTGATGAACATAGATGCTAAAATCCTGAACCAAATCTTGGCAAACCACATCCAGCAATACATTCAAAAGATTATCCACCACGATCAAGTGGGATTCATCCCAGGCATGCAGGGATGGTTCAATATACGCGTCAATAAACATGATACATCACATAAATAAAAGACAAAAACCACATGATCATCTCGATAGACACAGAAAAAGCATTCGATAAGGTACAGCACCCATTTATGATCAAAACACTCAGCACAATGGGAATAAATGGGGCATTCCTCAACGTAATAAAGGCCATATATGAAAAACCTACAGCCAACATCATACTCAACAGGCAAAAACTAAAAACTTCCCCACTAAGATCGGGAACACGCCAAGGATGTCCGCTCTCACCGCTTCTCTTCAACATCGTATTGGAGGTCCTAGCCACAGCGGTCAGACAAGAAAAAGAGATAAAAGGCATCCAAATAGGAAAGGAGGAAGTAAAGCTATCATTGTTTGCAGGTCACATGAGAGTGTACATAGAAAACCCTGTAGACTCTACAAAAAAACTCCTCAACCTAATAAGTGAATTTGGCAAAACAGCAGGATACAAAGTCAACATTCAGAGATCAAAGGCATTTTTGTACACCAGCAATGCAATAGAAGAAGAAGAAATCAGAAAAAAAAATACCATTTGATATAGCAAGAAGAAAAATAAAGTACCTAGGAATAAATTTAACCAAAGAAGTAAAACACCTGTACGCAGAAAACAATACAACATTGAAGAAAGAAATTAAGGAAGACACAAATAAATGGAAGCATATACCGTGCTCATGGATTGGAAGAGTTAATATCATCAAAATGTCCATACTACCCAAAGCAATTTATAGATTCAACACAATCCTTATTAAGATACCAATGACATATTTCACAGAAATAGAACAGACATTTCAAAAATGTATATGGCACCATAAACGACCCCGAATAGTCACAGATATTTTGAGAAAGAAACACAAAGGAGGAGGGATCACAATACCAGACATCAATCTGTACTACAAAGCCACTATACTCAAAACAATCTGGTACTGGCACAAGAACAGATCCATAACCAGTAGAACAGAATAGAAAGCCCAAAAATAAGTCCAGGTCTCTATGGTCATCTAATATTTGACAAAGGGGCAGAAGCATAAAATGGAGCAATGATAGCCTCTTAAACAAATGGTATTAGTAGAGCTGGACGGCTACATGCAAAAAATTGAAATTGGATCATCAGCTGACACCATACACAAAAATAAACTCAAGACGGATAAAAAACTTAAATATAAGTTGCAACACCATCAAAGTCCTAGAGGAGAACATTGGCAGGAAACTCTCAGATATCTCACGCAGCAATTTTTTCACTGATATGTCTCCTAAAGCAAGGGACATAAAGGAAAGAATAAACAAGTGGGACCTCATCAAAATAAGAAGCTTCTGCACGGCCAAAGAAAACATCAGCAAATGAAAAGGGAGCCAACCGTATGGGAAAATATATTCGCTAATGATACATCAGATAGAGATTTGATCTCCAAGATATATAAAGAACTCACTCGACTCCACTCCAAGAAGACAAATGATCCAATCAAAAAATGGGCAAAGGACCCGGGCAGATGCTTCTCCAAGGAGGACATACACAGGGCCCAGAGACATTTGAAAGGATGCTCAGCATCATTAGCCATCAGAGAGATGCAAATTAAAAGCACAATGAGATACTCCTTCACATGGGTGCGAATGGCCATCATAAACAGATCCATAAACAACAGGTTCTGGTGAGGCTGTGGAGAAAGGGAACACTAGTACACTGTTGGCACGAACGCAGACTGGTGCAGCCAGTGTGGAAAGCAGTGTGTAATTACCTCAAAAAGCTAGAAATGGAACTGCCTTCTGATCCAATGATTCCCCTGCTGGGACTATACCCTAAGTTTCCCAAAACGCCAATTCAAAAGAACCTATGCACCCCAATGTTCATAGCAGCACAATTTACAATAGCCAAGTGTTGGAAGCAACCTAAATGCCCATCAGTAGATGAGTGGATCAAAAAATCCTGGTACATTTACACAATGGAATACTACGCAGCAGAAAGAAAAAAAGAACTACTAAACTTCGCAACAGCATGGATGGAACTTGAGAACATTATGCTAAGTGAAATAAGCCAGGGGGCGAAAGACAAATACCATATGATCTCACCTATAAATGGAACCTAACCAACAATACAAAGATGCAAGGAAAATAAGACCAGCAAGACTGAAAGGAAGAGAAACCAACAGAGACAAGAGGGAAGGAGGGAGAGGGCGGCGGGGGAAAGGAAGGGAAGGGGAAAGTCAAGGAACATATAGCAAGGACTCATGGACAAAACCAAAGGAGAAGAATTGAGGGAGGGAGCGAGGGGGCAAGGGAAAGTGGTGGGGGGTAGGCAGAGACAAATGTATTTGAAAGAATAAATTAAAATAAAATTTAAAAAAATAAAATAAATAATAATTTATTAAAATAAAAATGATTTTTAAATTCAATTTTAAAAATCCTTGAAAACATAGCTTACCAAAATACTGAATAAAAATAAAATAGTCCTATATTTTAAAGAAATTAAATCTGTAATTAAAAGTTTTTTTCACAAAAAAAACAACCCTCCAGGTTTTGTTGATTTCAGCCATGAATATTCCAGTTTACTTAAGAAAGAAATAATGCCAATTTTAAATGAAGCCTTCTAGAGACTAGATAAAAAGAAAAATTTCCCAACTTCTTCTCTGAGTCTAGTAAAATTTAAATGTTCACATTAGACAAAAATGTTATAAGAAATAAAATTTTAGGACAATTTCTCTCATAAACACAGATTTAAAATTCATAAACATAATATTAGCAAATAAATTGGATATACATATGTGTTTATGTGCATTAATATAACACAATCAAGTTTGGCAAATGCTATAAATGAAAGTTGCTTCAATGTTTAAAATCAATAAAATTCATCAAAAAGTATGAAGACAAATATAGACTGAGAGAAAATATATGCAAAAAACATCAGATAAAGGACTGTTATCAAAAATATACAATAAAATCCTTAGAACTGAACAATAAGAAAATGAAGGACTCTATTAAAAAATGGGCCAAACTCCTGAACAGATAACTTACCAACAAAGACATACCAATGGTAAATAAGCATATGAAAATATATTCAACATCATATATCACCAGGAAATTACAAATTAAAACCATGAGATATCACTAAACACCTATTAGAATGGCCAAAATCCAAAACACTGACACCAAACGTTGACAAGGATGTGTAGCAACAGGGACTCTTGTTCTTTGTCAGTGGGGATGCAAAATGATAGAGTCACTTTGAAAGAAAGATTGGTGATTTCTTACAAAGTAAATATACACTTACTATACAATCCAGCATTCATACTTCTTGGTATTTACCCAAATGAGCGGAAAACTACGTCCACATAAAACCTGCATTAACATGTTTATAGCAGCTTAATTTATAATTGCCAAAAGGTCAAAGCAATCAAAATGTCCTTCAGTAGATGAATAGACAGGTAAGTTTTGGTACATCTAGACAATGGAATATTATTTGGTGTTAAAAAGAAATGAGCTTCAAGCCATGAAAAGACATGGAGAAATTTTAAATGCTTATTATAACTTGAAAGGAACTGATCTGATAAAGCCACCTACTGTATGATTCTAACTATATATTTTTATAAAGATAACACTACAGGGACAGTAAAAAGATCAGTTGTTAGGAGTTACAGAGGAGAGAGGAATAAATAAATGGAATAAAGATGATTTTTTAGGGCCGTGAAACTATTCTGTATGATACTGTAATGGTAAATCTCTGCCTTTATATATTTGTCAAAATCCATAGAATGTATACCATAAGTGAATCCTAATGTGAACTTTGAACTGTGGGTGATAATGATGTATAGATTCATCATTTGAAACAAATGTATCATTCTGATGGGGATGTCAGTGGGAGAGGCATGTGTGTAGACAGGGAGTATATGGAAACACTGTGTACTTCCTGCTCAGCTTTGCCGCAAGCTGAAAAATTCTCTAAAAATAAAGTATATTAAAAAATCAATAAAATTCATTACGTTAATCAAAAAAGGAAGAAAATCAAATGATCATCTAAATAGATGCACAAAATAATTTGATATTTGAAAAATTCAACACTCATTCAAGTGAACTCTTAACAAAAGAAAAATAGAAAATTTTTCTAGTTTATTAAGCGTAGCTGTAGAGCCTGGCTCCCATGCCTTGGTAGCCCTATTTCCCAGCTGCTTACAATATGGTTTTTACTTCTGTGGATTTAAAAAAAAATTACCAATTTTTTAAAATGTAGCTATGGAAATAATATATCAATCATTAAAGGCAGTAGTAAAATTAAAGCTGAGATTAAAAATAAGAGAAGGATATTTTTTCAAAGCCATTTTTATTCAGTATTGAATGGGAGGTCTTAGCCAATGCTATAAGGCAATAAAAGAAATAAAAGATAAAGAATTACACACAAAAAATAATTATTTATAGAATATGAGATTTTGTATTTAGAAAATCTTAGAATAAATAAGTGTCAAACTTCTGGATTCGAGATGAAAATTCTTTCTGTCTCTATGTGCTAGCACCAAATAACAAATAAAATAAATTACAGTGAAAATAAAAAGTAAATAAAATTTGAAAAAATTTTATACTATTGAAATATATATGACCTCTACACGCACACACACACACATGATAAAATATTATTGAGATAAACTAAATAAGACCTAAGTAAGTAGAAGGATATTCCCCTGGGCATGGACTAGGAGACAATATATTGTAAACATGTCAATTCTCTATAAGTTGGCTTATAGATTCAAAGTAATTGCAATGATAATCCCAAAAGTTGTTTTTCATTATTGTTATCAGAACAGATAAACTATTTCTAAGATTTGAATAGAGCTGCAAAGGGCCAAAAATAGCCAATAAAATCTTGCTACATGACTGAGTATTGGGCCTTATTATAAACCTAAAGTAATTAAAAGGTTGTGACACTGACTCAGAAGAGAAAAGTATATGAACAGAACCGAATACAATAAACTCACATATAAGCAGACAATTGACTTATAACAAAAGCAGTGGGGAATGAAGGGTCTTTTTTGATATCCTCATGAAAAATTAATTCTTGACCCCATACCTCACACCATATATAAATGTCAGCTATGTCACAGTTCTAAATATGAAGGTAAAATATAAGGATTTTAAAAGCTAACATAAAAGAACACTTTCATGACCTTTC
Source organism: Pteronotus mesoamericanus (assembly GCF_021234165.1). Lineage (NCBI taxonomy): Eukaryota > Metazoa > Chordata > Mammalia > Chiroptera > Mormoopidae > Pteronotus > Pteronotus mesoamericanus. Next base: position 3,023,274 of record NW_026555100.1, read on the forward strand.
AGTAGACAAAGGAGGCTGAAATAAGACTCCACTAATCATAAAGGAAAAAGGTGATACACTAGACTCCAATATTAAAAAATTGATACACTGGACTATATAATGTTGAATAAGAATAACAACAAAAAGAACAAAATAATAAATACTATATTTTTCCATTTATATAAACTTTGCAAACAAAACTGATCTATGGTGTTATATCTAAATACTGGTTATCTTTCAGGAGGAAGGAGGACTAATGTTCAAAATAGGATGCAGGAGGGATTTCTTGAGGGGGGCGCAGGTAGCAGTAATAATCTATTTTTTTTAATCTGGATAATAATACCCTGTAATAATTTATAAAGTCACCCACTATGATTTGTGCATTTTCTCTATGTCAGAGTTCACTTTAGAAATTTATTTAAAATAAATTAATTAGAAAGTGAATAAAAAGTATATAGTACAGTGCTTAGAACTCTTACCCTTCATACTGGAAGAATGAGGAACACCTGAAAGACATGCTAATAAAATAGATATGAAATAGCAATTTCACCATTTGCCTTGTGCTGATCAGAAAAAAATTATATAGAGAGGAATTAGTTTAAAAATATTTATCAAGCAGGGGTGACCCCGGCAGTGATTGAAATAGATATGGCTACGGCTGCCAGAGTGTATCCAGGAGAATCAAATTGTTGATGCAGTTTATATTTTTCCAGCTAATCCCACTATGCCAGAGAAAAATGTACTATGTTACCAAAATTAACCTGCAGAAAGGAGTCATGCAAATAGAAAACACAACAATGGGATTATTGTTTAGTAAGTGAAACATTTATGACCCAGGAGATAGATGTACTGGCCTCTTCCCTCATAGTGCTTAATTACTATATTGCAACTGCTAAAATATAGAAACACATGATTGGGCAGTACACACACATACCTACACCACATACACACACATACAATATTCACATCCACTCACATACATGTACATTCTCTCAATTATTTCCTAACTACAAGTCTATTGGGTGCATGTTTGAGCACTGGGGAAATGGGGTAGGATAGGAGAAACAGACATGCAGATTCTATGTGAAGGCAGAAGTATTAATATGATTATTTGATCTCTATATCAGGGATTGTTAAACTCTGACATATCGATCTGCTGAATGGGTTCCTTGAACTTGCGCATCAAAATTGTCTATATGTACATGGAGGTGATTTTTTTTTTTTGCTTTGTTTTGTTTTGGTTATTCCTGAAAAGTTCCACAGTGCTGACTGAGCATATCCTCCAAAGGGTTATTGACTCTCCACAAATTATAACCACTGGCTAACAATTTTCTTAACAAATATTTTAACAATTTGTTAAATTATTATATTTATATTTAATAAGACCTTAGCACCTGTTCCAGGTCCTGGCCTTGTGGAATTGCAATGTCCTTACAGGAGTGCTAGAGGAGCATTTTTTTCCTAATTGGTTTGGGGCAGCATACAGCTCTACAGCAGAGCTTTGGGACAAAGATGTGAACCACTCCTGTGACCATGTGGAAATGAAGGATGATCTCCATATGGTCACATGATTATGTAAAATTAATAAAATAGTCTCACAAACGTGATCTTCTTTGAATCTCATTACTGCCCTGTGAAAGAGAGAACATGGTTGGCAATATCCTCTTATAAGGATTAGGAAAATAAAGCTCAGAGAAGCTAAATCACTTGCCCAAGGCCACATACAAGTGGTATAACTAAAACTTGAATCATCCATTTCAGATCTCTGGGAAACTTGGTACACATCCATAAGAACCTCACCAGAGATGCGGAAAGCATGATTTCACAGGGTACTCCATTCCATTCCAGACCAAGAGTCATTGGTGGAATTACCTGCAGAGAGCCATACATCTGCCCTTTCTGAAACTTGCATCCTAGTTATGCCTCCACAGTTTCACCATATTAGCTTAATGCTTCATCCTCAGGTGATGTCACCATTTGGATGGTTGAAGGTGCTTAGTGTGCTTTGCTCTGAACCTCAGTATTTATCTGACCTGGATCAGAGGGGCTACCCCACTGTGTCATGACAGCCAGGTCTGGGCTTGATACTACAATGTGATTTAGAGAACAGGAACATCGCAAAGCCCTCCTAGAACCTGATTCACAAAATTTATGTGGGCTGAATAGTAACCCATTCTTATATTTCTTCTTCCACAGCACCAGGCTGGTATGGGGTTGCATCTGGATTTAGGATTCCTCAAGAAACACTCTCAGAACAAGACATAGAGTCAGCCTATGTCAGCATATCTCACGCATGCAGGACCATGTGGTATGCTGAGCTGTGATATGCAATAAAGGACAGGCAGGCTGACAAAGTGTGGGAAGCATATGGCAGGGGTGGGGCCCATAGCTGTGTCAGGAATGCATGCGCATATGGCAATGATAATGTGCATGGGATATTATCCTTAATCTTTCTTGAAAAACTTGCATGCATGCACACATACACACACACTAACCAAGATCAGAGAATGTTAACATGAAACATGTATTAAATAATATCTACTCCAACATCCTAATTTTATAAAAGAAGCTGAATCCCAGGATGTCTGTAACAGAATATATCAGAGGTCACCAGACAAAACCAGATAGTAGACTCTAAGACTCCTTATTCCTAGTCTAAAACTCTCGCCTTGATACCAATCTATTTCTCAGAAACTGACAGCACCCAGCTATATCTCCCTTTCCAAAATGGAACTGAAGTTCTTCTGGGCAAAACATCCCTATGGTAGGTCTTAAGGTATGAGAGAGAAGACTCAGACCCTTGATTATCTTTATGTCAACACCTGGCCCTAAAATGCAAATGGAACATCAGGAAGTTCAGAAAGAAGCAGAAGTCAGTCATTTTTGGATCAGAGGGTCCCCAGACCCGTACCTTGGAAACAGGAACAGCTGGTCCCTCCAGCAAAAAGGTAGGTTACTACAAAGGCAGAGACATATGGAGGCCTTGTATCTCTCCTCACAGGAGGTAAGATCTGAATTGCAGCAAAAAGAGATGGTAGATTTTACACATCTTTGATTCTTTCAGACCTACAGCCAAAGAACCCAGGGCTTATCACCTCAGCCTCCTTTTTCTCTGACTGCTGCATTAACTACAGATGCTAGCCCTTGTGTCATGATCCTGAAGTCTCCTAACCAAATATGAGGCCCTTTCCTATCCACCTTCCTATTCTGGTGAGTATATGCCTCCCAGTTTCTTATCCAGACTGGTGATTTAACAATGACCTTTCAAACTCTCTCTGGCATCCATTGAAGGTAAACCTAAGTGACAATTTTAAGGTACCCATGGGTGGGGTAACCAGGTGAACCATGTCTCAACCAGTTTTCCAAGAGCTACCTTGTCTTAGACACAAGAGGAGAACACAGAGAGATAAACTCTTCCCTTCTCTCTTCTCCTCATTTCAAGGCCCTCTCATTACAGCCTTCCTCAAGAATTCCAGTGACTATTAATCTTTCTTGTCTGGACTATAAATCTGTCTCTTGATTACATGCCATTTAAAGCATATGATGGTAAGTGATGAGTGGGACTTCTTTTATTTTTATATTATTTCTGAAATCCTGAGGTTGTCAACAAGCTATTAATCTTTCCAAATCCAGATCAAGTATCAGGACTTCCATGAAGCTCTCTTTGGCACCACAACAGGGAGATCTTGGCTCCTCAGGGTTCCCATAGCTCTAAGTTCACCCTGTATGGTTTAGCACTCCCACACTGTACTACACTGCTGCATTAATCTCATCAGACACCCACCTCCTCCACCACACCAAATAGATTTATCTTCTTTGTCTTTTAGCCTCTAGCCCAGGCCTAGAATTGGATAGGACTGCAGTAAGTACTGGATGGATGGAAGGAAGGAAGGAAGGAAGGAAGGAAGGAAGGAAGGAAGGAAGGAAGGAAGGAAGGAAGGAAGGAAGGAAAGTGGGAGGGAAAGAGAGAGGGAAGCAGGCAGTGTGGATGGATATGAGTTCTTAGAAGAGTGGCACCATAACTTCAACACTTGTAGTTTGTTGTTTTTGGTGTTTTGTTTGTTTTTACTGTTTTACAGCTCTGTAACTCCTAACAGAACTTTTATGTCATTTTTTTATTCTATTAATATTAATGGTCCTTATTCAGGGATGAACATTTTTCCCCCCAAGCATTTCTTTCTTTCTTTCTTTATTTTTAAATACATTTGTCTCTGCCTCCCATTGATGCTGAATTGTACTGTTTGCAAAGCCAAATATAACATGTTAGCATATAACATGTCAGAAGTGATGTCCTTTTAGTAGATGAGGAAGCTGAAGCTCAGATAATTTAAAAGGTTTAGCCAAGTTCCTACAGCTAGTAAATGGTAGAGACCGGGCACAGTATCCAAGCAGATCCCAGTGGCTGAAATCTTGGTCTTAGGTTTTCATGCTTGGGTTTGAAGCCCATTCGGCCTCTCAGCCATGCAGCATTAGGAAAGTTGCCTTCTTTATATTTATAGCCCTTGATTATAAAATTAAGTTAATATTGTGTCATCTCACAGGACCTTGTCATGATTTTTGAGGTAGTCAGCTAAACTTAATCAAATGGAAGTGCTCAGAAACTTCATTTCCAAGGTAAGTACTCAATAAATGTTGCAGCTAATATCCATTCAATGGTTGAACATATATTTATTGAGCCAATGTTGTGTGTCAAGCATGAGTTTAGGCACTTAGAGCACAAGAGCAATACAGATATAAACCCCAGTTCCTGGAGAGTTTACTTTTTACTTTTCCCTCCTTGAGAGGGAAGACACATGATACATAAAGTAGCTCAACTTTGTCATATTTTTGAATTTGAGAATCAGATGGCATTGCGGTCCGGAGCTCATGGAAAGGTCAGAGCTGAAGAGATAATGTTGGGGGGCATCCATATACAAGAAACGGTTATAAATGTCAAAGGCTCTGAGATTACTGAAAAAGAAAGAAAGAAAAAGGCAGAATCTTGAGAAAGGAGTACATGGGAGGAATGGGAAGAGAGGGGAAGGGAGCAGATGGGGGTATAAGGGGATCTCAGAAGAGTAACATGAATGCTAAGGGATGGCAGGGTTCAAGGCCATCTTCAGGCTTCACCCACCGGGGCTGTGGAGAGGATGTTGGGTTGCCAACCCAAAGAGCAATTGTAATTGAAATATGAGGAAGGAAGTCAGGGCACAAGGGGGAAGGAGGGAAAGAGGGCAAGAGAGAGGAAAGGTAGGCAACAATTCTAAAATACTGTTTTAACGTTCAGCAATAAAACAAAGGAGGTGGCATGAGACAGAGAGAGGAGGTGGATTGGGGGGCAGTGTTTTCAGGCTGAGGAGAGGAAGGATGTCTGTGGGCAGGGGGTATCACAGGAGTATCAAAATCACTTACTGAAGATTGTGTAGTTTCTGAGTCTTATCTGACTAGGAGCATGGAATCATTCCCTAGTCAGTTTCTCTCCAACTTTCCCTGCAAACAGATAATCCACTGCATTATAACCCATGTTAGGATGCTTGTCTATATTTACAGAGTCACAGACCCTCTTCTCACCTGGAAAAACAGAGTCCTCTAAGGAAAGCAGCATGACTTCTGGTTTTATCTCCCTCCCTTCCAACCACAAACTTTTGAGTATAAAGCTATGTGCAAACTGAATGTGCTCCAAAAATCCATGGCATGCAGGCTGACTGGTTAACTCTGTAAACATGAATCAGAGAACAGGTTGGGCTGTCAGCCTTTCTCCCTGAACCTTTACCTCAGAAGACACCACCACCTTTCTGAAGTACATCAATGATGCACAGACCCACTCAGACCTAAAAGCTGGGGGTGAGGAACAGGAATAAAATGACATCCCAAGATTTGTGTCATGCAAGGATTACACAATTTGGGGAGCAAACCACAAGCCAGACAGCCACAAACATGTTATTCAGCCATTACTCCAAAATTAAGTAAGATTTCATTTCTTCTTCTCATTCTCTAATGTTAGATTTTTAATTCCAGGACTCTAGCTGGTAAGTCAGACAAAAATTGGGAAATGTTTAGAATTTCAAGAGAAATTCAAAGGGTAGTTTGGTCTCATCAAAACCAAACCAAACCATTGGCAAACACAGGCTGGTGACTTGTAAATGTACCAAAAGGCATCCCGACGGTGCTCTAAGATTTTGCAAACATTCTCTATTCCCCAGTGAATTTCTCGCTAAGTGAGAGCCAGAGCCTCCATCTGCTTTTCATCACTGTTTCTGCCATTGCTTTCTGGTGGAGCTCTGCCCTGGTTATATTTTTATGCCTCCAAAGTGGCCCACCCCAACAGAGCACAGGGAGTCCTGGACGAATTTCCCCCAGCCTGGCACTGAGTTCCAGGAAGTATGCACTCTGCTAGGGGTGTGGCTCCATTCTCTGCCTCTGACACCCTCATGCTTTACTTCTCTCTGCCTCTACTCACTACTCCTGGAAAAGGAGACCAGCAACGTTATAATGAATGTGTTTTGAAATCCCATGATGGTTAACACAATGCCATAAATAGAATCTTGGACAGGAAAGTGGAATCTTATAACCGGAAGCACTTTAAAAATAGCAAAGGATTTATCTGAAGCAGAATAAAAATACTCCTTTAGGGAAATGATGTAATTGACCTTAGGCCAACACTTCCAACCCAGTAAGTCCATGAAACATATCTGTAATGTGTGTGTAATCATCCTAATTATGTTGGATTTTTAGAAAATCACTCACACAGTACTGGCATTGGTTTAGTGTAGTAGTTGTATTTTGGCAAGTGATGTAGTTTTGAGGGATACATATATCTGGGAAAAATCTAGTCTGAACCACAAAACTATGGAGAGCCATCCTCAAGAAAGCACCCTTCACCCATGTCTGCCATGTAATACTGCGACGACTTGGCCAGTAGGCACAAGCACAACAAATTCAGCCTTCAAGTGGTCCTGGCATGTTGTAATACTAAAATAAGTTTTTTGTTTCAACTTGTCTAATGCAATAATACCAAGCACAGAAAGATAGCTATGCATAAAAATTTCATCTCATGGTTATTGTGATTGTGGGAAAGGGAAAACCAGGTAAAAGACCAACATCTCTTGTATGAATACTTGTTGGAAACTCCTTATTGGTTTTTCCAACTCTACCCATGTATTGGAGCCAAAATGATCTTTCCAATAAGCCAATGATCTTTTAACCTCTCCATTTAAAACTCTTCAGTGACTTTTATAAGCATCCATGATGAAGTCCTCATTCTTTAAGTTGACATACAATGTTCTCCCTGATCTCTCACCTCCGCTCACCTCTGCCACCAGCTCTCACACCCAAGTGTTTGTTCTTCTCTCTTGCCCTCTGTGTTCCTCTGCCACAACATTCTCTGGCCAAACTAAAGATCAATTCCTTCAACAGACTCGGCCTCTGTTCTCTGAGGCCTCATACCTGCAGCTCCTTCTCCCACATTTTTCCCTATTTACTGGTAATCCAAATGTCAAGTCTCAGCTTCAAGCCAGGTCTCACCTCCTCTGGGAAACCTTCCCTGATTCTTGCTTAAAATAGGATTTTATGCTCCTTCTTATGCTCTCATAAGGCTGTATGGCCCACTAGAAAGCTCTTACCATACTGAGTTGTTAGTGTAAATTTTTTTGTAGACATTACCTTCTGTAGTGATAGAAGTCAAGTTCATTTGCTTAACAATTTATTCATAGCACTATGACCAACACATAGTAAGCACTTAATAAATGTTCATTTAGTGTTGCTGTTACATATTAGGAAATGTTAACATCATTTATGCAATTTTCATTAATATTCAAATAGGTGCATTAGTGTACACTAATAAAAGTGAAATTTATTGAGATTATATAACATAAAACCACTTGTATTAATGTTTATTGAAAAAATTAATATGTACATTTACAGTGTGATCCCAACTATATACCAAAATGCATACCCTGAAAAAAATAGAGTAGAATTAAATAAAGTTAACATGCTACATGTAGTCTCTAGGGGTATTAGGAGTATCGGTAATTTTTTCTTCCCATTATTGATTTTTTAAATTTTATAAAATAAACATTTTTAAATTAGAAAACATAATTTTAAAAAGTCATGTTATATAGCAAGGACTCATGGACAAAAGCAAAGGGGAAGAGCTGAGGGAGGGAAGGTGGGAGGGGGCAAGGGAAAGAGGTGGGGGGAAGGCAGAGACAAATGTATTTAAAAAGTAAATTAATTAAAAAAAAGTCATGTTAATAATTTGTAACTATTAAAGAAAATATTCTCATTGCAGCAAAATATAAGACCACCAAAAAGTTTAAAGAATATGAATACCACCTATAATCTCAGCACTACTGAGATGGTGATAAATGTTCATCCTGTGTATGTGTATTACCTGAAAATCACCTGGACAACTGACACAAATTGGCAAACTAAATGAAACTGGACTATGAATGATGGGATCTTCTTAAAGTCTCTAGATAGCAGTAACCAGATGCAACATTTTTTTTCATTTTTTTGCTTCCAACATTCATTCATTCATTTACTTATTCATTCCTAATATATTCTTTGAGCTGTTACCATATGCTGCTGAGCACCAGAAGAGGGAGAAATAGCTCAGCATTCTGGATTCGTTTCTCCATGTTTATAACTTGACTGCTACACTGGGGAGCATATAAACCAGCAAAGGAAAATGGAGGGAAGGGGAATGCCTTCTTAAAGGGAGTGAGGACAAAAGGTCAGGCCTGGCTCTGGTGATGGTGAGTAGAGCTGAATATTAGGTAGCAGGAATCCTGTGGCTTTGGAGAAGAAAGAAGAGCCCAGCAAAAAACCAAAAAGGAAGACAAGAAAGCCAAACTTCAGAGGTAGTTTTAGAGAGCAGGTAAGAAACTGACCAGATTGGTCCCCAAATATTCCATCTCTTATTTAGTCAAAATTATGTCACAATGAATGGGAAGTCTCTGTCCTGTATCTAAAGGACCAAGTTTGTCTTTAGGGTAAATATTGCCAAGAATAATTTATATTTATAGAACAGTCCCTTCCAGGTACTTGGAACATAATCAATTAGGATAAACTTCACAGTAGTCAGAATTATGACTAAAAAGAAGGATTGACCCAAGGCAAGTGTTTTAAACAGTTGGGCTACCATTTAAAGACACTTTCTTTAGCTCTGCAAAGTCTTCACCAAATGCAGCTAGTGGCTGGTGGTGTAACAGTGTGTCTCTGTTGACCATAGACATCACCGTGGTTCTGCACGGCTGTTCATGTTTCAACACTCAAATGATCACAGAATGAGACATTTCATTCTGTGCTCCAAACCTTTCTTGAGCACAGACCAGACTCTCATCAAGCCCAGTTGCTCTGCATCTTGCTTGCCTATGATTAGGTGTGGGGTAAAATAAAAAAGAAATGGGGATTTGCTAATCAAAGGGAATCATGTTTCAATTAAATGAGATGAATAATCTCTATCCATCATACCTAGAGTTAACAACACCGTATTATACACTTAAAAATTTGGTAAGCAGATAGATATCATATTAAGTGTTCTCGCCACAATAAAATATTTTATATAAAAAAAGCAATGTGTTAGATGAGCCAACACTGGCCTAAGTAGAGAAACTTGTGTTTTTGCCATGATTTTGAAACTGTGTTCCCACTCACCTGTAATATGGCAGAGGATGATTGAAATGGTTATAGTTAGAGTCTAGCTCTGATCATCTACAATTCTGTTTAACATATTGCCCTTCTTAATTGGAGATAACCTAAAGATTATATTTTAATTCAAAAAAAATGTTCCGATGCGAGCCTCTTCCCAGGATGTCATGTGAGTGTGGTTAAGTAGAGAGATTGCCCTGGCCAGTTATGAAGTCATTTATTGAGTTCAGCTATCTATAAGCAAGGCAGAGTGACACAATAGCAATAACCCATGATTTAAAGACAGACAAATGGCTTTGACTCTCATTTGGCCACCTTACTGTGGGGTCTTACACATATTTCTTAACCTCTCTTCTGTCTCTTTTTACTCATCTACAAAAATAAGAATGATAATAAAATCTGTTTTACAGGATTGTTATGAGTTGAAGATAATGAGATAAGGGGAGTTATTTTAATTAGTCAAACCTCAAGGTTAAGGAGGACTTAGGAGTTATTCTTGCATTGAATAAAACCTGGACCTATCAACTTTTAGCATATTTATTTAATCATTATTATGCCAAGTTCCTCTGTGAATGGAGGGTGTGTTTCCAACTCCTCTGGGTGCCCATAGCTCTGAAATGTTGACTCAGTGAAAGAATAAATGTAGAAACAGTGATTTTTAAGTTTGTTATATTATTTAATATGGGGGGATCACTTTGTAAATTATACAATTGTCTAATCATTGTGCTATCCATCTGAAAATAATATAAAATAATATTGAAGGTCAATAGTAATTGATAAATAATATTTTAAAAATTTTAAAAACCAAACAACTAGGATAGGACTTAATTTTTAAACACCTTAAGCATCTGGTAAATAGCTGAATTTCCTCAGGACACACCAGCAACTCCAAGCATATTTTCCTGTCCTTTTTCACTCTCCATGGCTAAGCCCAGGCCAGTTTGCACACTCCCTCCCCTATGCACCCTACACCTTTCTAAACTACTGCTTGGTCCATAGCCCTGCAATTGGTCTCTCCAATTGGCATATGAGATTTTTGAGGCATGGGCTGACTCTTATTTATGGGCATTCAGTAACTGTTTGGGGGTGGATGGAAGGATCAAAAAATTAATGAACAGATAAATGAAGAAGAGGGGGAAGATGACTAAGTGAATTATAGCTCAACTCTACTGAGATCTTGAAAAACTATTTCAGCCTTTCCAAGTTTTTATAAATGCTAAAGATTTTATATCTTAAAGGTAGACATAATCAAAGAATTGCCAGGGACACTGAGCAGGTTCTATGGACTCAATAATAATGGTTTCATCATTTGCCTCACCAATCTGCTCTAGAGGAGGCCTCTTTTGAACCGAGTGTGTCTCTCTTTTAGAAGGGACACACTCAAGGTCATGATGGATGAAAAAACACCTGACAATCCATCCTCAATCAACCCTGATGATCAAAGGAGGACAGTTGTCATAGACCACTCCTTTTCCACGACAACCACAAGAGGCATAGCAGGGCAAGAAGAACCACTGTGATCAGGATTGGGTTGGCGGGAATCTATGCAAACAAAAGACCATTAGAGGCTGGAACATTCTTCTTTAAAACATAAGATGCTCAACAAATATCTCTAACTGGCTATATACATCTCAATCCTATTTTTGAAATAAAAACTGAATGAATTCTCTTTGTAGCACGTCTATGCCAGGTACTTATAATACATGAAAATACAAAAGTTCATCAAAAACCTTTTCACAATATTTATACTTCTGTCCCTATTGTCACAGATATCTTAAAAATTTGATGGGTCATGGTGGAATCTAATAAAGATACCACTTAAGCCTTTACCCCTTTCCACTATGGAATATGTGATAAAAGATGGCGCTGCAATGTAGACACCAGTATATTCCCTTCCCTCTTGTCAAGTTCACACTGCAGGATGTATGGACTGCTCACAGTGTCCTTTCCAGAATGACATCCATATTCTCCAAAGCCACCCACTCAGCACTTCTCCAGTTTTTAAATAAAGAACACCTGGGGTGAGAATATTTTTGGATTTTTTGATCACCGAATTAAATTATCATCAATTGTAAATAAGGCCAGAAAGAGTTTCAAGTGCTAATGCTCTCATGACAAATACAGGCAATTGCAGGATGTAGAGGGTTGAGGGAAAAGATAAAGTTTGAGACAGAAAAGAGAATAAAGGACAAGAGTGCAAGGGCTTGGAAAATTATATGAATAACTTTTTTAAATGTTTTAATTTCCCCCAAAATTAAAATAGGGCAAACTCCATGAATGAATGAATAGAAATATGAGGTCTGTCCAGATGGTATCCAGCCATGTAATAGGAAAAATAGAGACATTTATTGAAGAAGATACCAGATACAAGAAACATTGTACATAGGACAATGACACCTCTGTCACCTTCAAAGTAGGCCCCTTGGGACCTCACACAGTTATTCCAGTTGCCATCAGTCACGCTGCTGTATTTTCCTGAATCTCATTGATGGTCTGAAATCTCTTCCTTTTCAAAGGTGATTTTAGTTTTAGGAAAAGCCAGAAGTTGCAGGGTGCCAAATCTGGGCTGTAGGGGGACTGAGTCACCTGGGTGATTTGATGTTTTACCAAAAATCTCTGCATGAGATATGATGCATGAAAGGACATGTTGTCGTGATGAAGCTGCCAATCACCAGTTGGCCATAGCTGCAGCCTTCTGAATCATCCCAATAGTTTCCAAGGAAGAATGTTCAAACTTGATGCAAAATTTGATGCAGACCCGTTCTGCTTGCTTAGTCATTTTGAATGCAAAGGCTTGCTCAACAGCATCTACCACCCCAACTGATTATTAGTACAGTGAAGTCATCACTGTTCATGCATGTGCATTCTAGTGCATTCCAGTCCATTCTCCTTGGCTGCCGGGTTACATCAATGTTGTGTAACTGTTCTTGTTATATTAACAATGGCTGGACTTTATTCGGACAGACCTCATAGGCCACTGTGTGACTTTCCCATGGCTCTTTCTGCCCTGTTTGTATTTAGATTCTACCAGGTGAAACTACAAACTGTTGTCATCACCTATGAGCTCTGTCTCCTGAATTTCACTTTTCTGAATAACTATAAAAAAGACATTAACTTCAAAACCCACCAGCCAATCACATCCTTAGGCAGAAGAGAATTATACACTTGGCTGAAAAGTACTATATGATTTCACCTATATTTGAAATCTAATGAACAAAGTAGAAACAGAAGCATGGATGCATAGAAGAGACTTACAGCTGTCAGAGGAGAGGGAGGAGGAGGGACTGGATAAAACAAGGTGAAGAGATTAGCCAAAGAACATATATGCAGAACCCATAGACACAGACAACAGTGTGGTGATGGCCAGAGGGAAGGGGAGGCAGAGGCTGGGTGGAGGTGTGAAAAGGAGTTGGGGGAATAGGGACATCTGTAATAGTGCCAACAATAAAAATAAAGTTTAAAAAAGTCTAAGCTTTTGAACTGTTCCTGGAAGGTGTAACTTGTTTATCCCCTCTCCTCAACTGAACTACCTGGAAACACACCAGACCCCACATATCCCCTCAATATTCAATGAAGCTTTCATTTTGCCAAATGACAAAAGCTGTCCTGAGGTATCAAAGGAGACCAGAATGTGTGTATTATAAGGTTTCCTCCTTTGAGATATAAAGAGAATTCTGAAAGAAAGTAGAAGTTTTGTAGATTTCACAAAGCAACCAGAGTTCAACATGGTCATATTTTTTGAGGTCTTATGAGTCTGGGTCCTGTTTTCTTTTGCTGCCATAACAAACTACCACAAACTCAGTGGCTTAAAACCAGATTTATTTCTATCACTTCTGGAGGTTAGAGTAAAAAATGAGCCAAGGTGACAGCAGGGTTGCTTTCTTCTGGAGGCCCCAGGGAAGAATTGTTTCTTTGCCCTTTCTAGCTTCTAGAAACTGCCTGCATTCCTTGCTCATGCTCTCTTTTCACCATCTTCAAAGCATACCATGCAACCTCTGTTTCTGTTGTCACACCTTTTTCTGTTTGTGATCCCACTCATGAATACCCTGTGCTCAAGGGAAGCCTACCTGGGTAATCCAGGATAATTTCCCCATCTCAATATCCTTAACACTCCTGCCAAGTCCCTTCTACCATGTCAAAGTAGAAAATTGTGGTTTTATATGGTATGGCAAGGGAAGGCCCCGATGAGCAGGAGACTTAGGAGGAATCACCTGAAGAGAGGGACGAGGCACTCATACGCAGAGAAGAGATCCAAGCAGGGCATAGTGTACAGGCAGAGGCTGAGCAGGGTCCCTATTCCCCAGTGGGGTCCTACAGCAGTGGAACTACAGAAGAGTAAGTGAGGGGAGAGTGGGACAGGTGAGGTGGGAGAGGTCTCAGAGGGCCTCAGATGCCATTATAAGAACTTGGGATTTATTCTAAGTAAAAGCCCGCACTTGAATAAGCACATTTAGGATTGGAGATTTTTAGGGTTTTGTTTTCTTTTTAGCTTGCTCACATACAGACGTTTAAAAATAGCCGCTAAATGCTTCTTTCAGGGAATGTGAGGCACTCATAATAATAATAAAAAAGTGCCTTGGGCTTTCTTACAACTGGATACATCAAAGGGTTTTCACTAGTAATTTGGGGAGCGTCCGCCTCTGGGTGCCACTGCTGTGATTTCAAAATAGAATTATCTGGTACTATGTGATTTCTTGAATCATTAGTTTTCCATTTTCTCTTTCTCTTTTCTTTTCATTCATTTTTTGTAATCCAGTGCTAGTATATGCATGAAGTTTTTTAAAAAATGGTGGCTCCTGGGCAACTGGGTGAAGGGGGCAGTTGCTGAAGAGAGACGGGAGTAGAGTTTCTTCCCTGGGATCCGAGTGGCCCAGAACCCCTAAACTTATTCAATCAGCACAGAGCAGGCTTTTCAAAGACAATGGGAGTATTGTGGGGGAAAACTTAAAGATTTAAAGAGGGGTGGGGAGCAAGATTAGAGGAAAAAACTCTTTGCACAGAGTGGACTATTTTAGTTGATTAAATTAACCCTTTTGTGGCAGCATGGGCCTAGAATGAAGGCATTTTTGCCCCACAGAGAAGAGTTCTTACCAGACACACAACTGTCAAGAACAAAATAGAACCCTGGTCACACCCCTTTAATTACTTGGCTGACAGCAAGCTCAAACTCTTCAAAATTATAATTACCAACAAGTCTAACTCATTATGCACTAAACACTACTTATCTTTGAAGATTAATAATCTTAGCACTATTGAGAAAAACTGATAAAATTACTTAATTTCCTTCCCAGCCAAAGCTCCAAATCTTTAAAGGAACAGCCATCGGGCAGGGCACAAAGGGTGCCTCCTTGGCCCTATGGGGCCTCCTGGATTATTCCATATGTGGACCCTACACAATAGGGGCAGTAGACAGGTGGGTGCAGGGGCACGAGAACCAGGACTCCTGACCCTCTTTCCTGCCTTTGGCCACCTCTACCTGCCAAAGTCAGTGGAGGGGCTGGGAAACAAAATGAGGAGAAGCACCTTGAGGATCTAGTTCTTCTGCGTATTTGGCTCAATGGACCAGCTACACGCCAACATTGCTAGGTCTACACTACACTACGGAGTGTTCTCTCATAATGAGAAACCACCAAGAAGAGGGTCCAGGCAAGAAGGGAAGAGGAGCAAGTGGAACACATCAGGAGAAATGAGGACAGAGCTCTGGGGACCACAGAGCCCTTGGAGGGGCACTGAAGTTTGGTTCAGAGCAACTTGCAGAGCAAATGAAATATTTCTGGGTCCAAGATTTGAGGTATGAAGTGGAAGTTTGTAATCTTTGGAAAAAATCTGACAAACTCTGAGGTAGGTAAGGAAAATGAAGTTCAACTTGTAAAGCTTTCTTTAATTCCACCCCTTGGCTCTCACATGATTATTTGCATCCTTTCTAAGTAATCTATTTGTGTGCAAAATACCTCCATTTTAAAGAATCTAAAATAGATATATCAATACAGAAAAAAAGGAATGAAATTAGGGTTAAAAGCTACAAGGATAATCGACTGTACTAAAACCCCTCCTTAATGATTCTAGGTGGGAAAATGCAGGCTCTCAGACCTGGGTAGACTCAGAGGCAACCTGTCTCCTTCCTGTGACCAGCAAGGCATTAGAGAACACAGCTGAGTCCTACTTCTGTAAATTCAACCCAAGTCTCCTCTGTTCTGTGGCCTTAAGGTCCTTCTGCACAGGCTTTTTGTCTAGTCCTTAACCATGCCAAGCTTCTGCCAGCCCTAAAGATTTTGACCCAGCACTGCCCTCTGTCTGGAAAGTGCCCCAGTTCCTCTCATGGCCTAGCCCATTTCCTCCTTCAGATGTTAGTTCAAATGTCACCTTCTTCAAGAGGGTTTCCAAATGATCTCCTTTAAGGTAATACGCTCCACACACCACACTCTCCAGCACATCACGGCATTTTACTCTCTTCATGGCACTTATGGCTCTCTTGAGTCATCTTGTTTATTGTCCATTGTTTGTTGTCTCCCTTTGCTAGATCTGGACCCCTAGACTGTCTCCCAGTCAAGGCCAGCTCCATAATTTGCAGGGTCTAACACCAAAGAGAATGTGGGACACTTTGTTCAAAAGCAAGAGAAAAGCTTTTATATTTTCTCCATGGTCTCTCTCTCTCTTTCAATCTGTCACAGTGTTTTACACTTGCTATTTAATATCATATTCCAACTATGGGGCAAGTACAGACACTCACAGGTACCCTTGACTTGGCACACTGGGCATGCACACCAAACCCTGACTCTCCCTGTATTTGTGCCCAGGCCCCCTTCAGGGTTGGATGGTATGAGGAATGGATGGTCGAGAATGTGTTCCAGGGGAGCAGTGTGATACAGATGCAATATCTGAGCCTCCAGCATGTACTCCACTGTCCAAGTGAACTTCACTTGTAAAATATAAATCTAAAGATAAAATTATTAAGAATCTGAAACTGGCAACCACAGAACATTAAACCATGAGCACAGGGCCCCCTTCTAAGCACAGCACCCATGCATCCTGTCTTGTCTTCAGTTCCTAATACAATGCCTGACATGTGGTTGAGAGTGAAAGAATAAATGAAAGAATAAGCAATTAAATGAACCAATGATTCCGCAAAGCACTTTTTTTTTTTTTTTTTTTTTTTTTGCTTATCTGGTTGGCAAACTGGCTTTCTTTTCATGAATCAATAATTCTTCCTTGAGAGCATACCACCCATAAATCTTTATATGGGGACCTCTGGCGGCGTGTTAAAATGAACCTGGAGTAGCCTCCTTCTTTACAAAATCTGTAATCCACTAGTAGTGCTACAACAATGCCCTCAAACAACTCCTGTAGGAAGTAAAAAATGAAAAGTGACCTAAGGTACAGAATGATCACAGCTCAGAGATCTATATAGCTTCAGAGGTCACAAAAGGTTTTATGAAAGAGGTGGCATTTAAGTGGGCCTTTAAAAAGATATGAGATTTAGTCATAAAGAGAACCCAGGAAACGGTAACAATGTCAGCAAAAGGTAAAAAGCAGATAGCCAGAATCATGTACAGTGAGAGGTAATGGTGCTCAGGAAAAAGAGCTGGAAAGTAGTTTGGGTAAGTAGCTCAAGGCCAAATACAGAGAATCTTGAAAGAACTTGCTATTTTCAAGTAAAGAATTGATATTTTCAGGTGGTAATTTAGCCAACCTGGGGTATTAGGTATCTATTACTGTGTAACAAATTACCACGATCTTGGCCGCTTAAAACAATCTGTATTTGTTGCCTCAGTTTCTGTGGGTTAGGAATCTGAGGATAAGCTTAGCTGGGTCCTCCTCCTTGCTATCAAAGTATCAGCCAGGGCTGGGGTGTCATCTGAGGCTTGACTGGAGAAACTTCCAAGCTCACATGGCTGTTGGCAGGATTCAGTTCCTGTGTACTTAGGCCATACTTCCTCACTGTTAGCAACAGATCATGCTCAGCTGCTTGCCAGGCAGGCCTCTCTAACATGGCATTTTCCTTCATCAGAGTGGGCACAGGGAGAATCTCCTAAGAAGGCAGAAGTCACAATCTTGTGTAGCTTTGTCAAGGAAGTAAAATCCCATAAACTTTTCACAATCTATTGGTTACATGCCAATCTCAGACCACAAGGGTATGAATACCAACAAATGGGAGTAGAATGAGGGCTGTCTTAGAAGTGGCTTAAGAGACTTGGGTAGTAAAGAATGAATTTGTGTAGAGATCAAAGGTGGAGAAACCTTCAAAGAAGTTATCATAAGCCAAGAGGAAAAAAATTAGACCCAAAAAGGAAAGAGTGACTTTAGGAAGAATAGGTATTTTCAAAGGCATTGTCAGTGGTAGAATTAATTCACAGTACATAGGACTTGGCAATAAATTCTATGTGGGTGGTAAAGGAGAAAGAGAATATAAAAAGAAGATTCCAAGGTTTTGAACTCAAGTGACTGGAATTAAAGAAATAACTAAGAGAAAGAGAATAGAGGAAGAGAGGCTGTTACATGTTATCTCAGTAGGAAGAAGAGAAAATATTGAATTGGAGATTCAAGAATACCATCCAAAGTGATCACATACTTGGAAATGCTGAATTTCAGGAGCACTATTGAGTTTGAAAACCTGTATTTGTCTATATGTTATAGAGGTGACAGCTGATGGTATGCAATTGCAAGAAGAGAATGGAGCTACCTCAAGCTATTTCATCAACTTGGAAAGCAGATGCCCTAACAACATCCCTCCTCCTGTGGAATTCCAGTGTAACTTCCAGGCTGGAATCTGGAAGGTCTAGAAGAGAACCTTAAAGGTAAAACAAAAACTTGAGTATGTCTGTGAGTTCTGCGAAGAACCAGCTAATTGGAACACTGATTTTGCCAATGTTTTTTTCCAGAGATAACAGTCTAGCTGCGGACAAAGGCTCCCAATGAATAAAACCTCAGACCACTTATTATTATTTAATTCTGCACAGGAGAAAACTGAGGCTTGTCCTAAACCACAAAGGCAGCAGTTAAGACTAGATAAAATCTTTGCTTCCCAAATCCTCACCCAGTGCTTGCTTCCTTCCACAATACAAAAATCCCTAACCTGGAATCTGTGTCTAAGATGCATTCTCCTAGCTTTTCATGTGCAAGATCAAGGACCCACCTTACTTAGCACAAACAGAAGTGTGCACACATATCCCATAATTCTCAGAGATTAATGAAATTTGGAAGCCCAAAGACCCCAAATCTCCAATGAATTAGGATCGAATCAGATGAGAATAAGAAAACTGAGGTCTCTCTAAACAAACCCTCCTCTTGTGGGAAAGTTAAGGAAACTCAGCTGGCTTCCCAGTTGCAGTTATCTAGTGGGGAACTGAGCTAACTTTCAAGCCAGACCAAAACCCAAGGCATTCCCCATTGCCAATCCATATCATAATCAATGCTGATTGAATGTCTGAATGTAATTTGAATGAAAAGCATTTCAAAGCACAAAGGTTCTGTTCTCAATAAGTTTAGTCTATATAATCAAATGCATTCTTTCTGGCCCAATCAGCAGAGGCTTGGCAGAATAAAGGTCTTTGGTATGAGCAAAAAATTCCAAGCTTAAATCTTACAATTGCCCCTTTGAGGGTCGTTGACTCGGCAAGTTTTACAGTGGTGTACTGAAATGAATACTGCCTCTATGCAAAGCAACAGGAGGTCACATTATAATTAGAATGCAATCAGCGGAATTGGTTATGGCTTGGTTTTCTTCCTGAAATGACAATCTATGCCACATCTGCCATTACATTAATATTTTCTGCATTACTAGAAGAACAGAGGGAGGGGGTTGGGTAGAGGGGAAGCCAGTGTCTTTGCACAGAGCAGCTGATAGAGATGTCTTTAGCTAGAAGTCCGCATGAGCTAATCAAGGCCCAAACAGTTCACCTTTAAAATACCCAAACCATCTGGCAGGCTGTCCCATGATAAATCTCAATGATAAATGTCTTCGTTTTGATGTTACAAAGGAATCGCAGACCTGCTCAGTTTTGGCACAGCTGAAAACATACTGGCAACGGTAGAATAGAACTCAGATGTCCCAAAATAGAGAAGTAAATCATTTTGACCTGTGGGGCATAATATATTTAGAGAAAACCTGATTGTAATAAAAAGGTTGGACTCATCACAGTTTCTGCTATAGGAGTGGCGATATATTTTTTCTGTAATACTTTTTGGTTTAGTGAAAACTCCAGCATGCACAATTTAAAAGCCTTCGTTCTTTTTTATCTTTTCATTCTTCTCTTCTTTTTGTGAGTCTTCAGACATCTCCCTTGGCCCCTTGTAAACTACAATGGTCTCCTCTCTTGGGTTCTCAGACATCCTGCAGGGGACTGTTGAGGCAAGCATGCCTTCAAAATGATTAATCCGCTCGCTTTTCAGAGGTCTGTTTTGCTGGGCCCACAGCCACTGCTAAGACAGGACACACTGTGACCACCAGCACCAGGAAGCAAAGAAACAGCCTCTAAACTCAAGGTTAGCCTGGACCTGATGCCGAGAGGGAATCATAAAATAAATTATGTTGTGTGGCTTGGTAGGGTAGACTTTTATGTCCAGCCAAAATTCAGAAACAAATTATGGAGTGGTCAGTTGGCCTTACGTATTTCATCTTTTCCCCACAAAGTTAGGAAATTAATTAAACATGGATATGGATCGTCAAGGGCAAGGCACTGGAGCTTTCCAATGCTAGCAGCCCCTGTCCCTCTTCCCAGGCCAGACACACAGCTCCACAACACTTCCTGGCTCTGCATCTCAGTGTAAAGGATCTCAGCCTAGCAGAGGGGCAGCCAATAAAAACAGGGTCTTGTTGGCTAAAGGTCTCCTGGGGAGCAGCCTGGGACCTTGTGATGACTGAGCAAAGCACAGTCTCTCTCCCCACTCTGGTCTGGATGGTTGCAACAGCTTGACCAATTCCCTCCACTGCTGCCCCGGTCAATTTCTGGTGACTAATGGAAAAGACAGATTTCCCATCTGCTCCTTGACAAATGGTTTAATAAAATGATTTTGCTCACACACCCAAAAGGAAGCCAGAAATAGGCATGGGAGGTGATGTGTCTCCAGTGAAAGAGGTTTCAGTATCACCCTCTTGATCTCCAGACAAGTTGGGGAAAAAGTGGAGGTCCATCTCTGTCTCCAGAGGCAATTTCTCTGGACTTGTGTGGAGCAGTGGAGGCCCTTTTAAACCTCATAGGGGCCCACAGCAACCGGAGTCTGTGACTACTCTGGCACTCTGGGAAATGAGTGAAAATAAATTTGAGGTAACTATTTTCAATAAAACTTAAACACACACACACACACACACACACACACTGACAGTCCATTTGGAGGAGAAAAGATGCAATTTATTGGCTGTTGGCAACACAATTGGAGACAAGTTAGCCCATACTTCTTGTCTGCCTTAGCCAAAAAACACATATCTAGTTATTTGACTGTCTTCTCATAAGTCAGATCTAGAGGTGCAGAGAGGAAACGCCCACTGGATCATTGGCATCCCCAGCTGTTTAATCATTTCTCTGGCTCTCACCCGAATCCCCTCCAGGTCACTGACATCTTGCTGGTTCAGAAGTGTTTAGAAAAGAGCAAGGTATTTCATCTGACATTCTCAAAAGTTCAGTGGGGGAGTAAAAAAGGGTGAGCTGGGGCTCCTTGCTCTGCTGGGTAAGAAAGCACACTTGAACACAGCTGAAAGAATTGCATCGTCACTTTCTTCCCCTACCATATGGTCTCTCACTCTCATATCTGATTTATGACTCCTGATTACCACAGATCCTTTGGCTAGGTTGCTTTCCAAATGTCTTCCTACTGTTGGATATCTGGGTGCCAATATTTCCCCTAGGGAAAAGAAGAGACAAAGAATAATGGTGTCCTTACTTTTGCCCCCAAACCCCTCCTGCTACGCAATGTTTCTGTTTTTGTTTTAAGCATCTGGACCAGGAAACCCAGACTATTTCCTTTTCCTTGTCTGACCTTTAAAGCAAGAAAAGTTGGGATTACATTTGCCAGTAAAACAGGTAGATTGAATAAAAACTATTCAAGAACCATGCATTTAGTGATGTGATTGCATTGTATATTTACACATTACTCTCCAGTGGGTTCCTGGACAAAAGCCTAACAATTAACTAGGAAGGACACTAATAAGAGGGTGTGCTAAGTCACATGGAGAATGGAATGCCATCTTTCTCAAGACCTTCAAACATGACAGCTTCAGCCATTTTCTTCAATCAGAAATGCCCATGAGTTCCAGGGGAGAAATTATAACCCATGGTAAGGCACTAAGGTTCTCAACTGACTCACCAAATCCAATCTACCAATTGGGTTCCAATCTCCATTTTTCACAACAAATTTTTTATATCAGGCAGTCCCCCAAAATAAAAAATAAAATAAAATAATAAAATGCTTTTGGTGCTACTCCTCTATGATGCTCTTATAGTTATGTGGTTTATATCGTATTCCCACCAATTTAATTAAACATTGTTTTCATACTGTTTTAGGAATACAATTATTTCTTAATTATTTAAGTGTTTAAAAAATATTCACCCATGTGATAAATAATTATTGATTGCCAGGCACTCTACTAAATTTAGAGCTACAAAAAGTTTCAAAGAATTTGACAATCTAGCTAGAATAATCTAATGCAAATCTTAAATTAAGAGAAAAATAATATGGTAACTTAATTTGAACACACAGAAGAGAAAAGGAAAGAAAACAACAACAACAACAACAACAACAAAAACACCACAAATGGCTCTAATTCATATGGTAGGGAGGCAATATACTTTTGGGAATGAATTTAAATGTACTCACTAGTGACTATTGTCAGTGTTAGGAAGTGACAATGTTTGTGGCAGAGAATTGCAGCTACAGCTGCCCTCTGATGAGCCACATCTGTATTCCGTTCCTCTCCTGACCACCCACGTTGAATGGACAGAGAAACAATGGAAAGTTCTAGCTGAGATAGTTGGGCTATGAATCCAAAGTTGCATATTATATTTAAAAAGCAGCAATAATAAGGTAATTATGAGTGCCAGCCAGGCAAACAGTAGGGTGGTATAACTTATCAAAAGCTATGAATGTTTGAAGCTGATTATGGACTAGAAACATGGTTTGATTCATTCAGACTGGTCACACTTCACACCAGAGGAGACTGTACTTGCTTGTTCCTCCCAAGTGACTTTTCTGTGGTGCCTTACTTAATCTCAGTGATGTAGATACATCTATGCACCTTTTCAAGATCAGGGGGATCTGCTTGCTCTAAGTGGAGTGTTTAGAAGAAGCATGTCTGGAACTCAAAAACTCACTTCTCTTCTTAGGATTGCTTAATTCTGGGAATGAAGCCCAGAAGAAGGCATAAAAGAGATGAATCACATCTTTTTCATTGTTTAATTTAAATTTTATTTTGTATGATATGTGGCTAATGCCTTGTATGTCTCAGGAAATGACAGTGGGAGAAATCCCTTAAGGAGCATAGACCCTTCTTCTCTTGTAGTGATGAACGCAGACCTGGGCAAGCTTACTCAACCAATTACTAAGATACAAAAAGAGAGAGCGAGAGAGGATTAAGGTTGACAATCATATCCTCCCTTCCTAAAATTAATACTAATAACAGCAGTAGAAGAATATTAAGGGTGGTGGTGGTAATCCTTCTTTCAGTTCGTTGTGAAGAGTCACAAATGCCTCCCCCGTGCTTGGCCATAAAGGCCAGTATCTTTCATAAAATCATCTGTCCACCAGAAATCTGGGTGAACTGATTCTGATTTACAATACAGGGTCTTCGTCCAAGGAGCCATAACTGCTTATTGTCTAACCCCAGGGCAAACAAAACAGAGCAAGATTCTTAATCCTTGGGGAGGAACACATTCTTCTCCAACATGTTGCTTATGAAGAATCTTTATGATAAATTTTCTTCTTTGTGGAAAACTTTTTACTAGTTGACAAAATGTGATTGCTAGTGAAAAACAGAAGAATTCTGTGGTTTGCAGACCAGTAAGAGTGGTATAAGACATCAGAATTCTTACATTCCTCTTGCCTGACTCCCTTCTGCACTCTGAAGGCAGAGATTCTCAGAGAATTGATTGGAATCTCCCAATGGCCTATAACTTTGTCTCTCCAGGTGTCCACATCTATAAATAACATTTTTAAAATTTCAATTTCTGAGAATGCATTTTTAAACTTAAGTAAAATTATCACTTCCTTGCTGTCACATGACATTCAGTGACACTATTAATTCTGGCTGCATTACGTTATAAAAGGTAAGTCTGAGGAAAGTCTGGCTTATGTGATCTTGGATCTCACAAAACTTGAGAGTCATCATCCAAGACAAGTTCTTTTCTTTACCTAATGAGTCTTCCAATTCCCCAACTGTAAAATGGGGTAGTTAATGTTACCTTTGCTCTTCCACTGTGACTGAAGATGGGACTATCAAGATATTAAAGACCAAGCTACATAAACTAAATATATTAATACAAATAATCACCAGAAAGGTCACTTAAACGATAAACAATCAATTGAGATTGTCCTAATTTATCATCAGTCCTATTAAAGTGTGGCCTTTTCCCTTTTTTTTAAATCTCTATCAATACTACTCAGACTCTCAACACTGACACATCATTCTGAGCTAAGACTAAAGTTTAATAAACCAAATGATGAAGAAAGATTTTTAAAATATTATATATGAGAAAGTATCAAAACTTTGTGGTGGTGTAGTCTCTATAAGTCCACAGGCAGGTAGGATTTGCATGGATCTCAAAGTGGACCAAGAACAGTTACCTTGAAGAAAGTATTTTATTATATGATTTCTAATCTATTAACATGAAGAGCTTCTTGTGATAATAAAAGATCAGGCTCCATGAAAGACATGAGGAGTGAAAATCTGGAGGAGCTGGGCTGATCCAAAGGCTTTTGTTATTTTGATGAAAGAAAAAAGACTGGACAGCATGAATAGCTTTCTGGTTGTTTTACTCCATGCTGAGTAAGGTCACCAAGGGAGAATAATTTTCACTACAAAAATTAGCCTAAACCTTAGTTTAATTTATATGACTTTCCACCCTAAGTGTGGATTCTGTCAAAGCATAAACTCGATTTGCCAGACATAATGGATCTTGGCAAGTCAGAAAATTGCAGTTTGGTCTCTATTACACATAAACCACCAATGGAGAAAATGCTACCGGGATTTCCAATAAAATATGGTATGCTCCTTACTAGTCCTGCAGGAAGCAACATTGACATTCCTTTTAGTCTTCTGGAAAAAAAAATTTTTTTAAGGCTCATCACCTTCTAGTAAAATTATAGGATGCTTATCATGGAAAGGGGGCAACTAATGGCACTTCAGGAGTGAGCAAAGGGAGTTGCCTTTCCTGGAATAAACTCAAATTGCTGTAGAGAAAGAAGAATGCTCCTCCCCAGATCCCTGGCTTTTGAAATTCTGGAAATATTGTGACATTATGCCAATGGACATCTCCAGCAGATGACCTCCACAGTGTATCAGTTAGGGGCTTCATTCCTCTTCATAGGTACCCAACTGTGAATAACTATAAAACAGTTGAGTCACTGCCAAGAAGAAGTGTTGTTGTTTTCTGGATGGTAACTTCTTGGATTCTATGATCATCATATGTTGAAAATTCCTAAATCTTTTTCTCTAGAGCCAAGAATACTATCTTCACTCATATATACAAACAGGTTCTAAAATGAAACTCATCCCTTCTGGTGAACCATCTCAAATCTCCTGAAAATCTTTTCCACATTGGTACACATGTCAGTGAATGGTTCTACTACCCAGGGGTAACATGCACAACACTTAGTCAACAGGGTAGGGGCCTGATCAATCAGAATGGCCACTGGCCACTGAGCTAGAGTAGGGTCCTGGAGCTTCCCCAGATATGCTCAGCATTAATATTTAATTGGGAGATTGCAGGACATATTGGCAGTTTGGGAGTTCCAGGGAAAAGGCCTGAGTGGAAGAGGAAGTGAAGGAGTACTCAGGAAGTTGGGTGGGGGGCAGTGGGGATGGGGGAGTGAGCAAAAAAGTATTTCAATATTTTAACAACCAGGCCTTGGCGCCTTCATTCACTTAACCCAGAATATCTTTGTCTTACTGTTCTCCTTCATCTATAATCCACTAAATCCATTACATGCTTTCAGTTCTACCTCTTGGTTCTCAACATCACTATCACCTCCACCCCCTCTCATTGGTTGCATTATAAAACCTTCGAACCTGCTGGCTGGATTAGTGCAACAACTTCCTACCTGGTCTCCCTGACTCCATTCTTGCCCTCCTCTCACTCTTCTATTCACTCCCAGAAGGATTGTTTTAAAGAGTCAATTAATAGGCATTGCTCTAAAGAAGATATGCAAATGGCCAATAAGTACATAAAAAGATGCTCAATATCACTAACTATTAGGGAAATGCAAATCAAAATCATAATGTGATACCACTTCACAACCATTTGGATAGCTGTTCTTAGAAAATAAAAGAAAATAATAAAATAAAATAAAATAAAAAGTGTTGGCAAGGAGGGAGAAGTTGGAACACTTGTGCACTACTGGTGGGACTGAAAAGTGGAGCAGCTGCTATATAAAGCAGTATAGTATCCTTCAAAAAATTAAAAATTGTATGACCCTATGGTCCGGTAATTCCAATTCTGATCATATTTACAAAACAGTTAAAAACAGGGTCTCAGACAGATATCTGTACACTCATATTCGGAACAGCATTACTCACAATATCTAAAAGGTGTAAGCAACTCATGTATCCATCAATAGATGAATGTGTAAAGAAAATATGATGTATACATATAAAAATATTATTCAGTCTTAAAAAGAAAGGAAACTCTGACACATGCCATAACATGGATGAACCCTGAAAACATTATACTAGGTGAAACAAGCCAGTCACAAAAGGACAAATATTATATGATTCCATTTACATAAGGTACCTAGAATAGTCAAATTAGTACAGAAAGGAAAAGGGTGATTTTGTGGAGGGAATATGGATTTATTGTTTAATAAGTCCCAGGTTACAGTTTTGCAAGTTGAAAAAAGTTTTGGATGGTGGTAATGTTTGTGCAACAACGTAACTGTATGTAATGCCACTGGACTGTTCACTTAAAAGTGTTTAAAATGGTGAATTTTATGTTATGTATGTTTTATCACAGTTTAAAAAAAAGACAAGTGCAAAACAAATATATGACTAATTACTAGAGGGAAAAAGGGAGTAAATTCAGCCATATTACTGACCTGGCAATCCCTCAGTATGGAGATCAAATTCTTTTTCTTTTTTTAATTCTCACCCAAGGATTGATTTGAGAGAGAGAGAGAGAGAGAGGCAGAGACAGAGAGAGAGACAGAGAGAGACAGAGATATTGATCGGTTGCCTCCTGTACACATTCTGACTGGGGATGGAATCTTCAACCTAATATGTGTGCCCTGATGGCAAATCAAATCTGTAACCTTTTGGTGTGCCGGACAATGCTATGACCAAAAGAGCCACCCAGCCAGGGCAGAGACCAAACTCTTTAAAACACCAATAGATTGTGCAGACCCTTATAATTTGACTTCTATTTCTCCAGCTTCATTATTTGAAACTTAGCAGCTCAGTTCTAAATTCCAGCCCTGGGCAGCTCCTAACATTGTCTGAATACTCTGCTCTCTGTCTGGGGACTTTATACATGGGATTTTTTTCTTCATGGGTCATTCTTCTCCCATTCCAACCAACCAGCTAACTACATTTAATTAATCCTTCAAGTCTCAAACTAGATTCTGTTAATCCTTCAGGATGCAGAGTAGAAATCACTTCTTCTAGGAAGTTTTTCTTGACCTGCTCCTCCTTCCCTACCCCAACTAAAGGTTAGGTGGACCTCCTGCACACACCCTTGCAACAAGATTGTTTTAGTTTATTAAAAACATGGACCCTGGAGCCAGACAGCCCTATGTGACCTTAGGCAGGTTACTTACCTCCCTGATTCTAGTTTTCTTTTTCTTTTTTATTTAATTATTTTTAAAAGATTTTATTTATTTCCATTTTTAGAGAGGGGAAGGGAAGGAGAAAAAGAGGGAGAGAAACATCAATGTGTGCTTGCCTCTCAAGCACCCCCTCCTGGGGACTGGCCTGCAACCCAGGCAAGTGCCCCAACTGGGAATCAAAGAGGCAACCCTATGATTCACAGGCCAGTTCTCAGTCTGCTGAGCCACACCAGCCAGGGCTCTAGTTTTCTTTTTGAAAAGGGGGATGATAAAACTACTTACCTCATGTTGTAAAGACTAAATGAGTTAATTAGTGGAAAGCAATCTGAACAATGTCTAGCACATGGTGTAATCACAAACAATATCTCTTATCCCTTTGATATTTAAATGTGTGACATTGATACTGCCCACCAAGAGGTGGGGTCTAAGTTTCCTCCCCTTAAATCTGGATTTACTTGTGACCCACCTATAACCAAAAGAATGTGCTTTACCTCCTAGGCTAAATCTATATCTAGTCTTGTTGACTAGAGCAACAGTCAACTTGGGTTTGGAGCCCTGAAGGCTACATTAATCCAATTACCCCCAGGCTGTGATATTGTGAGAAAGCCAAACAGAGGAATTGTGTAGGTACTTCATTCAGAAATTCCAGTCTGTGGGAAACTCCCAGCCCAGGCCCTGACATGTGAGTGTATGAGCAGAAGCCTTCAGCTAATTCCAATATCGAGTCAGCTCATCCCCAGCATTCAAGTCTTCCCAGCTAAGGCTACAAACATCCTGGGGCAGAGAAAAGCTTATCCTGTCTGAATCCATGGCCCACAGAATCCACATGCATAATAAAATGGCTGTTTTTAGTCACTAAAGTGTATACTTTGTTACACAACAGTAGAAATTAGAACGGCTATATAAGTGGCTTCTATCATCTTTGTCTTTATTACCATTATTCTCTTTGTTATAGTACCAGAGCACTTAATGCGATAATACTTATACCATAAATGTCTATTTACCTATCTGTAGTCCTCATTAAATTCTAATTATTCAGCATTAAAAAGGAATGAGCCATCAGGCCATGAAAAGACATGGAGGAATCTGTAATTAATTTTACTAAGTGAAAGAAGCCAATCTGAGGAGGCTACCTGATATACAATTCTATAGGACAGCTGGAGAAGACAAAACTATGGGGACAGTAAAAGGATCAGTGGTTGCTAGGGTTTGTGGGGGAAGGAGGGAAAAACAAATGGAGCACAGAAGGTTTTTTTAGGGCAGTAAAACTACTTTCTATGATATATTATTATGGTAGATATACATCATTACACATTTCTCCAAATCCAAAAAATGACATAACCAAGAGTAAACCTTAAGGTAAATTACAGAATTGGGGTGATAATGATGTGCCAATGTAGATTCATCAGTTATAACAGATATACTCCTTTGGTGGGAGATGTTGATGGTGGAGGAAGCTGTGCATGTTGCGGGGGCAGGCGACATAAAGCAAAATCTCTCAATTTTGTTGTGAACCTAAAACTATTGTAAAAAAAAATGCAGTCTTAAAAATTACTTTTAATGTAATTTTTATTTTTTAATATATATTTTATTGATTATGCTATTACAGGTGTCCCATTTTTTTCTCCCCTTTAGTCCCCTCCACTCTGCACCACCTCTCCCCCCAACATTCCCCCCCAACCCTTAGTTCATATCCATGGGTCATACATATACATTCTTTTGCTTCTCCATTTCCTATAACATTCTTAACAACCCCCTTCCTATTTTGTACATACTATTTATGCTGCTTATTTCCTGTACCTTTTTGCCCATTCTTCCTCCTCCCCCTGCCCTCTGATTTCCATTTCTGTGATCCTATTCTAGTTGTTTGCTTAGTGTGCTTTTGTTTTTAGGTTCAGTTGTTGATAGTTGTGAGTTTGTTGTCATTCTACTGTTCATAGTTTGTGATTGTCTTCTTTTTCTTATATAAGTCTCTAACATTTCATATAATAAGGGCTTGGTGAAGAAGAACTCCTTTAACTTTACATTATCTGGGAAGCACTTAAGTTGTCCTTCCCTTATAAATGATAGCTTTGCTGGATAGAGTAATCTTGGATGTAGGTCCTTGCCTTTCATGGCTTGGAATACTTCTTGCCAGCCCCTTCTTGCCTGCAAGGTTTCTTTTGAGAAATCAGCAGGTAGTCCTATGGGAACTCCTTTGTAGGTAACTGTCTCCTTTTCTCTTGCTGCTTTTAAGATTCTCTCCTTATCTTTAATCTTGGGTAATGTTATTATGATGTGCCTTGGTGTGTGCTTCCTTGGGGCCAACTTCTTTGGGACTCTCTGAGCTTCCTGGATCTCCTGGAAGTCTATTTCCTTTGCCAGACTGAGGGAGTTCTCCTTCATTATTTTTTCAAATAAGTTTTCAATTTCTTGCTCTTCCTCTTCTCTTTCTGGCACCCCTGTGATTCAGATGTTGGAACATTTAAAGTTGTCTCAGAGGTTCCTAAGCCTCTCCTCATTTTTTTTTTTTTTTTTGAATTTTTGTTTCTTCGTTCTGTCCTGGTTAAATGTTTATCTCTTCCTCCTGCTCCCAATCATTGATTTGAATCCTGATTTCCTCCCCTGTACTGTTGGTTCCCTGTTTATTTTTCTTTATTTCATTTTGCATAGCCTTCACCTTTTCCTCCATTTTGTGACCACAGTCAACCAATTCAGTGAGCATCCAGATTACCAGATTACAGTGTTTTAACTGTGAACTTGATAGATTGGCTATCTGTTCATGGCTTAGTTCTATTTTTGGAGCTTTGATCTGTTCTTTCATTTGGGCTGTATTTATTTGTCTCAGCACACCTGTTACATTGGGCCTATTTACAGTCTATCCTAAATCTCAAATATGGGGTTTGAGATTGTACTAATGAAACCATCCTGCCAACTTGAAAATGTTAGAATATGTTCCTCCACCAAGATGCCAAATAAAAGTGAAAAGGAACTACATTTTATTTCTGAAGACCTGTTCCTAGGCTAGCAATATAAAGGCATCAATTTATGAATTCCTGTTTTCATATGTTTTATTAGTCTAACAATCTTCCCAGTACAGAAAACGACCCGTTAGTAAATATTATCTTAAAATGGGTGAGCAGCCTTAGCAACTTGGAAGTTTGGGGACACAGGTTCTAAGTATTTTTTTACCAGAATTCCTAGCTTTAGCCCTGAGACTCATCTATTCATTTATGTTTTCAATAAATATGTTTTGGGCACTCATGTTATAACTCAAATAAGGCAAAGGACATAAAGAGAATAACAGATAATCTCCATTTTTAAGAAGACCCTACCCTTCTTGAGTTTAAAGGAGATTAACATACAAAGAAATACTTCTTTTAATAATAGAGATAGCAACTTGATAAAATCACTTTAAATTATTTTCATGTTACTGACTAAACTGGAAGAATGCTCTCATTTTAGAGTTAACATGACATGTCCAAAGTCCTTCTAGATTTTCTTTGTCTCCTTTGTTTTTAAGTTCTTTTATTTCACACTTGCTGGAGTAAATTTTGCAGAGGCAAGATGTGTCAGCTAAGATGCATTAGCAGCAGCAAATATTTATTGACCACATATTGTGGGCATGATGGAGGTACTAGGAAGTATGAGTCATGGTTGCTGCCCATAATAGCTTAAAGTCAACTTAAGAAAATAAAATGCGTACATATTAAATAGCAATTTTAATAAAAAGCAAATGAACAGAGAAGGATGTGAGTGCAATGGAGAGCCAAAGGAGAGAGAGATTGCTTTAGGGAATGAAAGTAAGGTGGGGCATGAATGAGATCAGGAAGCTCAATGGAAAGAAGACTGAGGGGCCTTTCTAGAAGTGAAGGGCATGCTTACCGACAGTGAGGATAAAATTGCTTCTTGGTCTGAGTTATCTTTGGATATTCAAGTTCATTCTTATTGTCTGAATAGTGGTCAATGCATATAAATATAGAGGTATCAGATGTTTCCAAAGATATTTAGTCTAACTCACTCACTTATTTTATTTTTTTAATAATTCATTTTTAACATCCTCACCCAAGGATATGTTTATTGATTTTAGGGAGAGAGAGAAAGAGAGGGAAAGAGAGAGAAAGAAACATCAATGGGAGAGAGATACCTTGATAGGTTGCCTACTGTAAGTGCTGCCACAAGGGACCAAGCCTGGAACCCAGGTGCTGGGAACCATTCCGCCTGGTTTCAGGGACTGTAGCCTCACCAACAGGCAAGAGAGACCCAAGGCTGGAGCTGAGCAAGGAGGCCTTGGGAAAATAGGCCACTGAGGAGATGCAGCCCCTGTCTCTCTCACACCACCCTGCTTGGCCTCGGAGGATGGCTGGTTAGTCAATGATGGGTAAGATCCCTCAGTGGTGGAGGCAACCTAAGATAGGAACAGATGCATGGCGGTCATCAGGAAAGGACTTGGGGGACACAGAGAAGGGCAAAAGACCCTAGCCCCTGGGCTTTGTCATGGTGAGAGTCCTCATTCTACCAAAAAAAAAGTCTCCTTATTTCTTGGTTGCCCTGCTTACCACCTGACTGGGCCAGTGAAACAATACTAAAGGCAGGCACAGCCCTAAACTGGATCAGGTGGTTTCCAGGGACAATTAGGCCTGGAAAAAGGACAGCATTAAATCCTATGAAA
Source organism: Pteronotus mesoamericanus (assembly GCF_021234165.1). Lineage (NCBI taxonomy): Eukaryota > Metazoa > Chordata > Mammalia > Chiroptera > Mormoopidae > Pteronotus > Pteronotus mesoamericanus. The sequence goes on from NW_026555100.1 coordinate 3,055,498, forward strand.
CTTACTTTGCTAAGAATGCCCTCGAGTTAATGAGTACTGATGTTTGGGGTCGGAGCATAGAATGTGGGGAGTTTCCCAGGTTTCAGGGTCCAATGGGTGCCACTCTGTCTACCAGACCCTGACCTGAGGCAAATCTCTGTGTTCCTTCATTCATAGCCTTTTGACATTGATTGATAAGCTTTGCATGCATGCTGTATAGCCCTGTGTGTATCGTTCTCAATAAAAACCACTTCAAGAGAAGCGCTCAGGGCATTCTCCACTAGAGGGAATTGCCATCCCATTTTCCTGGCAGACTGAGAGTGTCTAGAATGATTTATTTGCACCCTCTGCAGTGACCCAGCAGATTCTGTGGGAACAGGGTACCCCCATCACCTAGGTATGTGTCCTGCCTGGTAGTGGAAGCCATGACCTTTTGGTGTACAGGACACTCCAACAAACTGAGCCACCCATCCAGGGCCCATTCAGTTATTTTAGAAATAGGAAACTTAGACCAAAAAGGAGAAACTTAGCCCAAGATAGCATGTCAGTAGATTTAGAACACAAGCCTGCTACTTTTTGTTCTGCCTGCTTCTTTTTCTACTAGAATATGAAAAGCTAGAATAATTGAGTTCAAAGATTAAAGACAAATTATTCACACTTATAAATTCTACCTCCTTCACTCTAAAGTTCCTTCTGAAAGTACTGTACCTCTTGGAGGTTTCTAGGATACACTCTTGTGAGGAGGCTTTCAATAAAGAACACCATAAACATTACTACACAAATTGGCTGGTACTTATTTTTAGGGCTCCCTTAGATTGTTTAAGAAGAACCAACTATAATACAGTATACTCGATTGCTACATAAAAGTAAAAGTTTCAGGTAAAGCAGAGCCATAAATCTAGAAATTTAAGCTCCTCTCCTCAGGCAACGGAAAGCCAATTCCGCATTTCCTCTTACTTGCTGACAGCCTCTTGGGCATTCAAATAGGAAAGAGTTGAAAACCAGGATTTCCGATCCAATCTAATACTGGACAACACTTAATGGCTTAAGTAGATTAATAATACTCTTGCTATTGGAATTTTGTCTTTCATCACCTTTCACCATAAGCTTTGCCTGTACTTGATCTACAGGGAGGCTGAATGTTGAAGAGTCTTTTACCAGACCTGATCTCATTCAGCACCCCGTCTGGAACTGACAACACAATTTCGACACCAATCAATCAGTGAGAATTTATTGACTGTTACTATGTCCCCCATACTACCTATGATACTGGCAGAGACCTAGAGGGAATCATAAGACATATCCACCTTCTCAAAGAACTTAGATTTCACTTGGTTTTTCAATATTAAATTCAGAAAACAAATATAGATACAAACAAAATCATTGTCAGTAGAAAGCTTTCAATTTTAAATGCTAACAGGAGCTGATGGAATTGTAGAACCCTTAGTGCCCTCACAGAACACACAGAATGTGAACAGGAAAAGAGAGTTCTAGAATAAACTAATATGATAAAAATAAATCACAACTGTGGCATAATGAAGAGAGCTGTACAGGAGATACATGGTTGGCATAGGAAGAAATCAGTTTGGTTGGGGAGAGAAGATTGGAAGTTAGATAGTTCTGAATATAACATTTGATACATAAAATTTTGTTTTCAAATGTCTCTTACTTCTTAATGATATTATTTAAATGGCCAAAACTTGTCTGCACCTATAAAACCTTGATAAGGTATCTGACATACAATACATATCTAACAAGTATGAGTTGAAAAAATGAATGGATAAGTTAGTTAATGGATAAATGTATAAGAGTAAATTATAATTAAAATACATTGACCCAAGCATGTTTTTTAAAAATATGAAAAATACAGAAATTTTACTGCAAATGGCATGTTACCCTCAGCCAAACACCCAAAGAACAGGAAACTATTCACTCCCCAAGAGTTGCTGAACACATACCATAGATATATCAGAGTGAAGAGGACAGGCAAGGATTTAATTCTTTAGGAGTTTCCAATTTAGTGGAGGTAGGGGTAGGATGGGAAGGAAAAAAATAAGAAAGAAGGGAGGAAAGAAGAGAGAAGGGAGAGATGGAGGTAGAGGGAAAAGAAGAAGGGGGAGGGAGGAAAATAAATTCAGATAACAATAGGAGTTACAAAGAAAGTGACACACTGAGAACTAATGGCAAGGGATTGGTCGGTGGGTGAGTTCAGTCCTTTTGAACTGAGAGGTCTGAGAAGACCGCTCTGAGGACTTGAAACTATAGCTGAAACATCAATGAGGATTGGAAGGTTCAGAGGTGACCTTCAACCAAGGGGCAAAGCATTGCCAGACAAGTTACTGGAGAGATAAGATATGCCAGCACCTACCAGACACTCACTATAGGAAATACCCATTCTCACCAGACTGTATATTTGTCTCTGAGCCTGCAGATGTGGTTGTAAATTCGAATCAGACCTCAAGATTCCAGAACCATTTCTTGATTTATTTGTAGACAATTGAGACTGTAGCTTGAGGATTCTACTTGTTTTTTCAACATGGTTAATGCAGTGACTCTTGCCTGTAGAAAAATCACTGCAAATGGTAATTGTTCTTTTTTCTGTGGTAAATTGTAATTTCAAGAAAAGTGCCAACATATGCAATGCCTCCACTGCAATATTTCTCTTCTTTCTCTTCACCCCACAGCCCAGGGAAGAGTATGCAGAGCCTTATGGTACAAGTACATGATTCATAAAGATGGCTGTTCCTTTCAGGCCCTGACTCAGCCCAGGAAAGAGCAGAAGCAGAAACTTCCCTTCCAGATGTGAAATAAGGGGAGAAAGTCACTCAGTTCTCTGGGGACAAAACAGTGCTTTGAATTTCAAAGGCGATGCCCTAGAGGCCCCACCAGACTCACTCCACAAAAATGTTTGATGAATTACCATGGCAGGCATCAACTTTGCAGATTAATGACCAGAAGAGTTTAGTTTATATCTCAGTGGAAGAGGATAAATTTTCTCTTGGCTTTGAGAATCTGAGGGATTGAGAAACCCAGCTAACCACAGCACCTCTCCCTTCATTCACAATGCTTCACCATGGATCATTTACTTTCTACATTCCCTTTCAGCGGGTTTTCATAAATTTAAGCAAAACAGACAGCATGTCTGTGTTCTGCTTCTTTTGCAATATGATGACCACCAAGTGATTAGAAATTGTCTTTGGGTTGGTGTAGTTGGTGGAAAATCATTGAGGTTTGTTGTGAAATTCATTCTCAACTCATAACTCAACTAGACACCAAATGGCTATTTTCCCAACTTTAGACCAGGCTGTTAAAAAGTACTGGCAGCAAATTAAAAATGTATGTCAAGGCCAAACCCCCATACTTGTGTGTGTGTGTGTACATCTGTGTTTTACATAGTCTGGAGTCTCTACCCAGAAGTGGGAAGGCACAAGCTAAAACCTGAGCTCAGAAGGCAGGGTTATGATTATTTTTTCTGCCCTCCCCTATTTCTCTATCTCAACAAGACCTCATGCCTCCACATCTTGTTAAACATTATGGACAATATTTCCAATGAGAAGAGATAATATTATTTGCCTACTCTCACATCATATTTTGCAATAAAGAACCATTTATATGAACCAATCAGTCATCTTTCTGAATAATTACAATCTGCCTGGACTTTTTCTGGGTATTTCTTGGGAATGCAAGAAAAAACAAGGTGTGATCTCCATATCACCCATCCATCCAAGGACAGAGTACATGTAACTTCATAGGATACTAGAAAATAGTGGCTGAGTAGAATGGCATGTGGGACATCTAAGTGCACAGCTAGAAAGTGGTCTAGAGTGGAGGGTGGTTATGAAGTAGAGGGGATTTTTACAAGGCCTTGAAGTATAGGAGCAAGACAGGATTTAAAGAGCGGGAGGAGAGAGAGATTCTGTCCTAAGCACGGTGACATGAACGTAAGGTTGGGGAAGCTGAGTATCTTTTTCCATGTAAGAAGGACTAGGTTAAACGGAAGAGACATAACATGAGGGCTTGGAACACCAGAAGCAAAAGCTGAGCAGACAATCCTTATGAGTTATTAAGAGAAGGTGAATGAGGGGCACAAAAATGAATATAAAAACTTTTATTGTCCAACTACCTGGAATAGATTTCAACAGAAGTTTCAAGTAGGGGATGCACCTTACATAAGTGATGCATATGAACAATTATCAATTCTACTTTGGTTTCTCATTAGGGAATTGAAAATTTTAAATTTATCCCTTTATCAATTAGCACAAACAAAAAAAAAGTGTAGATAACCAAACTCAAATAAATGACATTTTAAAATGACATAAAGAGAATCCTAAATGGTATTCAAATGTTTGAGAATCACTGGCCTCACTCTTACATGGAATAAGTAAGGAAAACACAAAGGTAACTTCTTTTACAGGCCATGGCCAATGTGAGGGATTACTTGTATGAGGTAAGAATCCATTAATGATGATTAGATTTGTTTTCTTGCCTTAAAAACAAGACAGGCTCATGAAAAGCACACTGGAGACAAGAATGGTGACCAGCTTTTTAGAAAGCAAACCCAGGGTGGATCCATGCTAGACCCACCCCCCAAATTAACATATAATATGTAATTATATATGTAGTTATTTTGACATAAAAATATGAAAAAATGGGTTTTTATTTGAAATCATCTAATGCCCTATATTATTCACCTTTTGCTTACATAAATCCTACTATTTAAACAAAGGTAGGATTGGTTGAGTAGCAGTTAACAGGAATTAACCATAGAACAAAAAAATAGATAATGTGAGAAAAATATGACAGTATTTTCATGATGTTTCTGTCCCCTTTAAATATAGCAATTTTTAAACTCTTTTTAAACTTTTGTATTGTATATTCAAATGTTGTAGGCTATATTATTTATACTCTTAAAATACATTAATATAAGATTTTTAAAGGGAGAAGGAAATACAATAAAAACACATACCACCTGTATATAAAAAAAACAACAATGACATATTCCTTTCTCTCCCATGGTATAATAGGGCATCTTCACTCTTTCTGTTTCCTTTTCCAATACTACTTCTGTGAACTTCCTGCAGCCTTTAGGACACCCTTATTTTCCTTTCTGTAGTCATAAAAGAGAATATACTCAAATGTAAAATTTGGTTTGACTTGTGGCCATGCTCTTATCAAGCTCACATTACACTGTTCTGGTGTCAGTCCAATGCGGTGACATCAAGCTGAACACCCTGTCAACAAAAGCATTTCAGCATGGAACACCGTGGAGCTTACCAGGAAGAGCAGGATTTTAGACTTGGAGGAATCAGTTTCTAGCTCTCCAGAAATGTTCCTCCTCTTGTTTGGAGACCAGCAGCCTGTCAATCAGGTCCACTGCATCTATAATTCATACGGAGTCTGTCCATGTCCAGATGCCCATCATTTTTAAAACACTAGGAAGCCGACTGGATGCCAACATCAGTTAAACTTTTTCTAAGAGAAATGGTTTTAAAGCACAGAGGTAATTCAGACTTGTAAATGCAAAACTTTCTCAACTTTTTAAATCAAAGTGGGATTCCAAGAAAGTTACTGTTTTAGTAAAAAATTGAGAAAGACCTGTTTCACTTGGCTGCCCTCCAGTGATTTATTTTTCATTCAGAAGCAGCCTTATTTGCAAAAAATAAATCTTTTTTCCCCTCTGTATGAGTTTTTGTCATATTCTACACATAAAATCAGACAACTCAGGTACAATTTTTTTCCAGGCTCCTTGTAGCTTCTTCATACATCATCGAAGAGTTTTGGAGAAACAACATATAAATTTGTTTTACTATAATCCTTTTCTCTATTCTAATCTGCAATGTATTCCAAATTAGATAAAGGCATTCTTCTTCCCCTTACCTTGAAAGTATGATTTAGGGAAGGTCAATATTTTAACATCATTTCTAAGGCTGGCAATAATGATAGCCATTTTGTAGGCATGTATCTAAAAGGGTTATTGCCTTTCATTTCTATAAAGTAAAAAATATCAAGTGTCTCTGCCTGTTTTGAAAAAGCTAAAAGTGACCAAAAAATTTCATTATAAAAGCTTCAAAATCACAGGTAAGAAAATCACACCCCTTTTTAGTAGTTTTATAGACAAGGTATACAGAGTATTTAGCAGATGAGATGGTTTCATTTTATTTGGTAAGGAGTTTAAATACCAAATAGAGTTTGCCAATATTTACATTGCACTGTCTGCCAATATGCAGATAGATGAGCAAAATATAACTTGTATTTAGACAAGATAACAAAAATCTTTTATATTTTTGTAATTCCATTAAAATGTTCATAGAAATTAAGAAAATCTTTTGCAACCCTTTTTTTTCAAGTCTAAATACTGAGGAGCCAAATAGAAGACTATCTTGTCTATGGTAGAAGACTATCGGAACATTATCACAGGTTGCTGTGATTCAAGGAGTCACCTGATACATTATGGAAAGTAAGGTTCTTGGCCGGATCTGACAAGATTAGCTCCATTTTGTATGGGGCCAACATGTCATTACTCCAAATTTCTCATTTTGTTCACCCATAAGACATTTTAGCTGCAAGCTATGAATCAGGAAATAGAACTTTAATCCATGTTGTAGAGCAATCAAGGGAACAGTAGGATAATGCTACTTGCTTGTGTGGCAGGCCCAACATGATTTTAAGGGCATCATTTTCTACTAAGCATTGTTGTCTTCTTGGAGAAGGAAAAAGTTTTTGACTGGTGTAGAAGCACTTGTATGTCTCATCCTACAATTGTGAAATTCAAACTCCCTATGTGCTTTTACATATTGTGCAAGGTGCTCTGTCTTAATTATTTCTCTCTCCAATCCAGTTGTATGAGTCTCTCCAACTGTCATTAAAATAATAGCCATTGAACTTTCTTTTTCTGGAATGTTTAGGTTATGCTGGTGTTAGTATTCTAATCATCCTCATTTTCATTATCTGAATTTTAAAAGTGTGGTCACAATAGTCACAAAGTAAAAACGGAACTAGCACTATCTTGATAAAAAGCACAATAACTAATCCACAAAGTCCAATACAGACGGACAGTTAACACTCACAATTACAGTGTACTGAAGTGTGCATTTAAGTTGCATCAATTGGAGTGAAACAGTAATGAATGATTCACCAGTGTGGACTTCAAGTCGTGGAAAAGAGTGATAGCCACTATTTGACACTATAAACAACATTGCTTTCAGTGCTATATTTTAGCTGCCATGTGGGTTTTATACATTTTCCCCAACCTTTAGCATCCATTACCAAAAAGTAAGACATTTTGTATCCCAGAGATGGGAAATTCTGGGATACAGGACTTTCAGTGCTAAAACCAGGACCATCACAGGCAAACAGGATAGTTCATGTGAGCAGGACTTTGACATTGTTCAGCATAAACACTTGCAAAGTTTAAAATAGGAGAGAACCATGAAGCCAATCATCTTATCAAGACACAATGAAATAATAGATGGAACTGGGTATCTATTCAGAAATGCATCTGGGAAGTTATGATCCACATTTGAAAAGGGGTAGTATACAGAAAAAGATATCTGAGAACTGACCAACTGGGCCTGCCCAGTGGTGGTGACATTTAAGATAACCCAAGCCCTATCTAATTGATGGCTATGACTTTTAAAAATGTAGAAGGAATAAAATCAGGTCGAGGTAAGAATGAGTCACTAAGTTTTTACCTTTATATTTCATCAAAGCTAAGCTTTGCAAATCTAATCCAATTACCAGGACACTCCAAACCCCTATTCTAATAATTTGTACTATTTTATTTTATTATTTCTTATTGTGTATTATAAGTAGGGCAAGAAGCCTATTAGTCACTCTTTCTTCCCCAAAATGGCCAGTGCTGACCGGCTGTTTCCAAAATAGATATTCATCTGAAAGTCAGCCCATTTCTACTAGTAAGGAATTAAATTTTTTATTTAAGGAAATATTGGAGGAATGTATGAATATACTTAGTTAACACCAGTGGACGCATCACTGGGGAGCATCCTTGCTCATTCATGAAAAAAGGCTCTAAGTTGTACCTAGAGCAGGACTTCCCCAAATGCAAACAAGGAGACACTACTTTAATAAATTCTGTGGCTTAATATATTTGAGGAACACTATAGCTAAAAACTATCAAACAGGATTTCTTATTATGCATCCTGCATAGTGTTTAACAGGGTTATGTGCAATGAGCACCGTAAGAGCAGGAAATCTTGCATTTGTTTCCCAAATATATTTGATAATATACTTTTAAAATCTCAGAACACTTCTCTGAAGCAGTATTCCATAAAATAAAGTGGGGGATACACTGATATAAATATAACAAAATGTTAAAATCAGTTTCTCTGCAGGTTCAGCTAAAGTCCCATGATAGCAGGAACCAACTAGACCCACATTCAAAGATGAGGAGCTATATCACCCACACAGGACCTCTGATGGAGGGATGGAAGAACAAAATCTGCAACCCTTAGCTGACCACATGTCTCTATATTATAAAAAAGATGGGCTATGAGAAGAGTTTGGAATTGGGAAGTGGGGATTCCTGGAAGGAGAGTTTGTAGGTTTGCCTGCAAAAACTGGACCCCCATGGAGAACAGTTAGGAGTATTTCCCTCATTTCAGGTAAGTAAGAGGGAGTTCAATGGCCTACTTAAAGAGCTTGGTAAATGCCCCTTGCATTTTCAGAGTCAGAGTGAACGGATTTCTGACTTATGTCTAAAAACCTTAACAAGTGAAAGAAAGGCTATGGTTAAAGCTGCTTGCTAGGTGGTTCAATAAAAGAGGCCTGACTCAGGGTTGTAACTACCACCCACTATTAGTATGTAGCCAAAGATCCATACATGTTTCTATGGAGGAGATCAGGACTAAGTGAAAGACAAAGCACCTTGTGGTAGTCTTGGATCCTGTCCGATTGAAGGCAAGGAGATCTCTGCAGCGAAAGTCTCCAGATGTCTAGGATTTGAAGGAGGAATAGCAGTGAACAGCCTCAGAAGATGGATTTGTTGTCATCAAAGAGAACTGCAAGTGAAAGGGCCCCAGCTGTTCATGAAAAAGCCTATGAGGGGAAGGGCCAAACATCTGCCACTGGAAGAGCAATCCAGAGCCAGATGGCCACCAGCCCAGCAAGTGTGATCTTGCCTTTGACTTCTCTTCTCTCTCCCCATCCAACTCACCTCGTGTGTGGGACGGGAGTGATGAAGAAAGAGTAAAGGAAGTGGATGCTACTCAGCCCACAAAACATGCATTACCTATGGATGACTTTCATATTTTTTTATTCTTACCCTAGGCTTTTCTTTCTTTAGTTTTATTGACACTATCACAGATGTCCCCATTCCCCACCTCCCCATCTTTGCCTGCCTCCACCCAGTCCAGCACCCCCTTCCCTCAGGCCATCACCACACTCGTTGTCTATGTCTATGGGTCATGCATATATGCTCCTAGGCTAATCCCTTCACCTTCTTTCCTCCAGTCCCCTCTCCGCCCCCTCACAGTTGCCTGTCTGTCCCATGTACCCATGCTCTGTTTCTATTTTGTTCATCAGTTTATTTTGTTCATTAAATTCCACATATAAGTGAGATCATAACTTTTTATATTTATAATTGAATCAAGATGGTTTTGAGTCTCAGTCAACAGAGGGCTTATTATCATCTAAGAGTGAGCAGCAAGCTCTGGGCACCAACTGGGATTTTATTCAGATGCAGAAGATTTATAGGGGCAGTTGTGAGAAAAATAGTAAAGTTGCATGTAACACTAAACCAACATTTTGTTAAAAGCACTAATGGCTTCCTACGCAAGGCTGTCCAACCTGTGGCCCCGCAGGCCGCATGCATCCCCGGATGGCTATGGATGTGGCCCAACACAAAATCATAAACTTACTTAAAACATTATGAGATTTCTTTTTGTGATTACATGTCATGATGTATTTAGTGTGTGGCCCAAGACAACTCTTCTTTTTCCAGTGTGGCCTAGAGACACCAGAAGTTTGGACACCCCTGCATTCAGAGAGAATCCTGCCATTTTACAACCCACAGACCTGCTGCAAGGGGAAGAAAGACCACCACCATCATTTGGCATTTTCATGGCATTCATGCCCAGCATCACAATCCTTCAAGGTAGCTGTGTAGGGATGACTGTTCCCATTTTACAGAGTAAAATCTAGGGTCAAATCTGTGACTTGATGGACCTAATATCTAGAAGCTCAGGCACTGCCTAATCCAGGTTTTAGAACTCTCCTCATCTAAACTCCTCATTCAGTGCTTTTGCCAACACGCATTCTATTTTTCTTTAAAGAACAGGATGGGAGGTCACTTACAAACACTAGAATCCATTTCTGAAACAGGATTGAAAATGACTTCTCAGTGAATAAAACTGAAATAATTATGGTGTTAGGTTTTTTAGATAGCAACATCAGCTTTGAAATAAACGCAAGAGGAGCATAAAACAGTCTGACCCTAGGCCGAGTAGATTAAAGCTTTTTTCCAAACCTGGAAAAAGCTGGTTACTCTTTACAGCTGGATGGATTTTGTTTTTCTCCCCTTAAATAATTTTAGTGGGGAGGGTCTCTTCAATTACACTAAAACAAAATCTTGTGTACTAGCAATTTTCTGGCATAAAGCACAGGCTTATTATCACTTTTATTTTTTCTGGCACAAAAATCTAAAAGAAAAGCCTTGAGGTGCAAATGATCTGCAGTCTATTTAACATCATGGTTATTTATTTTTATGAGACCTCATTATTGCTCTTTACCCTAAATTATAGGTATATTCTTGGCTTCATTTCCCACTCTTTTGAAAGTGCCAGAATACTTTTTTCCCCCTCTATTTCCAAACAATCTTCAATACTTCATCAATCAAACATTCAACAAGCCATAGATGATGTGTTGGACCAAGGCAGGGATCTGTGGGACCCAGTAGTTTAAGCCAGAGCTATGAGCCCAGTTCCCTCCCAGGAGAAGTACCACATGTCTATTGGAATTATGAGGGAAAATTCCCAGGTTGCAACATTTCACAAAAATTCAGTCCTCTGGCTTCATTTTAAGACTAGCATTTAAATGTCCAGGTTTCCATATTTTTACATTATTACTTAGCTAGTTGTGCCACAGCTACAATGCAGGTCCTCTTTTTGCAAAGCCTGAATTAATACCCCCTTTCCTCTACCCAGTGCACATCTCCTAATTTTCATCACCCCACTTTTGCCTTTGCCCCAGTAGGGACCAAGCTCTTAAGGTTGCTGTGTCCTCCAACATGAAAAAAAGGCCCTGGACATTTTTGTATGAACAAACTTCGTTAAGTTGCCGCAATTTGGGGTCAAAATTTCCCCAACTTTATCCAAAGGGCAGCCCAAAGTGGTAACAACCACCTGTAGAATAGCAATAATAATCCCTTATATCTAAAAATTATAATTTTTAGACCACTTTAATTTATGTCAAGCAAAATGGTAAAGTGGTAAATAGATGTACGATATTATTAAGTTGCCCTTTTCCCTATCAAAAATCCCACTGAAATTTTAAAGTTGAGTTAGATATCAACCAATAAAGCTGTCCCCCACCTCACAAGCAGAGCCAATTAACCCCTTCTTTGCACCCCTCCCCCCATCTTTGTTTATACAACTATAATAGCCTATCTTATGCCATTGAAGTTATTTCCACACATATCTTCACTCAACATTCCTTGAAGGGAAAGACTGTCCATTTCCATGCACTGGTCCAGTTTCTAAGAACTCAAAGGGTATTGTTGAATTGAGCTATCTACTCCTCTAAATTATCCCATTTTTAAGACAAAGCAAACTGAGCCTCAAAAACGTGATGTGCTTCCCAAAGTCATAGAGCTAGTTAAGAGAAAGTCAGAGCTTGAATCCAGATACCCAACATCCCAATGTGTCTGTGCTGATATCACACTATCTGTTCTTGGAAACGCCTTTCGTAGAATGTTCACTGTAAGCTCAAAGTAACATAGCCGTGGTCATTTGGTAACCCAATGAGTAAAAAACTTGTTTTTAAGAAACAAAATATTACCTACATGCAAGACGAAAAGTTGTTTAAGCCAAAAAACTAAGTAGGCAGGGGGGAGGAAGGAGGAAGAAAAAGGAAAGAAAGAAGAAAGGAAGGGAGAAGGGAGGGAAGGAAAAAGCAAAAGTACACCATGTTATTAAGTCATGTCATCAAACTGAGTTTCAACCTGCCTTTTACACTCTCATGTACCAGCAGTACCCCTCATAGCCTATGCTCTGGTTAAACTGTTCTAGTTGTGGCTATATCAAGGATGGAGAACTAAAATATATATATATACTTAATTTTATATTTTTATATTTTATATGTATAAATATATATATCTCTTGTATCCTGCAACATGCTAAATTCACTTATTACTCAAGTAGCTTTCTGTAGATCCCATTGCATTTTCTATATAGATGATAATGATAGTTTAATCTGAGAATAAAGACAGTTTTTCTAATCCCTTTCCAATCTATATGACTTTCTTTCTTTTTCTTGTCTAGCTGCACTGGCTAAAACCTTCAGTGTAGTGCTGAGTAGAAGTTGCATGTATTTGTACATTACTTTTACCAACAAAAATGATTATTTTTTTAGGCACTAGGAAATAAAGCCTATGTACACTAAAGATAAGAGTCAGTCCTGACCCTAAGGATGTCAGGACCTGGTTGAGGAGTTCTCTCTCCTGGTAAGACAGAAAACTCGATAAGCTTGGGAAAATGTGACCAGGCCAGGTCCTTGAATGATAAAGATAACAGCAATAGCAGCAGAAGCCTTAATACTTAAATAGAATTAATATGGGCCAGGCACTGTTGAAAGTTCCTGATATGTATTAACTCATTTGATTCTCCCACCGTATCCCCTTTTAAAGGTTTTCCAGGAAGATAAGTAACTTGTGCCTCCGTAGCTAGTGTTCTTAAGTGCTAGACCAAATTACCTTCGGTTACCATGACTTCATTAACAGGTATTGAGTGTCCGCTCTTTGCTAATTACTATGTCACTTTCAATTAATTTAATTATCACAACAATCTTGTTTTATAAATGAAGGAACAGAGGTTCAAAGAGTTTAAGCGACCTGTTCAAGGTCACTCAACTAGCACAAGATTCAAACCAAAGTGCTCTGACTCCAAACTTTACACACTTTCTGTCACCCCAGACTCCTTTTCCAATAGCCAATATTTATATAGTACTTTGCAGTTTTCAAAAATCATGATCACCTTCTTGTCTTAAATGCTACTTAAAGGAATTGCAATATTTATTCACTAAGCAGAGGAGAATCTGTCAGTTTCTGAGCGGAAGGAGAATGTGGAAGGGGAAAAGAGGTGTTTGGGAAAGGCTAGGGCAGCATAAGGCTGGAAGGATTTGCTGGGGCAAGTGCAGGCAGAGAAGTTAGGAGGCTCTGCATCTCTCAGGAGGCTTGAACTTCACCTCTGAACTGGTGAGTCCTTCCCTCAAACTCATTTGCCATTTGCCTGGCAGGAGAAGTGCTGCTTTAAGTAATATTCCTAGAGGAAACTCCCAGAAGAGCAGAGATAATAAAAGTATTTCTTATGTCACTTCTTTCTTTGCATTTAACTTTTGGGAATATTTTTGTTAACTGAGAAGAGCACACCAAGGAACCATTATCACTGATACAAGGAGAAAATGGACGGTAGATTTCCTCAGCCACGTCCTGTCAGTGTCAACAATTTAACTAAACGTATAATAGTCATAACCTCATCAGTGTTAAATTTTCTAGGTTTCTGGCACATATCTCTTCATCTCCCTCATTAAGTTTATAGAGTGTTCTTTGCTACATTTGCTCAGTGTGAGGATTTCAGTTTCGGTTGGCACATATTGGAGTCCAATAGGGGAATGATTTTTCTGTCTTAAGTAGTTAGCAGAATAAGAGTGCACTTGGAATGGACCAATGCCCAAAGCCAGGGACATGGCAAATAATAGTGGGTGGGTTTGAACCCCTCCTTAAAAATCCTGCCCCACTCACCAGGTGGGGGGTCCTACACAGATAAGCCAACCAAGCCCAAAATATGAGTAATAGTGTCTTTTCGTTACCTTCCTTACTCTATGACCAGCACCACTAGTCCCTATTTAGAGACTCCCCTCATTCAGAACCACAGTCCAGAGGTCCTCATTCTTACACCCCGACTAGGAGGGTTGCTCCTCAAATGTAAATCTATCCCCATCTGCCTTTACTTTATCCTAATTTTGACATTTTAGTATTCTGTGCTCAACTATGTCAGATGAAATTGATTATTAAAAATCATTTAGATAATTATTACAGTGATAGTATGCTTGATATGACTTCTCTCCCAGGGGTATCTTCATTTTAAAAAGGACTGCCAAGAGTCAGGAATGCCTTAATCTGTAGAATAAATTCAACTGTACAGAGAGGGTTCGGTAGATCTTCAGGATGGAAGCTCTTCCAGATCCATGGAAAATGTCCTGTGAGAAACAGTTAACCCCATCAATACACAGCCTCAGTTTCCCCTTGTCATACAGGGTTATCATACTGACTTCATGGGAAGATTGTGGTGATTAAACAAATTGGTTAATAATTATTATAAACCTCTCAGAAAGCTATAAAATGTGAAGTTTCTAATGATTTCTCTGCTTTATTGTTTGTATAGGTAACCTACTGGACCTACCTCCATGTTTTCTGAAGAGAAGGGAAACTATCTGGATGGTGAATTTATCTGTCAGTCACACAGGGTTATAACTTCTACTTACACTACTTGCTGGGCCCAAGTACAGATAAATTATCCTTTCTCTAGTTTCACAACTACTCATGAAAATATGGCCCCTATTTCTTGGATGGGCTTCAGAGATGATCAGCTTTAACACTGGCATCAATTGTCCTCTGGTACCACAGTTTGCCATCCCCACACTGTATGAACCAAGGCAGTGTGTGGACCAACTTAAGGACAACAAGATGTTCTTGGTTCTGAGATAAATAACTGAATCAAGGACACAATCCATGAAGAAAGATAAAATTTTCTACTGTTTTACTTTGAATGAGCACTCAATTCCCAACCATGACACATCTTTATATTTTACCCAAAATGGATCTTCACAGATCTTCAAATGTTGCTATCCTGCAGGAGGCAACATTTGAAGATCAACGCAGAGGGCACAGTGTATACCTTCTTTCACTACTTTTCATTCCTAGGATCCATAGACATTAGAAGTCTACTTGATTATCTGTGAAAGTAGTAAGTTTTAGGTATTTGGGGGACATTGAATTATGGAAAAATGAAGGTCTCATAGTTCCTGATCAAAATGTCAAGGAAGATTAGTACTGAAGGATTAGTACAAAGATTCGTACATAGAAGATTAGTACTGAAGGATCTCCTGGGACATTCACTTTATTTTACAGAGCAGGGAACTGAGGCCTGAGATTAAAGCCACATGCTGGAATGAATATGAGGCAGATCTGAAATGAGGCCTTGGGTACTATGCATCCATTCCTTTCCCTCTGTTGTGCTTGCCACCAGCACTAATGCAACCAGGAGGTGCCCTTGTTTATAACTACCCCATCTTACTGTTCCATAGGAGTTAACAAATATCTCATATTCCCACTCACATTTTAACCTTCTTTCTCCCTTACCATGGGCCTTCTCATATTTCCTCCTCAAGTTTCAGGTCAGTGATGTGAACTAATAGGCCTTTACTCAACACTTTTGCAATGACCAGTGGCCACTCAAGTACTTGTCACAAGCACTGCTGTGGTCCATTAGCCAACATGCCAATGCCCTCTGTCATAAAACACAACCATAATGACAGCGGGGAAAATGAGAGAGTGAAGGATAGTTTCTGCAACGAGCCAGCACCATAGGCTGCATGTAGCATGTTCTGTGCCCTACAGTCATGTGTGCTGGAACGCATCAGTCTAGAGAGGGGAGAACAGACCTCACCATGGGAAAGGGAGGAATGCTGCCCTTCGCCAACCATCTCTGAGGTGGCGAGGCCGATGACAGGGTGCAGAGCACACAACTCTCATTGGATGCCAAACATGTGGTCTTGAACCCAAGCAACCAACTTACTCAAATCAAAGAAAATCTAATCAGCAAATACTTTCAATGCCTACTATGTGCATCCAGAGAGCTGTGGTTAGAATGGGTGACATTTAAGTCCTACTCAACCCCCTGAACACCACTACTCTTTGTTCCAGATGCCTGATATTATATTAATTGAATATTCATGTTTTGAACTGAGCATCTGTTGGCATATGTTGATGTGCAGACAAAACCAAAAGTTATAAATTATTTCTTCAGCTCTTTAATGGTACTCTTGTCAAGCTCCCTAGATGGAGGCTGTAAACAGTTTTACTCCAAGCCTCCAACCTTTTCTAAGGCTGCCTCCCCTCTTGCTGTCTCCTGCTCTATCAGAATGCAGGGGAGCTAGGCAGGCCTTGCTTTCTCCCATAGCTGCAGGGAGATATTCAGGTGAGAACACCACCAGAGGCAACATCCTTCTGAAATCAAGGTTCGGTTGCCTCCAGGCTCACAAGCACTCAAGGCCAAGAGGGAACCCTATGCATAATTTGGCATCTGTGGTGCTCCAAGAACAAAGGATATAATATCCCTTTGTTTCTGGATATCCTAAAGTTAAAATGACATCTTGGCTGACGATTATGATTCTGCATGTTTTCATAAATTATGTTATTTCTGAAATTATTTAAAGCCAGCGAATGAATGTTCAGTCACCTCATTTCTGGCACTTCTCCTGTGAGAACTTCCAGAGCCTTTACTAATGCTACCACCAAGAATTGCAGGCATAGAATGAATAAAGCCAAGGGATTTGCCCTTAGCTTGCTTTAGGCCATTTACTGTTCTCATTCTTCAGTAAGAAGAAACAGCCACTAAACTGAGGGTGGGAGGACCTCTCCATATGTGATGGCAGTCTCTGATTTTTCAAGGTCCCCTAGCCATTGTCAGACAGGCTTTGAACACACTCCCATTAGCATGCTCATGTTTGCCTTTCTTGTTCTCCAAGCTCCTCAAAGTCAACAGAGGCTTCATGCCCCCATGGCACTAAACACAAGGATCTGTACAATAATTATGATGGAGTTTATAGACAAGGAAAGAAGGAACTGCTAAGGCCAGGCTTGCTTGTAGCCTTCCTAAAGGGAAATTAGAGGCAAGAAAACCTGGAAATGTGGGTTGCCACACCCTAGACTTGTAACTCCCTCTTCAAGAATGTAAAATCGTGGATCATTTGCCCTTTATACTTAACCCTTCCCACTGGTGAGGGAGGTCTCTGTAGCTAGCCGGCTCCAAGAGCCACTGAGTTTCCTCACTGTCCATACTCAGCTAGTCAACAGCACATTCAGTGTGCTTTTCTCAGACACTTCTGCTCCGAACCTCTGCTTCTTTTACTAGGTACAGAAGTAGGTATGGACAACCTAGAAGTAAGCTTAAAATTTGCACATCTCGGTATGCTGTTCTGTATAGTGCTTTGGGTGAGTTAGAAAAAGGCACTATGCTGGGTATATCCACTTACAGATACATAGCCTGGTGTGTGGAGCCTAGGTCGGGTTTTTATCCTGCTGACTTGCCTCCTTGGTCCATGGAAATCTGTGGTACTTTCTTACCTTTAACACAGAACCTGGATCATGTTCTGAATGGTCTGTCTCCTCTTTTCGGAGCCCCACTCTGATCCCCCTGGCCCTGCAAAATCCCCATGACTGTATTCAAGAAGAAAGCTTCTGAGGCAGCTTCATCAAAACCAAGTTTCAACTCAAAAGTGTAAGCCCCTTTTTATACTCTCAACCCCACCTCCAGCCAAGTAATGACCTCACAGAGGAAAAATTGATTGGAAGAAGGATGGAGGGTATCCACACCTTGTCTTTTCTATGTCCTGCCAATTTTTTGTTTGTATTCTCAACCTTGTAATACTTTTATTTAATTAATTCTCCACTAACTGAATATCTGCCCCAGAATGAAAGGACATAACGCCACTGCCTCTACCCTCCCCATGCTAACTCCTTCATGGAATTTTGTGACCTGAAGATGACCCTGGCCTACACACTAGAATTCTTTACTGTAGAAGAATAATTTCTGCAAAAAAATTTTGAAGTTGTCATTTTCATTTAAAAAATAAGATGATAAAACACACACACACACACAAACCATTATTTGTAAAATGCCTACAGATGATGAGGAGGAATGCGTATCAATATATACACATGCATACAGATGAGTGATGGGGCCCATGTGTATGTGTCCACCCTCGGAGGCCAAGACAAACCTCTTAGAGATGAAGAGAGTGATGGAATATTAAGGAAGATGACAGGAATCAAGACTGATTTCAAATATCTTCTAGCTTTTCCTTCCTCCAGTCCTTCCAGATTAAAAAAAAAAAAAGTATTCTCAGAATTCCATTTAAATTTGATACCTAAATTAGCTTCAAAAAGCAGTCACATGGGTGGCAGAAATGCCAGGGTTAGTAAGCAGGAGTCTCATTGTGGTATGAGAATGATTGCTAGCAAGAGAGGGAGATTTTTGAGTCCTCTTCTGGTATTGCTTAGCTAAATAAACCCTGACACCTCGGTGCCTCGATGTTTGATATCTTAGATTCTTTCCAGAGTTTGCTAGTGTTCTGTGGTTATAGTATTCAAAAATCATGTAGCTTTTTGAAATAATGACTACCATGTCCATGACAACCATCACTGCCACCATTATTATACTGACCTCTTTTGAGAGCAATTTGCAATTACCCAGTTACACCTGTACCTTAAGAAGTGAACAAATAGTGAATTTCCTCATTTTACAAAGAGGAATATAGATAGAATTTTAGTGACTGGACCAATATATTCGAGTGGTGCCAATTTCAAACTTCATAGGTGCCAAAAAGCCCAGTGTAAGACTGTTTCAAAATCTAATGATGGAAGAGCCTTTTAATTGGGTTTCCAAAACAGATGTCAAGGTGAATAATGAAAATTCCAAGAAAAATCTGATCTTCAGAAAGCCTGGGTTCTGTTTATGGTCCTAAGTTTGGTCCATGTTCAGACTTTTCAAATGCTGTTCCAAACACTCTTTAACGCAATAATTTGGGATTACATTCAAACATAACTCAGTGTCCCTTCCCCTTCACAGCCAGCATGCATGTGACTCTTTATACTACACATAACTAATGAAATTGGACATGTCATTTCTTCACTACACAAAAAAATTAGACTCAGTTCCTCAATCCAAAAATATCTTGGATAAGCAGGCTTTTTCTTTTTTAAAAAAAATAGGGAATACTTCAAGTATTTGCATGTCACCCTTGCACAGGAGCCATGCTAATCTTCTCTGGATCATTCTAATTTTAGTATATGTGGGGCTGAAGCAAACCTGAGGAGGTTTTTTTAAGAAATAGAATGGTCAGTGGTAAAAATTACAGGTTTTGCAATCACACAGACCAGCAATAACTTTAAGTATCTATGTTAAGAGAAGGTGGCATCAAGAACTACCCACGTGTGGATTATTCATCCTTTCCCTCATCAGATACATTTGTTGGCACATAGCATGTACTCAATAAATATTTATTGAACTGAATTAATCTATTCTCATATTGAACAAATTTACTTTCACTCGAAGGGGGCTCCATAATCTCTTGGTAACCTGATACTGTGCTCCTTGCAATTTCTTTAAGGGAGAGTTCTGGGTTTGGAATATTGGTGTCTTTGTCCCCACCTCATCCATAAACTTTTCCCTGACAGCTCCAGTCTATTCAACTCCCAATTTTATGACTCCCTGCTGTACTTACTCCAGGTTTCACTCACTTTGGCACATACATGATACCTTATCTTGCTATGTAAAATGTGTTTCATAAACACATCATCCTTCCTATGACTCTATAAGTTCCTCAAGGGCAAAGGCCATGTTTGATACTTATTTTGTGTGTCCCATGGCATGCAACACAATACAGAGCACTAGCAAGCTCTGAACAAATACTCGTTAAATTGATTTGAATTTTAAAGAGAGTGCTGCATTGCCAGTGATGATTTTGTTTCAGAGAACTATCAAGAGGCAGGACTGGCTGTATTCACCACTTATTTCACCCAAATTAAGCCCACAGGCCTCTGCACTTGAAGTGCTAGCTAGGAAGCAGAGGATCAGGAAGCAGCTGCTTACTTTCAACAAAGAGGAGATTGTATTTCAGCAAAGGACTACAGGATTTCACATTTTAGTCACTGGCGACTCTTGGCCAAACCCTTTGGTGTTATCAGGAATAAAGAGCAACCCAGAGATATGTCAAATATCAATTTCCAATTACTTTCCTGTGACACATTTCTGCCACTTGGGAAAACTCCCAAGGGATCTGTTGCCCCTTATCAGCGCAGATCAGGCTTAACTTGCAGTTAAACAGGTAACACTCGGCAGGCAGCACCTGGTTCAGCCTCAATATTACAGTGTCCTCCTTTGACACTCAGATTCGCTTGTGAAGTCTTCAATATTGGCTTACACTGTCACCGGAGACCTGGCCCAAGTGTGAAAGGCCTCCTGATATTATACACCAAACCATATGTGTTGAGGTGGAATGGGAATAACTTTGACACCTGTGAAGAGCTGTTGTCACTAAGGTTTCCCAACTCTTAATTTGCATTGAGATGTTGAACACAGGATCACAGGAACAAAGCCCCATGCAGGACTTTTGCATTTTCAACTCCAGCCAAAGGGAAAAAAAGAGATTCTTTAAAGTCTTACCTTAGATACTCAAAACACAGAATAGCATTTCTACCCTGTAGATCACAGAAGGCAGGCAACAGACTAATTGGAAAAAATCTGTGGTATTAAGGATGTTAAAACTAAGAATCTGAAAAAACCCCAGAAATCACATGCCCCCCTCTTATTACAAAGCAATGGAACAGAATTTGGAAAAACCAGAAAATATCTCCAGGTTCATAAATCAGCCCAGTTGGAGGGAAACACAAATGGCCAGCACCTGGACTCAGCCTTCAACTGGAGCCGGAGAGCAGCCTGAAGAATCCTACTGAGGGGCCAACGCTCCAGACTGTGCTCTGTGATTAATGACTTGAGTGAAAGGTCTCAGTTGAGGCTGAACAATTAACTTGTTCTCTCTACATCTCAGAACTCTCCACAGCATAAATATGTCTTCCCTGATTGTTCCTATTTACCAAAATGCAAAACAGTCTGGGAAGCTTCGAACGTGTCATTGTGAGACTGTTTCTGACAATTGGGAGAGCCCTGGTGTTTGTCAGGACTACTTTCGTCAAATCATCTGTGTTGACTCTGCATGTGTGTCTCAACCTTTCAGTTCCTTTTCAAGTTTAAGAACCACCTCAAATGAGGCAACGGCATTGGCCTGGTTCTGTCAAAAAAAAAAAAAAAAAAAAAAAAAGTCCACAGCTCAGAGGATTGCAAATGGACAGCATATGGCCTGGCTTGTTTCTGGTCATTCCCAAAAAAGTTCTTAGGGAATTGAATGTCCATGAGATTAATGGTTCCCTCCTGTCCTGCCTTTATCCTTTGGAATAGTTTCTCTAATCTCTTTCAGATCCTCTAAAGCATTTAGATTGAACCAATCATTTATCCTGAATCTACAACTGAGACTCTAAGACCTACTAGAACCAAACCAATTCTCCAAACCGCTTTCCCTTTCTGCTGGATGTGAATTCATAGACAGGAAAGACAGGCAGGTACCCCAGAAACTGATTTTGAATGTGGAAGTATTCAAGAGGAAGTACCCAAGGAATCCGGTTGCCTTCTTCATTTGACCTTCCAAAACTGCTTCATTTGTAACAAATGGTCTACCAAAAGTGGTTATGACTACCTCGTTGGGTTTTTGTGAGGATTGGTGAGAAAATGCACACACAGGTGCTGGCACAGTACCTAGAACATGGTAGGTGCATAGTATCATAGATGTGGTTGTTACTAATCAGATTAGCTAATATTGACTAATGAGACACTAAGGGAGTTGGACAAGATGAAGCAGAAATAATCACAGCTTAGAATGTAGATATGAGAAAGCAGATCAATGTGGTGACTCCAAAGAGGATACTTAAAAAGTACTGATGAAGGATACTACCTTCTTGGTCTGACCAATTCATGCAGCCTCTAAATTTGCTTATCTCCATGATGAAAAAATTCTAATTTTAAAAAATGTAGGCAGAGACAAATGTATTTGAAAAAATAAATAAATAAATAAATAAAAATATACTACATCAAGAAAAAAATGAACCAAAGTTGTATAGATGTATAATTAGAATATTCTAATTATCCCAGAATATACCCTGAATATACCCTGAAATTCCTGGTATAATAGCAAGACAGTGAGGCATCCTTCACAGCCTTGTGTGGCTGCTCCAGAGTGAAGTTTGGATCTGCATCCTTCATTCTGCATTTCCTGCATGTTCTTGCTGACCCTTGACACATCACATTCTTTGCATCAATAAGGACTGGTGCCAGAACACACTAAATTGCCTTTGACTACACTTAACTGATATAGTATATTTTTATGATTCTTTCTGGTTGTACCATTTTTCACTTTTGACTTTATAATTCTCTGCTGACTTTAAATAAAGCTTTGCCAGACTAGCCAAGGTGGTTTTTAATAGAGATTTAGGGGCTAGGTTGTGCTGTGGTTTGGATTCAGATTCTACTCCAGCAACAAGGGGAAATTAACTAGGTGGTTTCATTTCAAGTACCCATTTATACTCGAAATAGGCAGAGAATTTATCTTCTTCCAAGCCTTGTAATCATGACACTACAAAGTGATATTCAAGAAATAAAAAATTAAGTAGCAATAGCTTCCACACCACGAAACCACTACACAGTGTCCCTGTAAGCCCAGATGACTGGGATAATATAAAAACAGCAGTGGGATCACTTGCTGAGTGATGAGGAGGAATTTGACCACATTCTGTCCTACGCCAAAGACAATGCTTGTTCTCTGTAAGATGGGGAACTCAAATGACCCTACGGTAGCTACTCCTCCCTGCTCTGTGCTATCCCTAGTCCCCCATGCCTTGTGCCCAGAGGAAACACTAGAAGCCAGCTGGAAAGGTGGCTGGAAAGGAGCGAGAAAGGTGATGTGACTGGCAAAGAAACTGAGTCAGACAAGTCAATCCCCCAAACTGACATCTTTTTACAAGCAGAGCCTTGAGTTAATTATTTCTCAAAAATATAAAACTGGTAACTCAGTAAGATTTTGGTTTTGTCCTGTTTTTCTTTATCATGCAATGCTTGCTTCATTGCAAAGGAATAGGTATAACATATGTAAAATATTGAGACCAATTTTTTTTCTCTTTCTTTGCCTCAAGGAGGGAAGTAAGAGATGCTTTTTGATGAAGTCCGAAGATCATTCTAAGTTACCAGAGAGAGGGCAGGGATAGATGAAGCATCACTAGGGTTCCCTGGGAGACAAACTTTGAGGCCTTACAAAGATCCCAAAGAGACCGACACTTAGTCAATTTGGGATGCTGTAACAAAGTACCATTGATGGGGTGGTTATAAACAACAGACGTTTACTTTTAACAGTTCTGGAGGCTGGAAGACCAAGATCAGGTTGTCAGCATTATCAGGTTCTGATCAGGGCCCACTCCCTGGTTGCAGCCATTTTCTCATGGTATCCTCACTTGGTAGAGGTGGAGAGAGAGAAGAAGAAGGGGAGAGGGCAGGACAGAGAAGTGGGCAGAGAGAGTTCTATGGAGATTCATATATATATAAAATTGATCCCTTTTTCCTCCCTTTTATTCCCTTCCACCCTGCACCACCCCACACCCAAGCATATTCCCCCCACCTTAGTTCATGCCCAAGGGTTGTACATACAAGCTCTTTTGGCTTCTCCATTTCCTGTACTATTCTTTTTTTTTTTTTTTACTCTTTAAAATAGATTTTATTTACTTATTTTAGAGAGGGAAGGGAGGGGGAAAGAGGATGAGAACCATTGATGTGTGAGAGAAACATTCACCAGTTGGCTCCCGTTTGCTTCTTGACCAGGAACTAAATCAACCTGCAACCCAACCATGTGCCCCAACCCAACTGAGCCACACCAGTCAGGGCTGTTATTTGCTTTTCAGTTAAGTTTAAATCCTCGAAGGGTACAGCATTACACGGATTCTGTGTCCAATGGCCTTAGCAGGAAGATTGCTTCAGAATTTAGCACGGACCATACCACTGTTGCCATGAGCACGAGTTACCTTTCCCCAGATGACTCTGGTTTTGTTTGGTTTACCACCAGGAGTCACTGTGTTGTTCTTTGCTTTGTACACATAAGCACATCTCTTGCCCAGATAGAATTCAGTTTCATCTTGAGCATAAACACCTTCAATTTTAGGAAGAGCTGTGTGTTCCCTCTGGTTCCGGAGACCCCATTTATAGCCAGCAAAAATGGCCTTGGACCACAGCCTTCCAGACATACTTGTCGTTGTAGGAGTCCTGTTCCCAGCAGGCTCCACAGGCTTCAAGATAGCGGAAAAAGCTCCTATATTCTTAACCTCCCCCTGCCTAGTTTGTACCTACTATTCATGCTGCTTATTCCCTGTAGCTTTTCCCCCATTCTTTATCCTCCTCCTTCCCTCTGTTTTACTGTTCATAGTTTTTGTTCTTCTTTTTCTTAGATAAGTCCCTTCAACATTTCATATAATAAGGGCTTGGTATTGATGAACTCCTTTAACTTTACATTATCTGGGAAGCACTTAAGTTGTCCTTCCCTTATAAATGATAGCTTTGCTGGATAGAGTAATCTTGGATGTAGGTCCTTGCCTTTCATGGCTTGGAATACTTCTTGCCAGCCCCTTCTTGCCTGCAAGGTTTCTTTTGAGAAATCAGCGGGTAGTCCTATGGGAACTCCTTTGTAGGTAACTGTCTCCTTTTCTCTTGCTGCTTTTAAGATTCTCTCCTTATCTTTAATCTTGGGTAATGTTATTATGATGTGCCTTGGTGTGTGCTTCCTTGGGGCCAACTTCTTTGGGACTCTCTGAGCTTCCTGGATCTCCTGGAAGTCTATTTCCTTTGCCAGACTGAGGGAGTTCTCCTTCATTATTTTTTCAAATAAGTTTTCAATTTCTTGCTCTTCCTCTTCTCTTTCTGGCACCCCTGTGATTCAGATGTTGGAACATTTAAAGTTGTCTCAGAGGTTCCTAAGCCTCTCCTCATTTTTTTTTTTTTTTTTTTTGAATTTTTGTTTCTTCGTTCTGTCCTGGTTAAATGTTTATCTCTTCCTCCTGCTCCCAATCATTGATTTGAATCCTGATTTCCTCCCCTGTACTGTTGGTTCCCTGTTTATTTTTCTTTATTTCATTTTGCATAGCCTTCACCTTTTCCTCCATTTTGTGACCACAGTCAACCAATTCAGTGAGCATCCAGATTACCAGATTACAGTGTTTTAACTGTGCACTTGATAGATTGGCTATCTGTTCATGGTTTAGTTCTATTTTTGGAGCTTTGATCTGTTCTTTCATTTGGGCCATATTTCTTTGCCTCGGGGCACCTGTTACATTGGGAGGGTCAGAGCCTTAGGGAATCACCAGGGCGGGGCAACCCAGGCCACTGTGTTGTGATGCTGTGTGTGTGGGAGGGGTCCGAGAGAGAACAATGCTGCTTGCTTGGCTCTCAGCTGGCTTTCAGTCCCTTCCCTCACTACCCACAAGCAAATTGGGCCCTTCTGGTGCTGATTCCTGGGTGGGTGGATTTGTGTACATTCTAGGACCCCGTCGCCTCTCCAACAGACTCTTCTGTGAGGCTGGAAGTTTCTCCTGCTGCTGCAGCCCCCACAGGTTTTTACCTCCAGGTTTCTGAGTCTTTCTTTTCCCGCCCTGGAAAGCTGGATTGTGCGGTTTGTCTTGTTCCCTAGCTGTTCCTCCATTTATCCACATGCAAATGTGAGACCATCCAGTCTGCCAGCCTCCACCTTGCTGCCTGTCCTCTCTGCCCCAGCAGCCTGTCTCCACCCCTCCTGCTGGTCTGGATGAATGTTTCTTCTGTAGCTCCTTGGTTGTTGGAGTTCTATACAGTTCAATATTCTGGAAGTTCTGGGTATTTTTTGTTTTCTAAATTTGTTGTCCTCTTTTGGTTGTGTGAGGAAGCAAAGGGTATCCACCTATGCTTCTGAGAACAATAATTTTTAAAAGTCTGTGCACCTATTACCAAACTTACAAATAAATAAATCCTTTTAGTTTTCCTATCAGGTTAGATTTTTTTTGCCTCCACCTACTACTGATGGTAAATACCCCCCTGAATTTTAAGTTTTCCATTCTCATGGTTTAATTTACATTGATCTGTATTAATTTACATTGGTTATCTATTTTCTTTTTTTTAATTTATTTCTTATATGTCTTTTTTTTTATTTATTTATTTTTTCAAATACATTTGTCTCTGCCTACCCCCCACCACTTTCCCTTGCCCCGTCCCTCAGCTCTTCCCCTTCGGTTTTGTCCATGAGTCCTTGCTATATGTTCCTTGACTTTCCCCTTCCCTTCCTTTTCCCCACCCCCTCCTCCTTCCTTCTTGTCTCTGTTGGTTTCTTTTCCTTTCAGTGTTGCTGGTCTTATTTTCCTTGCATCTTTGTATTGTTGGTTAGGTTCCACTTATAGGTGAGATCATATGGTATTTGTCTTTCGCTCCCTGGCTTATTTAGCTTAGCATATAAGCATTATTTTCTAAATAAATAGTCATTGAGTGGTTTTGGGAAGGTTAAAAATTCTTTATTAAACTAACCTTGAAATTCAGTGTTTGTACACTGACATATAGGAGTCAACATGTATCTATATTTTCTGTTCCATTCTTATGCTTAACAGCAGGAATATAAAATTAGGGCAGATGGGCATTATCTGGCGTGCCACTTGCTTTTGTAAATAAAGTTTTATTGGAACACAGCCATGCTCATTTGCTTACATATTGCATGTTACCATGACAGAATTGTGTAGTCACAACAAAAACCATCTAGCCCATCTACAGTAAAAGTTTTCTGACCCATATCTTAGAGCATGTCCATTTGCAAGCACAGATATCTCAAGTTCAACATATCTGATCAAATCTGTTCCTCCTAAATACCATTTCTCAGAAAATGGCTGTACCTTCCACAGAGATACTCAGGCCAAAAACTAGGAAGTTATCTGATGTTCTTCTCTCCTATTGGCCATTTACAATCCATCAGTGGACACCACCTAAGTATTCAAACTTCTCATCAACACTTCTATGAAGTGCCTTTCTCTACACCATGGCTAGGTCTTTGTTCAAACCTTATGTTGACTCAGGAAACCCTCCACCTAAGGACAAAGTCTTTTGTGTCCCCAGGTTGCATAATACTTACAGTACTTCAATGCATTTGTCTGAGTTTCTGTCTGCTATCTTGATCTAAAGTGTAAATTCCTTAAGGGCAAAGACACTTGCCATCTCTGCACACAGTACAGGGACTTGTACAGCAAATTTTTCACAACTTAGCCTCCTGTAGGCTGCCTAGTTCTTTTCAGAAACCACTGAGGACTTAATATGGCAGGACATTTGTGGCTGCCATGTCACTAGTCAGCAGGGTTTGGAAATAGTCACTACTCTCCTAAACCTCATGGCCAAGAAAATTGGGGAAAAGAAACTCCTTATTAATATTTAACACAGTGGTCTTCAAACTGTTGTGTGTAGAGGAATTGGTAAAGGATTTCATTAAAAATAAGAGATGCCAGGTGTCAACCCATGCCCACTGAGTCAGAATCCCTGGAGGTAAGTACTCAAGCACATTTACGTTATGGATGTTCCCTAGGAGATTCTTATGTATAAGAAGCACATCTCTAATAATAACAGCTTCCTGAAAATATGCCCCCTAGTTCTATCCCACCTTACCACATTGTCCTTGATGGATAGCTAACACTGCATAGGACTCCACCTGCCCTTAGCTGAGTACCAGAACTTCCCTAAGCTTCTCAACCATCCTCCACTGGACCAGAAAAAGACAGATTTGAGGGGATAATTGCTTTTTTAATTTAATCAGGGCTGAATTCAAATCTTCAGTCCCTGTTTTTCATTGACTTCCTTGCACTCCTGGTTAATGATGGGACCTACTCTCTATACTGATCATCGTTACTGCTGAGCATATCTAAAGTTAAGCATCTCCTGTTATATCGTAGTACTAATCCCTGGTATGTACCATATTTCCCAATGCCTACCTGAGGGAAGAGAAACAAGCATTTGAACAATGAGTGTTTCATAAAATTCTTGTTTTAATTTGAATCTCCACCTTCATTTTCAATATTGCAGATCATTTAATATGTAAAAACAAATGTTAATAGAAGGGTTAGATGAAGAACAATACCAATGAGATGTTATTAGTATTTATTAGAGATTTTTCTTATTAGACTTAATTTTTTCTTAAATTGCATGTGACCCATTATCATTATGCTTGCTGGATAACATAACAAAACAAAATTACCAGTTCACTTTACTCTAGAAGGAAGTCTAAGGTTCCTTGGGTTTTATAACACCAAGCATAGCACAAATTTAAGGGATTTTTTCTAGTATTGCACTCAGTGATTTTTAGGGTCTGTTTTCCCCAGAGGCATGTAAGTACTAAAATTGCATTGGATTGTGTTTTGCTCTCAGTGGGTGAGAAAGTGCATAGTCAATGGGTTATTTGCCATTCTTTATTTCCATTTTAGACAGTCTCATGGAGATATCTCTCAAGTGGTTGTTGAAGATTACTAGACACTCAGGAGTGATCTTGTGTTTTCTCTAAAAGGCATTTATAATCTATAACCAAAGGGGTCATCTAGAAAGCCACTGGTACTTGTGTAATTCAGATTAAAGAGAACAGATTTATTTTTTTCTTTCTTTTTTTGCTAAGAAATGCCAATAGGAAGAAAGTGGATCACATATCTAAACAATATTTATAGGACTACAAATATAGGCAAGCTCTAATATTTGTACTAAACATGATGAACATTTGAAATCAGTATATAGGAGATAAAAAAGACTTTCTGAATATGCAGATCAATTAATTACAAAGAGGCTATACAAAAAATCACACAGTGATTTTGCTATACCTTTATTTATCTATAATAAAAGTACTAAATCCTATAAATGCAGTGTTACTCTGCTTTCAACAAGGCATTTCCAATTAACCATCATTTATTTTCATGCTTCACTAGTACCCTGATAATTGATGCTCATAACAGGATTCCTGAAATACTGAAAATGTCAGTGTTTTCTTGATTCATGAAAAAACAGATTAAACTTTATTCAGTATAGTTGTATTGTTAAGTGCATTTTATTGGGAATAGGCGGTAGCATAGAACAGAAGAAAGGACATAGGCTTCAGTGTCCTTGTTAGATTTAGTTTTGAATCTCAAAAGTATACTTAGTAGTGCTGGGACCTTGGGTAAACTGTACAATATCTCTCTAAGCTTTAGTTTTCTCATATCTAAAATGGGGATAATATCCAGCTCTAGGAGATATTTCCAAGATTAAATGAGACCATCAACATATGTAAAATACCAGCACAGTGACTGGCTCTAAAGAAATCATTCAATAAGTAGTTATTATTAATGCTGATGTCTTCTTTCCCATTCTCAGTAAATCAGAAAGCCATGCATACATTATATACATCTATTTCTTTCCTTTTTTTCTCTGTATCTCTTTATCTACCAGAACATTTGATTCATATGACTATCACATTCTCCAACAGTGAAAGAGCACAGGAAGTTTACTGTGTATTCTCAGAACTGGATTATTTAAATTTGAAGAGGAAAAGGAACATTTTCCCAAAAACTGTTTATCCCTAGTCTTGGGGAAACAAAGTTTCAAAGTTTCCAAAATGGTTACAAATTACCCAAAGCTTCCACACAAAGTTGTGTGTGTAATTTTGTGCTTTTACATAAACTGTATCAGTATGTACAAATATTTTTACTCAAATTGTTTTCTACTCAAAAATATGTCTTGAAGAACATGCTGTGATAGTATTTAATTTAATTCAACCTTTTTAAAAATGCTGTATAGTATTTAATATGATGATTTATTGTACTTTAACCATTCCTTTCTTGATAGGCATATATAATTTTTCTGTATTTTTTTACTACTAGAAAAATACTGTAATAAACATTATTTTGCATACTTCCCATTGGAGATGTGTAATTGCTAGGTTATAGGCTATATGAATTTTATTTGTCTTTTAAATTTGATTTATTTTTTAAAATGATTCAAATTTTAAAGTAAATACAAATATACAGTGAATAGTATTTCTCTCATTCTAGTCTTCCCATGTACCTAGTTCTCCCCATCCATAGGCAGTCATTATTATCCATCTTTCAGGTTTTCTAGAAACATAGATTCTTATCATTGCACTTTGTATGCATAAAGGGTAGCACTCTATGCATATTGTGCTGCATCTTGTGTTATACCCTTAATGATATGCCACAGAGACTTGCATATAACAACATAGGGAAATCCGTAATTCTTTTGACAGAGACATACAATATTCCAGAGATAGGATGTACCATGATTTATGCAGGTATTTCACAATTGATAGATATTTGGCTGTTTTCAATGTTTAGCTAGTACATCTACTCTACAATGAATACTATTGTATGTGTGTTACTTTGCACACGTGCAAGTATTTTTAGGAGTACAATTGCTGATCTATTTTTATAGTGAGTTGTTGGTCACTTTTTTATGTATTTCCAGGAACTCTTCATATATTAGAAAAATATACATAATCTATCATTGTCTATGATACGGTTTCCAAATATTTATGTTCACTGTATGTCTTTTGATTTTGCTTCAGATCTTTTTCTTTCTATGTAAAAGTTCTTTTCTTTTTTTGCTTTGAGAAGTATATGCAATTAAGTATAAATATGTACCATAAAACTAAAGCATGTGTATTGGGTTTCTGATTTAAAATTCCAGCTTTTCTACAGCGTCTTTGTGTGGTCTGATCTGGATTTTATCATCTTTTGACTCTTTTTTTGAAAAAAAATCTTCAACTTATAATAGAAGTGTAAAAACAGTACAAAGCACCTTTTTAACATTTTGAGAGTAAATTGTTCACATGATGCCCTTCACCTCCAAATACAACAGTGTATTTCTTGTAAGTAAGTACATTCTCCTACATAATCATAATGTAGTCATAAAAATCAGGAAATTAACATTGATATATATAATACTACCATCCACTTCTAAGACCCCATTCAAATTTTACTGATTGTCCTAATGATTTTTTTAAATTTTATTTTTCAATTACAGTTTACAGTCAATATTATTTTGTATGAATTTCAAGCATACAGCATATGGGTTAGACATTCATATACTTTGCAGAGTTATCCCCCAATATTTCCAGTGCCCACCTGGTACCTGCATAGCCATTGCAATATCATTGACTATATTCCCTGTGCTGTACTTTACATCCCAAAAACTGTTTTGTAACTGCAAATTTGTACTTCTTAATCGCTTCACCTTTTTCACCCCATCCCCCAATTCCCTTTCCTCCTGGCAACCATCAGTCTGTTCTCTGTATCTATGAGTCTGTTTCAATTTTGTTTGTTTATAATATTTTGTTCTTTAAATTCCACATATAAGTGAAATCTTATGGTACTTGTCTTTCTGTGACTGACTTATTTCAATAAGCATATACCCTCTGGGTCTATCCTTGCTTTGCAAATAGTAAGATCTCGTTCCTTTTTATGGCTGAGTAATATTCCGTTGAATATATGTATCATCACTTTTTATCCATTCATGTTAATGGTCACTGGGATTGCTCTCTTTGCTGCCTATAGTAAATAACACTACAATGAACACAGGTGTATATATATTCTTTCAAATTAGTGTTTTGAGTTTCTTTGGATATGTACACAGATGTGGAATCACTGGGTCATAAGGCATTTCTATTTTTAAGTTTTTGAGGAAACTCCGAACTGTTTTCCATAGTGGTTGCACCAATTTGCATTTCTACCGACAGTGGAATATGTTTATTGATTTGAGAGAGAGAACTATCAATATGAGAGAGAGACATCATTCAGTTGCCTTCTGTACATACCCTGACTGGTGATCAAACCCAGTCTTTTTGATGTACGGAATGACATTCCAATGAATGGAACCACAGGACCAGGGCTCTCATTGTGGTTTTAATTTCTCTGATGATTAGTGACATTGAGCATCTGTTCCTATGTCTACTGGCCCTCTATATGTCCCCTTTAGAGAACTTTTTTTTTAAGAAGCATATTTTTAATAAGGTTAAGTTTTCAAATTTTGATTTTTAAATCAGGGCTTCTGAATTCTTAATTCTGTCTTTTCTCTGAGCATTTTCATGGTTTATTTTTCTTCTTCATTTAAAATTTTAATCCATTTCTAATCCATCCAAGTGTAAGATATGAGTTATGAATCCATTTATTTTCCCAAAAAACAACCGTTTGACCCACAGTTTAAGATACCATGTTTTCATATACTAAGTCCTACATGTAATCGATTTTAGTACGGGACTTCCTATTTTATTCCATTAGTCTGTTGGGTGACTTGTGTGCCAGTACCACATTTTTAAAAATTGTTGATGCCTCACAACACATTTAATACCCAGTAGGACTCTTCCCCCCTCATTATATTTTTTCAGAATTATTCCAGCTATTTTCTTACCATCTAAACTTTAGATCCAGTTTTTCTAAGTTTAAAAGAGGAAAAAAAAATCTTCGGTAGTTACACAATTTCATAATGAATTTATATTTTAACAAAGAGATCATTGACCTATTCATGGTCTTGAGTTTTCCTATGCAAGAACATGGTATGTCTATTCATATCTTCACGTACTCTTTTGTGGTCTTTTAGAGAATTGTAAAGTTTTCTTTGTGAAGAGACTGTATGTTGTTGTTAAAGTATGATTACAATATTCCCAACTTATTACCTTTTATATTGTTTTTGTAAATGAAGTCTTTCATTTCAAATATTTTCTCACTGGTTTTTGTTTTAATATTCAAAGTCTAGTGATTTCTGTATGTATACCTTACTTCCTTACTGAATTCTCTTATTAGTCTTTTAGGTGGTTTAAGTTTCCAGTTGTCAAATCAAATATAATCATTTGTAAACATGATTATTTTGTCATATGTGTTCCATTTTCATGCCTGTAGTTTCTTTCTCTTATCTAATGTCATTGGCTAGTATCTCCAGCAAAACATTCAATAGCAGTGGTGGTAACAGATCTATTATGTTGTCCTTATTTTAATAGAAATAGCTCTAGTGTTTGACCATTAAGTCTGATGTTGGTATTGGACTAAAATAGACAGATTTTACTATATTAAGGAAGTATACATCTATTCTTGTATGCTTTTTATAAAGAATGTTTTATTAGCCCTGGTTGGTGCAGCTCAGTGGATTGAGTGCCAGCCTGCAAGCCAAAGGGTCACCAGTTTGATTCCCAGTGAGGGCACATGCCTGGGTTGTGAGCCATTTCCCCAGTAGAGGGTGCACAAAAGGCAACCACACATTGCTGTTTCTCTCCTTCTCTTCCTCTATCCCCTCCCCTGTCTCTAAAAATAAGTAAATAAAATCTTTTTTAGAAAAGAATGTTTTATTAAATTTGGCCAAAGCCTTTTCAGCATCTACAGACTGATGGCTTTCATCTTTAAATCTATTAAAACAATTCAATAAATAAATCAATATCCTAATACTGAAACTTCATTGCATACTGAGAATAAACCTCACTTGGTCATAATGTTTTACTCTGCTGTTTACACTGCTGGGTGTTGTTTATGATTATTTCATTTAGGAATTTTGCACATATATTCATAAGTGAGTATACTCGTAGTTATTTTCTCTGAAAACTTGTCAATTTTTATACAAAAATTTTATGCACTGTATAAAAAGAATTTGAAAGTACTTATTTATCTATGCTCTGGAAAAGTTTAAATAGCTTTAGAATTTTCTCTGTGGTGTGCAGGGGCCAGATTGCGGGGGCTCATGAAACGTGCACATCTCTTTCCCAGATCCACATAAAGTAATGTGATGCATGTAGCTTGCAATCAGTCATAGTGGGAATATTCATGTTGCAGAAATTGGTAAACACTACTGATCAGGGGTTTTTTTGTGTGTGTTCATTTGTTTGCTTTGTAGAGGTCCTGTTATTAAACATTTAACAGAGCACTTTTGAATAATTTTCTCTCCTGTCTGATAACATTTCCCTGTAAAGCCACCTAGACTTTGTGCTGTTAGAGTGTCCTGATAGGTTTTATGAACTTTATTTTGCCTCTGGAAATCAGTCTGTTTCAATTTTCTACCTCTCTGGACTCAGTTTTGGGAAATTACATTTTCCCTGAAAATTATCCACTTGATTTAGACTTTCAGATATTTTCACAAGGATACATAAAATTGGTTCTCATGATTATTTTAATTTTCTCTTGTTTCTGTGGCTTCCCACTTTTTAAATTTCGCTTCCTCTTTAATTTTCCTTGATTAGGTTAGTGACTTAGTTTTTTAAAAATTAGCTTTTAGAATATTTATCATACTTCTTTGTTTTATTGTAGTTATCCCATTAATATCTGATTTTAGCTTTAACAATTCATTTCTTTTGGTCATTTAGCTGGGTGTATTTTGAGTCAGATGTTTATCTTTCACATTTTTTAAATTAAAAACACTAATATATATGGTTAAAGCCATTTTCCTCTGAGAATGGCCTTACATCCACTTTATAGGTTCTAATAGGTAATCATTTCACCATCGTACTTCTCTGACTATCCCACAGTTTGGGATTGTATGTATGTTTGACTTGAGATTTAAGAGTATTAGAAAATTTCTGGGTAGGTGCAAAATTTCTGCAAGCTAATTTTGTTATTATTTTTTAATTTTACTACACTGTGACCTGAGAGTTTTTGTACTACTTCTATTCCCTGAAATTTATAGAAATTCCATTTGCGGCCCAATATATTATTATTGTAGAAGGTCGTATTGGCCAAAATGGTCAGAGCAATATTTCTGATCGCACATGTTCTCCCAGAACTTTGCCACTCCCCATCCAAAGGTGGAGTCTATTTTCCCTTCCCCTAAACTTGGGCAGGACTTTTGTGACTATCTTGATAAATAGAACATAGCTAAAGTGATGCTGCCTGACTTCTAAGACTTCAGCCATAGTAGAAAATATGGCTTTTGCCTGGTGCTTACTCTTTCCAGGGCCTCTTGCCCTTAGATCTCAGCCACTATGCTATATATAAGGAAGGCCTTATAGGCTACAAAGGAAGACCACATAGAAAGGAACTAAGGACCTCAACTGATAGCCAGCATCAATCACCAGACATGTGATTTTTCAAATGATTCTAGCTCCCAAATTTCAAGTCTTCTGTTAAGTCCTCATATATTATTGAACAGAGATAAGGCGTTTCCCCTGCACTCTTTTGGAATTCCTGACCCATGGAATCTGTGAACATAATATATGTCTTGTGCTTACAGACCTCCTAAAGTTGGTCCTACATTTTGAAACTCTCACATTTATTTGGGGCTGGAATTAACCTCTTCAAGTCTATCCTTCTATCCATCTTGCAGTATACATACTTTCAAATCAACAGCAGTATGTTTTCTTGTTTTGCAGTTAGTTGTTGGTATGGGGTGTGTTTGTTCCCCTACAGGGAGTAGTGTAATATCATTTCTATGATTTCTGCTAACACCTTAAAGTGGCTTCCTGACTTAGACACAGTACATGGCCTACAAGGCTACAAGTTCTGACCTCTGATAGTATTCTGATTTCATCGACACTCCTCCTCCAACCTTGCCCGTCCCCTGCTAGATTACTCACCACACTGGTCTGCTCATTCTACTTCATGTATGCCAGGTACTGTCCTATCTCAAGACCTTCCACTTGCTCTTTTCTCCACCTGTATGACTTTTCCCTCAGATATTCTCAGGTTTTCACCTCATACCTCCTTCAAGTTATTACTCCAATGCTACTTTCTCAGTGGTGCCTACTCTAAGTCTCAAATAATCAACACATACTCCCTTTTGTTTTCATCTTAGCACTTATCGCTAGTATGCTATATGAATTTTATTTTTTATTTTAGTAATCTGTCCTTTCAATAGAATGTAAGCTCTTTGAAGACAGAATTTTAGGTTTATTCATCACCTGTCGCTAATGTTTGGCAGAGTCTTGGCACATAGTATGTGCACAGTAGGCATTTTGTAAAATTAATAAAGTTTTACAGGTTCAGAAGAATAAAAAGAGGCTGTAGAATATGCTCATTATACTATCTTAGTTTCTCCTGTACTTTACAGTTTTCCAGATACTCCAGCTTTCACTGTCCTGCCTACCCTATTCTCCAGGGGACCTTGGCTACTTGATTTACAGACTGTATGAAGTAAGTTCTAGAAAGATTCCAAGGAAGCAGATGAAGAAAAAAAAAAAAAAGAAATTAGACATAAAAAGGAAAGCTCTCTCTTGAGAAAAGATATTTGTGGGAGATGATTGTTACATAGGCTTCTTTAATCAAAAACAAAGAAAGGAACTGCATCTTATCCTCTTTGACTCTCCTTGATTGGGGAGAAACTGATGAGCTATAACAAGATAAATAAAGGAATATAGAGCTAATCCGTAAGAGAGATGACTGTTTTATTGTTCTTACACAGATGTCTGTCCTTAAAACACAAGACATTTTTTTCTTTGGGGGAGGGCGAGAATCGGGGTAAAAGGGCACTTTAAATTGGAATCTCCAGGCAATCTGTGTTTTGGAATTAGTATGGCACTATTTTCCTGGCTTTCCTCTCCCTCCAGTTTTTTAGTTGAGAAACATTTGTCTTTGAACAGCACACAGAGTTTGCATTAGCATCCCTGAGGATAGAACTTTGACCTCACAGACTAAGGAAGCTACAAATGGAAAATTCCAAGTTGCTGTACTCTATTATTTTCATGCTAATGTTTCTGCGGAGAGTATTTAAAGAAACAGATGCACAAGAATAATAGAGAGTTGAGGACTAAGAACTCCTCTGACGACCTAGAGTGTTTTTCCAGGATGGTCTTGTATTTATCTGTCTGTGCTTGGAGAAGTCCAGGTAGGTCAAGGTGAAACCCAGGTTTCATTTTATGAAAAAGCCGAACTAGCACTGACATAGAAAACCTTGGATCTGGGTTTCATATCCTGACTGGATTTGAAAGTTGCATAAGTTTCACTTCACTTCCTTCAGGCTACACTCTTCAACTCTCAAAGACAGATGAGCTTATCCTTCAGTAAAAGGCCACAGAGAAAGGTGCTTTTCCAATCTTCCTTGACAATCCATACCTGAGTTCAACAATGCGTATCCTTTCCTTAGATCCAAGCAAAACCGCACCCAGTGTATTTTCAGCCTCTGGCTACTAACTCTGTATTAGGTGTGACAAGAAAAACTTATCATTTTTTTCTTAAAATAACTTCATCTTGGGTGTAAATCCTGAAGTGAAAGACATATAAGGCCACACATTCTGCAAAGCCGAATAGTATCAATCTTCTTCTTTTAATATGCAAACAAAAGTTATATTTTACTTCATCGTAAGTGTACCTCACAGAGGAGTGGCTAATTGGAAACACAGAATCATCATATATAACTTCTGCTTTAAGGTTACTTCTCACATACACACTCCACCTAGATTATAGCCAGAAATTAAACAAGAACCCCACTTGGTCTGTCCCCAAGTTCTCTTTCACACAGAGAGTTGCTCCAGCTTTCTTACCTATACAAATGGTTTCATTCCAGTGGTGGCTTTAGAA
Source organism: Pteronotus mesoamericanus (assembly GCF_021234165.1). Classification (NCBI taxonomy): domain Eukaryota; kingdom Metazoa; phylum Chordata; class Mammalia; order Chiroptera; family Mormoopidae; genus Pteronotus; species Pteronotus mesoamericanus. Next base: position 3,093,101 of record NW_026555100.1, read on the forward strand.
TGTTTATAATCAAAGTTCAGAGGAGTAACATTTGGGTGGAAATGTGTGAGCGGGGAGAAATAAGAGATGGAAGGCTTTGTTCTGAAACTGCATTTCTGTGTCAAGTGCACTTTTCTTCTCAGTTTGTGAGTTTATATGACGTGACTAGGGGAAAGAGCTCTTGCATGTTTGGAAGTAGACGGCGGGGAGAGTAAAGCCCTTTTTTTAATACCTGAATAAAAACAACTCCCAAGTCATCTGACGAACCCAGCTTTCTCCTTCTACCTATTTGTTCAATTCAGCTCTCACTTGCATCCAAGGCTACCTCCCCATTCTTCCTTCTTCACTCATCTCACCCTTCTCTATGCTCCTACCTCTAGCTTGGCCTCTGCTTTCTATGTGCGGACCCTTATTTCTCCATTTAGATTATAGGATCCCTGAAGGCAGAGCCCACCACTTCTTTTGCTTCTCCCACAACCAGAGTACTGGGTTCCTCTAAAAAAAACACAAAACAAACAAACAAAAAAACATGGCTGGGTGACTGATTGAAGAAACAGAAATAAGCCCCTACAGTGACCTGGAGCATATGGAATTCTGATTAAGAGAACTAAAAAATCAGAAAGCCTCAAACCACACCCTTTATAAAGTACATACATCCCACCAAATCCAAGGTTATTGGAAAAGTAACAGCCCTCTCCCCCAACCAGCCCTCAACAAAAATTCCATTAGAATGGATAAAGAAGCAGAGCAGTAAATATTAATGGCTGAAAGGGGGAGGCTGGAGGAGAGCAGGCTGGCTGAGCAGGTGTTCACCTCACTCAATTTCAATCTTCTCGCAGCCAACAACGTCATCGTTTGGCCTTCTTGAGCTCACCGACAGGCCATTTTTCATGATTTTACCATTTCTGGACAAATGCAAACCTTTTAATTAAATGTACCACATGATTCCAGATGTTTGTTTATTTGTTCCAAAAAGGCTGTAAAATCTCTACATTAGGAAAAAACCTGTGGCAGGGATAAAGCTTTCTAAAAGACACAGGGAAAAGGATGAGTTGGAAAAACTGGGACCAGGAAGTTAATGCGGGGTAGAGCACTACAGACAAAATAGCAGACAAAAAGTATTGGCTTCAAACACCTCTTCTTTCAGAAACCCAAAATTCAGGAATAAAACACATTGGGCAATTATTAGTTTTTAAAAGAATGTAGTTCATCTTTAGCCAAACACTGGAAGGGAACACATTTTTGCGGCTGCTTCGCCTGCTTATTGTATGTTTGTTCCTATTGCCACAAGTTCCACTATAAAAATCCCAGAAGTCTTCCATTTAGAAGACAAGATTATAGTTTATGCATGAGTGGTAGGGGAGAATCTTGCAAGGAGGTATATGAGAGAGGGGGTCCAGGCAGAGGCCCTTTCCACACCCCAGGCAGCTTTCTTGTACCCTCCTGCTCTCTGGTATTCCCATCACTAAATATGATCAGTCTTTAGGTCTGTCTGTTGCACTTACTACAGAATGTTGCTCTGTAGCAAATGTAATATTTGCTTCCCTTATTCTCTGTTCCTCCAGCCAGCCAGTAACTCCAGGCCTTCATCGTCAAATGCTAGATTATTTCAACATTAACCTAACTGATGCTGAGCTCTAAATTTTGGTTTCAAAAGCCAACGTCAGAAATACTGTCAAAAACATGGGGAGAAAAAGTGTTGATGGACCATTTTCTCTGATATCCAAGCCAGGGGTAACTTGCAACCAAACCATCAGCAGCCTCCGACAGCATCTCCACAGTGGCCACAAGTTTCCCTCTACACCGCCCCCACCCGTGCTCCACTGGCAGTGTCCTGGCCCCAGCTGTCTTCCCCATCTGTTACGAAGTTGTTTCCTAAATTACCTTTGCTACAAACATGCTCTTGGAAGGCAATGGGTCTGTAGTCACTTTGCCTGGTGTCAAGAAAGCGAAAGCTTCTAAAACGGGAACAAACTCCTTTCACTGCCATTCACAGTGGCCTCATAGAGTCCAGGCTCTTTCTTTCTAATCCCTCCTGCATACTGCTTAAAGATTAATAATCCCAAAGCACAGCTTTAAATCAAATCTAGAGGTTTCTGGCTGTTCAATGGCTGTCATAATATAATATCAACCCACCCTACACAAGTAACCTTATTTCTGACTTCTTCCTCCAGTCAGTTCTATCTGTTCTTACCTCTGTGCTGCCTCTTTATCCATGTCCTTTTTACGGAATGTCCTCTTGCCCACCAGCTACCCATGCTCCACATGTTCTTCCAAGCTCAAAGCCAACCTCTTCCAGCTAGGCATGACTATGCTAGCCTTTACTGATTCCTGTCTTTCCTAAACATCTATAGCACTTACCGAGTGAGGTTACTCTTAATAATGTAATACATAATATCTTGTTCAGTTGGCATTTCTTCAGTTTTGGTATCTCCTCAATCAAACCACAAATTCCTGGAAGACAGATATTCTGCTCTCTATTTCTGAATTTTCCACAAACCCAGCATATACTTAATACACTGTGGTTACTAAATACAGACATGCTGGAAAAGTCCTTGAATGATGGTGTTCAGAGAAGTACCTGTCATTTCAGGAGTGCCATTTGACCAATAGAAGAGATAGGAAACAGCCCATAACTCTAAAACTTCTAGACATTTAGAATCTTCTACCCTGTCAGTCTCAGACCCTCAATTTTTTTAAGATAGCAGGACAGGTTTCTAGTACCATTTTTTATTTGCACTCTCTATTGGAGGTAGAGTTATTCTTTGGAACCAGTCATCCTATGGAAGTAAAGGTTTGTTATTATTGGGTATGTGGGGTGGGGGTGGGGAGGTGATTCTATTTTTCCCTCTTCACTTAGCTTCTGAAACAACAGATCCAAATTCCTACCCCCTCTGTGTGCATGAATACACCATAGTTCTTCCCAAAGAATTGAAATAAAGCAATCCCAGAGACTGCAAATGAAAGATTATCCTTGGAGAAAAAAGATAGGAAATGGACCCCTATAGATTTCAAATGCTCAAAGGAGGTTGCTTAAAGCTCCTGGCTAGAGTCCATGCCAGTCTTGGTAATAGCCTAACAGATTCATCCATCTTCAGATTCCACTTGGCTTGCTCTTCCATCACTGCCACCTTCCCAGACAGCGTGTGCACATTCACATCTATCTAGATATGTGTGGAAGTTTTAATCTACACCACCCTCCATTCCAATCCACCCAGCCTGCTCAGTACAGAGTGAAGCTATTGACCCTGCAAAGCAGCAGGGAGATGAATTTGATGACCCAGACTAGAGTTTTTAAACCATTTCAGCAAGGTCTAGAATCAAAGGAAAGTACAATTTATTCAGCACTTAGTAAAGTCCTTTTACTTTGGAACAGAATGCACGCACTGAAAATAGACTCCCACTGCCACATAGATAAAATAAACCTGTCAACCACTACTGTCAAATCACTAGTCACCTCGATTAAATAAAAGAAACTTCAGCATTTCTCAGCATCTGAGAATTCCACCAAGATTATAAGCCCATAAAAGCATTATGAAGGAAACTAAAGTAATGGGTTCTGTTGAAAATGTCATCAGAGGAAAGCATTTTACGTAATTAGAAAATGCTAATAATAGCTCTGCTCAAGGAACCAACAGACTCTCGACAACTCCTACCCAGCCCCCCACCCCCACCCAACACACACACACAAGCCATGGCAAAGCCATAATATGAAATCTGAAAGGAGGTGTCACTGGAAAGAGACCAGAACCAAGGTGGGTCTGCCCAGTATGGTCTGGAATGTGTGGGTGGGTTCTTGACTTTAAAGATTCACACCACGAGTCCAGGTGACTTTGAGAGTCTGTTTATTACAGCTGGGGACAGTGAAACAAAAGGAAGGTTTGGGATAGAAGAAGTGACAGAAGGGAGCCTAGGCAACGCTGCTTTGGCTCCCTAGAAATGTTATAGGAAATATGGGAGCCATGCGGGGCTGCATGGACTCTGAGAAATAAATGTCCCAGTGATAGAAGTGTGCCAAGGGCTGCTTTTTGGTTCACAGAAAAGCCAGAGAAAAAGGGGCCTTGAGAACAGGTTCAGAGGGTGAGCCCAGAATGAGTGGCTGCTTCCCATTACTCCCTCAGTTTCAAGTCTTGCGGGGACCTTTAGAGTTTAGGAAAAAGAAAGCAAAAAGTACATGACCGAGAAAAGGAGAGATATGCACATCCTCCAAGGAGAGTGCGCACTGGCTTCCTTTATCTCGAGGGTTTTTTTTTTTGTTTTCTAAAGGAGGAAGTTTTAGGGGAGGTCTCAAGGGAGGCTCTCATAGACTATTAATCAGCTTTCCTGGTGTGTCCTTCAATATGCTGATTCATCAAATGAGCATATAGAGGGGTCAGGGACATTCTCTGGTCAGTTTCACCTTAAAAAAATGTCACCAGAGAGGGGTCAGGTCTGAGGTGGGTCTGCCCTGGCATGGTCTGGAATGTGTGAACCATTTGCTCCTAAGCATCCTTGGTTTGGGAAGATAAGACCTTGCAATTTATTATCTGGCTATATATTGCTCAATCAGTTTGTTCAGCTATCTGTCTCAATTTCCCAATTTCACTTGCCAAGGAATTTCCTTAGCTTCTTACTATTCTGCCTCAAAGAGAGCCACTTATTTGGCAGGACCCACAGGTGAAATGTGTCCTCCTTTGGCAGGAAAGTCTTTCTTGCCAACTGCCAAAGTAATTTGTAATTTCCCTCCCCTTTCTCTCTTTCTCTCTTTGCCTCTCTATCACCCTCTCTCTTTTTCTCTCCCACAGCTTTTAATACATGTTCCCTAGAAAAAGTTGAATCTATCATGTTTTTATGAACTTTCAATGAATTCAGTGATTTTGTTTTTTGAGGTATCATCTGATGTTTAGCTCCCTTGAAAGACTACAGTTGGCACTTGAACAAAGTTTAAACCGTGCAGATTAACTTATGCAAGGATTTTTTAAAATAAATACATACAGTACTATAAACGTAATGTCTCTTCCTTATGGTTTTACTGATAACATTTTATTTTCTCTAGCTTACTTTATTGTGAAAATACAGTATATAATACATATAACATACAAAACATGTGAAAACTGACTCTCTATGTTATTGGTAATGCTTCTGGTCAACAATAGGCTATTAGTAGGTAAGTTTTGGGGGAATCAAAAGTCAGAGGCATATTTTTGACTGTGCAGGTGGTTGGCACCACTAATCCGCTTGATCCTCTTGTTCAAGGATCAACTATAATCAAAGTTCTCCAAAAGACAGAGGGCAACAAGTAAGTAGAGCTGCCTTAGTCATAAAGTCTAATCTCAAGCGAGACCTACCTGGCAAAGTCATGCAAAACCATCTGATTGTTTATTCTTTTTTTTTAATTGGTCAGTGAGAACCAAGAAGCAATAGGCAAAAAGATTCCTCGATGCTGAACTATTAAGATAACCTGAATAAATGCATCTATTTTCCTTGAGTTTTTATTACTATTCTGCATCGATTTTGTTTAAAATGATCAAACCTACTTAGCTCTCACATTTCCTGTGGGTAAACCTGGCAAGATGGTAGGAATATAAAAAGTAGAAAATGTTTTAAAAATTGGCTAAAAGAGACAGATTGCCTACAAATCTTATAAGCCTAAAACGAATTGTGATAAACAGTTGCATTATCAAGCAGACCCAACTTGAGCTCTACCACAAGTATTCTGCTTGTTGGCATGCAGTTTTTCTGGCCAACATCTCATCCCAAACATCTTTGTCTACATTGCCACATCTTTAAATTCATCCATTTAATTTTCCCTTTATTTAATTCACTTTGGCTTATTTAAATAGTTGAAGCAAAACACTTGGTGTTTATGGCTTCTGTGAAAATGCATTTTATAATATCACAGGCTAAAACTATTTAAAAAATAAAAATGAAACCCCGCAGTTTTTCTTTCAGCCTTTTTCTTCTTTTTTGAATGGCACACATTGAGCTGCTTCATGGAGATATACAGAAAAATCAATTGCTAAGCATAAAATGCAACTCACATTAAGAAAACTGCAAATGATAACTAATTATGATAAGTTGTTATGTAAATCACTCTGTGACAGTCCCAGCAATCAATTTCAAACACAAATAGACCAAGCCCCTGGTTGGAGAAGAGGATGAGCACCTAACAACTGAGTCAATAAAAATAATGGCAAGATTGCCAAGGATGGATTCAAGAAGGATGGTTATCATCTCCAAGCAAGTTTTCATAGCAGATTTCCCCTTGGTTTCTTGCTTGCTTTCTTTTATACCTTTAAATTCCAATGCTTAATATGATGAGCTAGTGGTGACCCATCTTCAAGGCTATATAAGCAGCAGAAAAAAAATAATAATTTAGAGGTTTTTCACTGTGCTTGTAAAACATATATGCAAATAAACTAGAATGGGACCCTCAACATGATAGCTGTTAGTATTGATATCTTGTTAAAACTGACAATCTGCCTTCAGGGAGATTTCATTTATAAGTTCAAGAAGACCTCTTCCAAGGTCTTCTCTGCAACGCTGAGGAAAACCTGAAAACTCCATTTCCCAGAATTCCTTTGATGCACTCTAAGTTAGAGTGAATCTAAGAAAGATACTAGAATATGATTTGGAAATCCATAGAGAAGGAGGAGCAGGACTATGGATGGATAGTAACAATGTTTGAAGCAGTATTCAAGTGAACTTCTTAAGAATCACCTATTGTTGCTGCAGATTAGAAATTCAGTAGGAGATTGCTAGGAGTTCCTGAGATACCCAGAAACTTCACCAAGCTCTTGAGAATTATCAGAGGCTGAAACTGTAGGTGGCAGCTTCCCTGACTCTCAGCCGTTCACTGATTGTATAAGTCTCCCATTCCTTACATTAAAATTCTTTATAATTTGGATATATAGTATATCTTCTATTTTCCCTGTCTGAATTCCAAATGATACCATAACCTTTTCCTCTTTGGTTTCTCAAACTTTCTCTGTTCTAGAATTTATAAATGTGTAATTTAAAAGAGGGGAGGATAGGGGTGCAAGAGACAATTCTTTAATGGAAATTGGCAAGGATGCTGTATTCCTCTGCAACCTTAGCAGAGGCTATGGAAATTCTCCCCAGCAGTGGACATTTCCAGGTTGTGCCTCTCCCTGTACTTTCTCTCCTCGTCACTCCAGCACAATGACACCACTAGTGATGCATTAGTTTCATATGTCCTATGTGAAGGATAAATATCAGGGGTGGCCTGGGAATCAAGGACTAGAGCTTCGATTTTTACCCTTGCCTCTGTTGCTGAGGAACTCAGTATCCCCTAGAAATTCTTGGTGTCTTCCTCTGTTAAATGGTAATAATGATATTCTCACTTTATAGGGTTGTCTTAAGGATGATATGATCTGTGCTCTAAATAGAAATGTCTTCTCCAAAAGATGCAATGGTCTATATAAAAGCAAATTCCACTTCTAACAGCTACCAAATAAAAAGTAGCAGTATCAATATGTGGCATGCAGGGGTTGTATCCTATGCATATAACATATTTAGAGATATTTCTCCAACAAATATTTCAACATTGTTCATAATTTGGATACCCACTGAGGATATAGTATGTAGACTGCCACTAGGTAGCAGCTGAGACCACTGACACAGCCCCTGTACCCTGGAGATACATGCTCAGGCCTACCTAGAGCACAATAGAGAGATCTCAAGGGGACCATATCTATGCCACAACCTACATTTTACTGAGAGTTCAGCTCCTTTTTTGAGAGCTTCTGTTCTAATAAAAAAATCCCATTCATTGCTTCCATTTATCCTATTCCCTTTCTACTATCAAAACACTGGAGTTTAAAAACTATGACATTAAAATAATTATCTACTCAAAAGTTATGCAATGTGATTAAATGCTGTCTGGCAGTGAATCAATAGATATGGCTTCCTTCCATAACACTTGGGTTTTTGAAAGCTGCAGAGTTGTGGTCTGAGGTCCACAAGGCTGACCTTTCCCTTCAATTTTGTGCTCACCCCCAGAGGAAGATGTGTCTCTCTTTCTAGATACAGTCAAGTGACTTCGAAGAGTCATCTAAGTTGCTGACTTTCTCCTGGGTTTCCATCGCTCATGATTTACTGAATAAATACTTATTGAACTCTCATTAAGTAGGAAGCCCTGTGCCAGACACTGCAGATTCGGCAGTGAGCAAATAGACACAATCTCCTCCACTCCACACAAGAGTTTAAAGCCTATCTAGGAAGACAGTCCCTGAAAAGGCAAACCTGACCTAATTTAAATGTGTAGGGTGGGATCAGAGATATTTAAGCTGATAACTGAAGAATGAGTAGGAGTCAGAGATGTGAAAGAGAAGGACGATTTGAATTTGTACTGCCCCTCAGGGAGCTTTCACTTAAAAGTTCAAGATAAACATTTACCTGACCTCTATTATACAAAGTAGTATATAACCAATTGCACTAAGGAAATAGAGACAAACATTGTAAGTACCTCAAGGGAGAAAAATCAAAACAGATAATATCAGAAAAAAATTTAATCCAGGAAGCAGTAAATAAATACACATTGCTACTTTCCCTGTGATGTATGGATTATCTGTAAATTACAGATAGAAAAATAGAGTCCCCTATCTCCTGATCATTATCCTGGGCCCAGACTTTTCTTGCATTTGAATCTAGAGTTCTTAGGACATGAATCTTGGGTCCATCATATCCGACATTGAAAGTTACGTAAAAGGACAAGTAAAGGGAAAATGGCATGTATCAAAAAATAGTAATTTTCACATGAACTACTGCCTGCCAGTTTGTGTAGTTGTTGGGGTGGAATGAAGAGGGGCTGAGAACTGCATGAATCAAAAATTATTTGCAAACAGAATTTCCACTTAAGGTTTTATGGACCAAGTTTCAGACATCATAGAGGATTTCACTGGGGAAAGGATTGACATAATCTGCCTTCACAATATGAATGTACCTCTCTGAATAAATGTTAGTAAACTGTTTCCATGAGGGTATTAACAAAGACACTCAAATAGCTTGCCAATTTATATGATAAGAAATTTAGAATAATTTATTTAACTTAAATATACACATTAAAAAAAAGATGACACTAAGTGGTTTGTTTCATTCTGGATGCCAAAAAGGATGGCTTTTCCCCTTGATCACTGTACAATTCATACCAAGCTGAAAAACAGTGATACCTCGGTACTCGTTGGTTTCATAAATCGTCAAATCCTGTACTTGTTGCATTTTGACAAGAAAAAAGTGTGCCAGCACTCAGTGCTAGATCGGGACTCATCGCTCTTGTTAGAACTTGTATGAGTCACAACACTGTCCACAAGAGAAACAGCTTCATCGTTCGGTACTCATTGGTTTTGGCACTTATCACGAGTTCCGGAACAAATTATCAATGACTACCGAGGTATCACTCACTGTACATCTGTCCCAATTTTTCCCTACATAGATCAGTCCAATAATAATTCAGCTTTAATGAGCTTCTTTGCCTCTCTCTTCACTGCTCTCATCATGACCATAGGCCCAAAAGTCCTAGCCATCATTTCATGCTGCTGACTTGATTTTTACACCATCTGAGTCCTCAGCACTGATCAGGCACCGAGTGCAATAAATGTATGGAAATATTCCTAGTAAAATCAAGACAGCTATTGCCAGCTCCCTTTAAATAATATTTTTTTACCATTGATGTTGGGCTCTGATGTTACCCGAGAGCACCTATTTTCACACTAACCTCCTCAGGCATTTTTCCATATTATAAATATTACTCAAAATGTCTTCAAAACTTATTTTCTTATATTCCATCTCTTCAAGGTTCAGAGTTATTATTTTACTGTTACAGTGACAAAGGATCTTTGTCTTATTGATGGTTAACATTTACCTAATCATGTTCTCCTGCTGTAAAATCTCAATTTCATGGACATATCAACTTTTACAAGTAGTTTTGAGGGCTCTGAGACTTTAGTTCCTATGCAGTATATTCAACAGGCTATATGCATTAAAATTACCTTCATTCAAATACAAGAAACCAGTAAATAAATGCATGATGATATGATGCTAGGGTTGATTTGTTATTCTTCCTGGATTAGGCATTATTATTTGCCTAGGGGAATTTAAAAATGTTTCTAAAGAGATAGGCTCAAAACCTTCACAAGGACATTTAGTGAAGGAGGCCTTTGCATGTCTCTCAAAATAAACGTGTTGGAAGCATTTTTTTTGCCTTGATTTTGAGCAAAATTGATGTTCACAAAACTGATACTTAATGAACAGAATCACAACAGCACCCAACATATATTTAAATGTAGAAAAGTTCTACTGTGCCCAGGCATCAAAGATGCAATACAAACCCAAGTCACAGACCACTGGAATGCCGCATTAGTCTCTGGATCATTTCCTGCAGAAATGTGCTGTGTGCCCAGAGCCCACGTGTCTTCCTAGCAGAACAGCTCCACCACTTTCTGGGCATCTCTACAGCCTTTCCCTGCACTAACCCTGCAGTACATCTGGGATGACAAAGCTGGACTGTCCTTAGTCAATGCCCTCCATATGTACAAAGGGAATTTCCTGCTTGGGGAAACCATGTTTAAAGTATAGAATGCACTCAAGCTAAGCCTGTTCTTATTTACCCTTGCAAGGCAGGTTCACAATTAGAAAGCATGGCTGTAGTCATTACCAGGATGAAAAGGGTAAACAGGTCTACTGCATGGCCTCTTCTGTCCTAACCAGTTCCAACAAAGGTGATCACATAGTCCTTGACCTAAGCAGCCAGCCTAGGGATAAGATATTTTTGAAATTATATTCCATACAGACTCTAGAGATAGCTAGAGGAATTAAAGGCTTTGGAAAAACCGGGTAAGCCAAATTAACATTTCAAGGTTCAGTGAATTCAGGGACAGCTATACATTGATTATCTTCAACATTTCCAGCAAAACTGGAATTCCTTTTAGCTGTAATATAGAGTTCATTCATTTTTAAATACAGATTTCAACTATTGGGCTCCCAAACAATGACGCTTCTACAAATATTAGTGAGTTTCCCAATTTCTCGTCATTCCTTTTGCTGGAGGTAATTATCTTCTTAGTAATTTTTAAGGACTCTAATCTCTTTATTTATAGAAAAAAAACACAAAATTATATTATACCATGGATTTATTTGTCTTCCCAGTAGACTGCCACTAAATTCTGTTTAATATGAGTTAAAATTGCTAGGTTTGACAGGAATGGTTTTCTCATCAAAGACTTGAAAAGCACTGTGTTCTTTCTAAAGTACCTAGGCAGCAGTCATGAGCCCAGAGCTGTGTGAAGCCAAGGGTCCCTCCCTGTAACCACTGAGAGCAATAACAAGCTGAGTTCCTACCTTGATGACTTGTGAGTTCCCTGGAAGCAGAAGGCAGGGGTGTGTAGTGGCACTCTGGAGAAGCGGCAACACTGTCACTGGAAACCTGTGTGATAAAAGCAAACATCAATGTGAAGCAACACCAAACAAAAAAAATACCTTCATTTACCAAACATGTCTCCTCGGGATTTGGGTTTGCAGAAAATATTATTTACTGAGACTCTTAGGGAGCAAGAATCGCCTGAGTTGAGATAATATACTGAAGAGTTCAGGGTAGACTACAAAGCTTTGAGGAGCCTCAGTACAGGTGGAAGGGCTCTGAGAGAAGGAGTCTGTATGTTTATTGTGCTGAACTGAAAGAAAAAGGAGGAAAGAGACAGATTGAAGGCAGGAAGTGGTGCATACTTAGATTTCTATCACATGCCTTCGTCCAGTAATTCCCACAGATTAAATGTTCACTGTGAGTGGATTTCCATGGAAACCAATAACGAAACTGAGCTTTGACCCTGGGACAGATGGGAAAAACTGGGATGCTTTATGTGGGCCCAGTGGCATGGAGACAAAGAGAATATGAAGGCATAAGACTCCATAGTCATGCAGTGACCATGAGAAAGTATACAAGCCATTGAAGATCCAGGAATGGGGGTTCTAGCTAAGTTTAACAAGAACAATGAGAAACCCAAGTGAAACTGGAATAGAAAGGCTGTCAAAACTTTCTTATCCCAAGGTCTATAAGAAAATGATATAAAATATGTCTATGAAGATGCTTTTTTATTGTACTCAAATAGTTCTTTAACCACCAAACTCTAAATATGGTATGACCCAGGCTGCTAACTCTCTCTTTGCCTTAATTTACATGCATGGGGGCTAAGACAGGAAGGAAGGACCATGGCTGTGAAGTCAGCTGTCACTCAAAACTGATGACCAGTGTCGCATTCAGAGTGTGGCTTCTTACAGCACAAAGCATCACTACTGCAACTCTTATTGAGACTTCTGAATCAAATGTTACTTTTTTTTTAGAATCCAAAAAAGAACATCTGCTAGGATCAACATCCTAAGCTTACAACCTTTCCAAGCTTCATGAAAAAGTAAATTTCATTAATGCCATGTATTTCTTTCTGGAATAGGAAATACATTCTATGGATATATTTGCCCTGCTAGCAGCAGGCCTTTTCTCCAAAGAGATTATCTACATTATAGGAATCAAAACTAAGTAGGAGATTAGACCTACTTGCTAGAAAAACCCCTTAAACTCTGTTTCTGACATTTGAGATGTTTGATTAAGCAGCTTTCAGTGGAGACTTACATAAAGAGTTTTGAATGGTGCAAAATCAGAAGCTCTGTCCCTAGGGTAGAGACAGATTTTAGGTAGCATTACTTCACTCCAGCTCCAAGGGAAATATATGGTGTTTAAATTTGATTCAAGGGTATTAGGTCCAGAAAGATAAAAGTTCAGTCACCAAGAAAAATGTTTTATTTTAAAAAATAGATAAGACTTGCTAGGTACTACATCATTAGACACTTAGGATGCTGCAATGATATAAAAGAGTCAGAAATTAGATTAAAATTCAAATACTAGAGTTACCATGTGTTTCTACATTTGGCATTCAAGGTCTCTTGTAATCCCTGTGTGATAAATGAGACACAATGACAATTTTCTAAAAATGGCATCTATTCAAATGCTTGAGGCAAGACATATGGGGAGGGGGTACAGAGCAGTCTTTCCATAGATCTATTACACTTCCTTCATAGGAGGATGTAGCTTCTTTCTCTGCAATGTTTCTGCTCTACCTCATTACTAAAAAAGCCTAAAATTCTAATATGAATCTTACGTTGCTATATTGTGATATTTCTTAGTACTTTTCATCTCAATTTAGGCTGTTGACAATTTAATGACAGCTTTTCCTAAAATTACTGGAAGTAACTACCTTTCAGCAAATACCTCTGACTGGGCAAAACATTAAAGTTTTATAACCAAGGGTAAAATAGCTATTTAGTTTTATTTCCAATTGTAGTCAAAGCAAAAATTGTGTGGCTTGAGTTCTGTCTTACAGTCATCATTCTATGCCTACCATTTAATTACTTTTCAGCTCAGTGTCCATTTATAAACTCAAGGCATGGAAAGGAATCCAGGAAAGAACAATTTTGCCAGCTATGACTTTTGGTGGGACTTGCATGACTGGATGTTTAGGAAAACCACCACAAATCAAGATTCTAACTACCAAGTCTTTGACTTGGCTCTTATCCAAATGAAGTCTATGCAATCTTTTCAATCGTGATAAACACACTTGGTCTCTGATTATGCTTAGAAGCATGATTCAGAAAGGCACAATTATCACATACATAAAAGAAAAGGGCAAGGCAATGTCTTAAATTTGTATGCTCCCTACCCAAGAATAAAGAACCCCCCTTGAAACTAAAGCAATGTACCCATAGTATAACAATGATGAGATCATAGAAATATAGGTGCCAGGTGGAAAGATGTAAATAATGATTTTTTTAACCTGGATTAAGAAGATATGCCTAAAGTGAGAACAGAGAAATTTGGGTAAATCTGAATCTTCAGAACTACAAATACTCTCAAATCTTTGAGTCCTTGTCAAATTTCCTAACTACCTATAGCCAGAATTATACTTTCACACTTTACTTTTTAAATCATTCTTGGTAGAAGATATTTATAATGTCTACAATAAAATATTAGTATCCAAAATGCATGCACTTCTCAGTAAATTACAATAGAAAAATGGACACAGGAAATGGCAGGCAATTCAAAGAAGAGAAAACCTGGAGAGTCAATAAATAAAAGAGAAGAGGGTCAAATTTGCTAGCACTAAAGGCAATGAAAGTTAAAATGGCAATTGTTTCCCCATCTTAGTGGCAAATTTTAAATATCACAAGTCCTATAGAGAATGAGAGGAAATGAAACTCCTATCCTCTCATGCCTTGCCTGTGAAAATGTACATTTGTTCAAATACTTTGGAGAGTAATTTAGTAATGTGCATATAATTGAAAATTGATACAGCAATTCCATCTAAAATATATACTATGGAAAATTTCTTTCAGGTCTGAAAGGTAGAACATAAAATGATGCTTACGGCAGCATTATGTATAACAGAAAAAAATAGAAATAATGCGAATGTTTATCAATGATAAAAAAATAAATAAAATGTATATACATATGATGGAATAATATTTAGTATTTAAGAGCAATAAACCTGATTTATCTATCTCAATTTGAGGTCTGAAAGTTTAATACACAACAAAAATGCAAGTTGCGAAATGATAAATGTAGTATAACATTATTTATGAAAACATAGTTCTTTGATTTCATGTGTACAGAAAACTTCTATAAATTATAAAAGTTGTACATTGAATTTATGAAAATGAGTGCCTCTGCCAGTGGACAGAGTAATAGGATTAGAGCTAATAATATGATTGGGGGGGCTTCTATTTTCTATACAAGGGTTTTTTTTTTTAATTATTTAGAGATGACTTGAAGCAAGTATGTCAAAATATTAGAAAGTTACAGACTTTTTAAAACTTGTCTATATTTTTGGAATTTCTCAAAATTAAACACAAAAAGTGAAAGGAAAAACAAAGGAAGGGCTTCTCTCTGATCCATATAGTCCTACATTAATATGAATCCATAATTAGAGATTTCCTCCAACAATTTTCTAATACTTGCAAACATAGATAAGGTTCATGTCTAGTTGGCTTTTTTGTGATGAAATATCTATTTCTTCTAAAGCTATTGAGTGTGACAATAGAATGGAAAGAGATAATAAATAATAGTATATTTGTATCGCCTTCAATTCAAGGCTTGAAATTCTCATTCCAGCCTGTTAAGTCCTTCTGCTTAAGATTTGTCAAAGGATGCTGAAGGTTTCTGTACTTTGCTCTCACTCAACATTTCAGAATTGTTAATGATTTTTTAAACTCACATCAATAATGCTAATAGTCACTAATATACTGCTCTCTGCAATTTCCATAATGCAGGAAGGAAGGTAAAACTTTGGCAACCTCACTGGAAAAATTCAGTGAAAGTACAGTACATTCTAGAGGAGACTTGCAAAGTGAGATTTTCACTCAGTGGTTACAGAAAACAAATGTCTTCAGATAGATGTGTAAAATTCAAGACCCTTCGCATTGGGTGGAATCTATGGAAACCCGCATTCCAGGGGATATTTCTGAACATCACGGATGCCCTTAACGAGCAAGATACAGACCACAGGAGGAGATTTGGCAAGCTTCAAAACAAGAAGGGGTGGCTACAAAGTTGTTTAATAGTCATAAATCTCTTACTATTTTTCACAAAATACCATCTAAGACCACAGCTCCACAACTCATTCCCCATCACTCAGCTCAAGTGGAGCGCTTTGGCACGCTCACTCACCCTTAAATCATACGCCGCATAAAGTGATCCTGGGCCTGGGAAATTTGTCAGCCTCTTTCAAGTAAAAGCAATCTTCACTTTTCATCACAATTCATTCCTTGAAACTGTGGTATAAAGCTGACTCTTCTAAAAACATTTATTTTCTCTCATAAGAAAAAGCATCACTCATTTTGTTATCAAGTATTTAATAACCACCTACTATATGCCAAGCCCTGTGTTGAGAATACCAACTAAAGTAAAATAAAGGCTTCAGTCATATTTCCAACTCATCAAAAAAAAATATAACTATGATTAATACTGGTTATAAGAGTCACCAACTCATAATATGACCCCCATACTCTGCATTGTCACAGACTTTCGTCCCTGACCTCCACTGTGGCACCTGAACACATGAAACAGTAATTATGTCCTTGCTTGTTTCCTACTTAAGCAACAAAGAACTTTCAAGATTAACCATATTAACTTCCAAGATTAACTATACTATTAACCCTTGTACCCAATATGTTTCCAGAAATACAGAAAGAAGTCAACTCACGATGCTTGAATGAATAAAATGTTTTAGTGTCAAAGACAAAAGCATAGACCATGATCATAATTCAACACAGAAGTGTGAGGCAAGTTGTCAGAATCAGAGGCAAAGACTCGCCAACTCTGAAGAATTAAGTTAGAGGCCAAAGAACCAGCCTGAAGGTGGTGTCCTTTAA
The DNA here is from genome assembly GCF_021234165.1 of Pteronotus mesoamericanus. Taxonomy (NCBI): domain Eukaryota; kingdom Metazoa; phylum Chordata; class Mammalia; order Chiroptera; family Mormoopidae; genus Pteronotus; species Pteronotus mesoamericanus. The sequence continues at coordinate 3,109,493 of NW_026555100.1, forward strand.
CCTGCTCACAGGTCACAGCACCATGCGTTTCCACATGAAGCAAGACAGAAAGCCTCCGCCACACATGTACCACACTAGAAATGAGAGGCAGAGTAGGGGCAGGAATGGCTATGTCTTCCTCAGAACTGAGGGTGAGTCAGTAACCAAGAGAGAGCCTGAAGGGACAAAGGGCAAAGTTTGGGCAATTGCTGAGCATTCAGGTGAGTTAGGGAAAGGAAGAGAAATTTGGACCAGAAGTCCAGAAGTCAGAGAAGAGGTAGGGTGCAGGGAAGGGTTGTGCCAAAGGCTTCCCTGCAACGAGGGAGACCTTGGCAGGCAATAGCCTGGAGCTTCCCACCATTTCTATCAGTTCTGCCAGTACCTGAAATGTCACCAGGACCAGAGCTGTAGTTCAGAAATATTTATGAAAGTGAGGAAGGAAGGCAGGCAGTGGGAAGAGAACCAGGAATGGAAAAAAGGAAGGAAGGGAAATGGCTTGGGCATTTTGTGGACCTTCACATAAATAATTAAATCTTAAAATGTAAGAGTTTTAAAACACCTTAAAAATCATCTAGACCAATAGATTTCAAAAAATATTTTTAGCACATAACAAAAAAAAGTAAGAACAATCTAAATATTGGACATTTTAGAAATAATCATAATTTCTTATTGTAACTAAATGAAGTTATACTAAGAGAAAAATGCAAATATTTCTATATATAATATTTAAGTGAATATAGTAAATATTAAAATAGCATATACACTTTAATTTTAATGATATAAAATTTGTAATAGGTAAAAATTAATAAGCAAAGATTGACAGAGTTTTGTTAACAATGTGATTTATGTCTTTGGTCCTTTGAGGCTGACACAACCAGTGGTGTCTGGAGTCTACCTTTACTAGCTGAGCTGGTTATTAGATACAGCCATTATTTAAAATTAAATTGAATACACTTACAATTAGATAAATTATATTAAAAGTGAAGGTGATAAAACTCATCACTTCCTAATTATGTGACAAAATTTTACTTTTATGCTCTTGAAGTTGTCTGTCTATTGTATCTACAGAGTGAAAATGCATTTTACCGCTGTGCTATGTCACATCTCCTCCCGACTCTTCAGTGATGTCACTTTGGTGGCCTGACATCGGCCATGGTAGGAATCTTTAAAGCAGAAATGGGCAAATGTTACACATTAGGGATTGATTTATTATTTTATTGATTTCCTGAATTTAAGAAAGCAGTGGAAAAATGTTAGTGATGCAAGTTAAAGTTAAAGGTATGAGTATGTTGTGTCGTTAGCCATTGTAGTATGAATAGCACCAAAAAAAGGAGGACATATTTTTAATATTATAATTTTTAAAAACTATCTAATCCAGTAAAGAAGTTGTTTATGTCATTGACAAAAGAGTGAAGTTCTGATATACTCAGCACGGAAGAGAAATAGTTGATATTCATGTCAGAATTCTAGTTCATCAATCGCAACCTTAGGTTGGCTATGGATACATGAGTTTGGCTGAGTGGAAAGCGTTATATATTTAAATTTTATTTGTAAATTGTGTGTTACTCATTCTTTATAAATAAAAATTTCAATAAGCTTATGTACACATAATTTTTTTTTTCCAGAGAGCTGGTCATTGAACATTTACCAACACACACTTATATATAAACTCTATTAAGCATGTTTGGAGCTGTGGAGAAAAAGGCTATTTTATGGTCTAAGAATGGAAAAAATCATAAGAAAAAAACTAATTAAGCTTTAAGGATTGTATCATTGACTTATTTACAACTTGGATATCCTCTACTTCTCTCTTTCGTATGCTCTGATACCTCACTGACCAAGATTTAGAGGCAGGCTCCATCTGGCTGTATGGCCTTGGGCAATTTACTTGAAATTTAAGTCATGCTTTCCTCCACCATAAAATAATAACAATAATAGTCATGATAATATGATGGTAATAGTTAAAAATAGCTAGAATGTATTTGCACTTACTTTGTGTCCTGGAAAATGCTAAACACTTTCTATGTATTAATTTATTCAATCTTTACAACAGTTCCCTGAGGCAACTATAATCCCTATTCCTGTTTTACAGATAAGGAAAACTGAGGCCCAGAGAAATTAAATAGCTTGGCCAAAGTGGCATGTAAGTTCCTGGGCTATGAGTACATGGCAGAGGGACAACACAAATCCAGGCAGGTTGCCTACTGTGGCCACTGTCTTAATCAATATGATACTACACTGCCTCAAAAAAAGGTGAAAGTTAAATAAGGTAAGAGACAAAGATCTTAGCATTGGTCATGAAATATTAACTATGATTCACTTTTACTTCACTCTAATTTTGTGTAACATCTTATCTCTTCTGCTATTTTTCAGTTTCTTGACAGGTAGGACTATGTTTCAATGTTTTGTGGCTTCTCCTACCCTTCATAGTAGCTATGACAGGGACATGTACATCATTTGTAATTAAAAGTCTGTTATGTGAATGGATGCTACTCCTCACTTGTCAAGCAGAAAAGCACTACAGAGATCCCTTCTGAGGGCAAAAGTAGTGAGATCTTCAGCCTAGGTATAAATGAATGTATCTGTAGCTTCATGGCACAATTGTGATGGTCTAATTATCTTTAGTACATAGCTTCATATGGCATTTCTCATCTGCATTTGTAAGGCTGACTTAGAAATAATATTATGTCATGGTAGTCTTGCAGGCTTGATTTATTTTGGCTTCAAAGAAGGAACTTGCCTCATGTGTCTCTCTTCCTCTCACAGAGTTTTTTATTCTCAAGGGCTACAGGTCAAGTTCTGTCCTTGGAACCAAAGTAGTTTCCCAAAATGAGGTGGAGCCAGCTCTGTCAAGCTGGGCCAGATCTGCTGTCAGAGCCTTTCCCAAATACATCAGACCCTCTGCTTGTAAAAAATAAATTGATACCAATGCCAGAAATTTATTAGGAGATGACAGCCTGGTTCATAATGGAAATATGGAGAAAACATCATCCTTCAAAACTGACAGTTTATCCATCATGCCTCAGATTCCTGAGATAGAAGCAGACACTGTCACATACAATCCACTGAGGACACGTCTTCTTGGATTTCCTCATGACAGGAAACTATGAAATAATCCAGAAGAAGAAAAAGACTTGTGCTGCCCTTAATGTGCTTAGCCATAAATTTTTAGCATTACCAGAAGAAACATGTGGCCAAAGAAATGAATGACAGTGGAAATCAGGAGGCCTGAAATTCTCAAACAGCCTCTTCTTTTCTCTCGGGGTGATGAACTGGGACAGGGGTCAGAGAAGGCTGCTGCTCTGCTGGGAGGGACATCAATACCGTGTTATGTATAAGCAAAGCCAACAGGTGGCAGGGTACCACTGCAGACATACCATAGTTGGCTCTGCCTGAGATTTGGGGGCCAGGTCACCTTGCCCCACTAACTTTCCAACTGCAGTTTATTTTGCTTAGCTTGTTATTTGTATTGATAAACTTGAGACAATTTAGGAGGGCCACTTTAATTAGGAATAAATGCAAGGATATTTGTGGGGATCACAAGAGGCCTGATCTTTGCAGGCTTAATGAGGTGACCTACCCAACCCCATATGAAATAATTGTGCATTGTATGAAAAGGTGCTTTGGAAAATATAATCGTAGTACTAAATTGGAATGAAATGAACATGGTATTAAAGGGAAAAAAAATACTCACTGACAATTTTATAGGGCCTTAAAATATTTATGTTCTAAACTTGCATTCTTTGGAGTTTTGCTGAGTGTTGCTAGAACTAGGAAACTTTTTAAATAAGATACATGCATATTTTTTAAATTTACAGATCTTTTTAAGCAAAAATAAAATGTCATAAAAGTGAAATGGAAACCTAAAAATGGCAAGTACAGGCTTAATGGCCTTATCTTCTGAATTTACTCTTTATATTAGCAAAAAAAAGGCACGGGAAATTTAATCTAAATGTGAATAATATGCAAGGAATCTTTGATGCCAGTCCCTACCTGACTAAGGCATAGAGAATATAAGCATGAATATGATATCACAAATAAACTTGGATTTTGCCACATTACGTGGCAATGAATAGAAATTTGCACTCTTGGGTTACTTAACACAAACACAGGGTTTTGATCCACTCCCCAAAATAAATCCCTAAGAACAGCCATGAAATAAATTACATACTGATCAAGTCCTTCTTTACAGGTAACAGTGTTTGGAAAAACACAAGTGTGTCTAAATCTTAGACAATGAATCCTTCTTTAAATGCTCTCATCCTCTGAAAGAAACAAATGAACTTCTGGTTGTTCTCATTTGTTTCAGCCAATCTTCCTGATTCCCTGTCTCAAGAAAGACCTAAAACTCTGTTGACACTGCATGTCCAAATTAAATATATCTGTGTTTCCTTTTGCTTTCTATATAAGTGCATGCCAGCATGACTACATTCATCCAGAGTTTATTTCAGTATTGGTGGAAAACAAGCCATTTTTCAGTTTAATGAATAGCATCAGTGTCTGCCTTTTAACCAAAAATGTGACCTTAAACTTGATGGATCTCACCAGAAGGCACATTTTCAAATTATTTTTCTATTGCAGGTTATGAATATCGCTTCCCAAATTATTGTGACAGCTGTGAGAGCAAAGCCCGCATCACAGATCCGGCAACTTAAAAACACAACTCAGCCTCACAAAATGGTAGTTTCATCTGCGAAACAAGAAAAAGGGAATGAGAAAGAAAGCATGAGCCATATGGGAGGGGGAGAGTGCCTCCCCTGAGCTGTACACAGCAGTGGGAAAGAGTCATGTACAGCCGCTGAAATCCCCACACTTTTTGTTCCTACCATTTTTGTTTCCAAATCATTCTAAATTGGGAAGGTGAAGGCTGAGCATTACTGATTCCAAAAAACTCCAAAAGGACATCTGATATTTCTTCCTTATTAAGGATGATAGAGTGTAATTGATGTGGCTGGTGCCGGGCCAATTCCAACTTTTTGAGAATGCCGCTTAATGTGCAGACATTATTTTTGGACTACTGAATGCCAGAAAATAATGAGCTGGCATTCAGCTTTGGTGAATAAGACTCTGAATTTTCATCTAAAAGCAGTTTTGAGTTATTGCTGTAGATAAGGTATAACTGTGCAAGGGAATTTTATCCATGTTTCTCCCATGAATCATAAATGAGGAAAAAAATTACAGTCTAAATTGCACTTAAAAGGAATAAAGTCTTTTCATGTCATACATGATTTATCAAAATGATCTCATTTTAAGGGTACTGTGGTGTATCTTGATTAATCACATTAGGAAGCGTGATGAATGGCCTCTTTAATGGTAACACAGGATTTATGGGCAACATCCCGACTTGAACCAGAAGGGTAAGAAGTAAAATATACAATAGATAGCTAATGCAGATAGGGTGTCAGTAATGCTTTGACTTGTTTTAAAATTATACTGGGAGCCTTAGCTTCAGGAGATTCTGGGTTTGCCAGGTGGTAGGGAGCAAACAAGTTTTGCACAGGAACTTGGGTGCAGCCGTGAATACAGTGTAACCCTTCCCTAACCTGTTGCAATGCAAGTAAAATCACTCTGCTGAACCATAAAAAGAAGGCGTCTGTGAAATTTGGAGAAATCATGGAAATTCCGAGTAGGAGGAGGGGGACACTGTCTTTTGAGATCAGCACTCCTTCGCCTATTGCCCTATTTCAATATCCTCTTCACATTTTGCTTTAATATCCTAAATGCCTTTTTTTTTAAAGTCTCCTCGAGTCTGCCCCCACTAATTTCCTCTAAGGCTGACAGATCAGAGGCTTTCCTCGAACTGTTCCTTTTAGAGCTGAGGAGCCCTCCTCGTAATCCTGCTGCTTGTCTGCAATTAATCCTTCCAGTTGCCACATTATTAACACCACCACCCACAGACAGAGGAAGCCCCGACCCACTGGACACTGGCTCCCAACTGAAGCTTCAAAGGTGCCAATCACACCCTAGTCAGAAAGGTGCCTGCTGTCAGCATCAGAGGTTTCCATCCTCTCCTCCCTGCTGATCAAACATTCTTCCTCAGAAGATTAATTCAGAGTCTCCGCCCATTTCCTCCCATATCCTCTTTCCCTTTTTGGTTTACCCAACGATCCATCTTTGCTTCGAAAAGGGAAGCCACAGATAATAGAAGCCCTTTCAAAACAAAAGCTGCGCAAAGGCAAATTTAAGTCCCAGCTGTTATCAACTTTTTTTTTTTTTTTTTTTTTTTTTTTTACTCATTTAAACACCTTAAGGCAGCGAGGATTAAGGCCTGGCCTGAAATGCCATTCTTTGATCAAAGACTCCGAGACTTTACACAAACATAATCACAAGGCAATGGATGCCTCTCTGAAGGCTGAATTGATTTGTTTGACGGCAGTGCCTGGGATGGGTAGAAAAGCTGCACACTTGTTTCCCCAACTCCCAACATACACCCACCAGGCCAAAGGAATGAGAAATTATATATTTTTTTCTTATGTCTTAATTGGTGCAAAGTCGTGTGCAGATTCAGAAACAGTTGTGGGGAAAGGGTGTGGAGGGTGGGCAATGTGGGTGCTTGGTCAAGCCTGTTCCATGGGGAAGGGGACAAGGGGCAGAGCAGTGAAAGTCCCAGAGAGGGAGGTGAGCAAGAAGCAACTCCATCATCTCTGAGGTGGAGCAAAAGTGACTTCCCAGAGAAAGACCTGTGTTTACACTAGCCAATTTTACTGGAATCTTCTCCAGCCGCTTAGTCTCATAGTTACCAGTGCTCTATTAAAGTGGTCTTAGTAAGAGAAGTGGCAGGGACGATCCTGAGGGCCAGTGACCAGCCGCCAGGTGACTCATTTGCCAGGTCCCTAACCATCCATCAATGTGTTTTGGGACCCTTTGCCAGGGCTCACAATAAAATCTTCAAAACAGGTTCTTTGAGATGGCTGAATAACAAATTCTCATATTAAATCATGGCTCAATACTGTTTACACTTGTCATACATATTAAGAATAATTTCAAAGTTGCATAATAAAGACAAATATTTAATGTGAAAGCTTAAGGGACAACTGAAAAACAATATTCAAGAATATGAAGATGTCTTTATAAAGAGAAGGTTATTCAGATTTTTGTCTCCAGATTTTTTTTCATTAGGGTGTTTTTTTTGGGGGGGAGGGGGCTATTTTATTACTTACCCTACAGAAATACTGCCAGAAAATGAAATTAAAGCCATACATTACTAAGAATTCTTGACAGGTATGATTCTATTGGAGCAACTGACCACACATTTCCAAGGTAGGTTGTTGAATCTCCCTTGTTGAACAGTTAGAAAGGAAAGATTACCTTTTTGGTTGTAAGTGATGAAATCCAATTTAAAGTGACTTTGGAAAATAAATGGTGAGCAGGGGCTCTAATGATTCCAAGGATACAGAGTTTTCATGTATGGTTGGATCCAGGTGTCAAACTTATCAGGACTTCTGGCTCTTAGCTCTGTACTCCTCCCTGCCAGCTTCAGTGTCCCCATGTGGGGACCTTCCAGGTACTCCAGATGAGTATCTTAGCATATTCTAAGATAACAGAAAGAACTTCTGTTTCCTGAAAGTTTCAAGCAAAATTGGGGAAATCCATAGCTTGCTTTGGGTCATAGGCCCATCCCTGAATGAACCTCTGTGGTCAAGAGAAGACACACTCTGTCCAGCTGAGCCTGATCACCTCCCCATCCCTAGTGCTAAGATATCACTATATCTTATAAAGGATATAGTGATATCTCGCACCTGGTCCTGCGAGAGCACCATAGAGTAAAGGGAGTGGGATGGCGGCTCCCCAGAGATAGATAAATCCAGTCGAGAATACAGTGTAATGGACAGCAAAAAAGCCAACACAGCAAATTCCTCTTCCAAAGCACAGGACTTCTTATGTAAGTCTTTTGAAGCCCCTCCCTGGATGCCAGAGACATTCAGAACATCTCATCACCATCTTTGGGCAAAACTGAGCCTGCTTTCAATAGCCCAATCCTGAATCATCACCAACATCAACAAAAGGCCACCACATCCATAAAATTTTCCCCACAAGGCCTTCCAGATATCATATATTTTAAACTTTTCAGGCTCTCAAGTCGGTACCAAACAGCTTTAACATACATTTTTTTTTAACAAGCGCAGGTGTCCCCCAGAAGATTAAAAGCAGCTAGAGCAATTTGACAGGAGCAGCATGAGGAAAGGGCCAAGGACAGCTGCTGGAGTTACAGAGCAACATGGAAAAAGGAGACCAAAGGCAGAGATTGAGAGCTGAGCTATCAGACATCATAGAAGACCTTTGGGATGATGTCACTCCATCTTCCCATTTTACCCTCTCACAGGTATGTATGTCAGTAGGATAAACTTAAAACCAGTTTAATATTTCCTACATAAGTCATAAATGAAATTATATAATATTTAATTATTAATTCACACATATCTAGCTGCCAGGGGCCCTGGCCACCAGGATGAGGCATCGTTTCCATTTTGTCCACATGTAGAATAGATAACACCTGAAGAGAACATGTGACCAGTCAGTATAAAAGAGCAGTACAGGTAAGAGCTATAAGAATCTTATTCCAAAAAGTTTTGATCCTAATCTCTGTAAACTTCAAATGTCTAGGGAAATAAAGTCTAAAATATGTCTCTCATTTTCCAAATGCATTACCCTATCACTCTGTCACTCAGCCGTTGTTTTACCTCTTTCTAAAAGAGATGTCAATGATACTTGCCCTGAATCCAGGCTCATTGCTATCTTAGTAGATGAAGACGCTGTGTTCTGGGCAGCTCAGGTGATTCCCTGAAGATGGGTGTCATATGTAAAACCAGGACACTGGCATACTTAGAACTGGCTACTACTTTTGAGTTTTATATCCCCCTAGAGACCCAAAGAAAGCCAGCAGCATTCTCTGATTAGCAATTCAACAATACCCACTATGGCAACTAACACTGGACATGCTCGAATGCTAGGCTGCTAAAACTCTTCTGGGCTAGACCCCATGTGGTCTGAGTGTCTACATCAGGACAGCTAAAATCTGAAGAACAACCATGGAACTTGGATGCAGACTTCTTGAAAAGGTTGCAGAATGGGTGCATGCACAGAACGTATGAATGTTGGTTGTAGAGGAAGGGATAAGGATATAAAAGATTTCAAGTTCCAACACAATCTCTCTTTGTAAAATTAGTAGTAGTCCCCAGTTTGTAAACATTTCTAGATAAGGACTTCATTCTGTCCTGTCTTCTCCCAAGTAGCAGAAAACAGGTGCCTGCATATTCTGGACATCCAACAGTTTCATTACTCTCTAGATTCAAATACGTTACCTCTATATTATAATATTAATTTTCACAATACCAGAAATTTTATATTACAAAACGTAGTTGATAAAATAGAATTGGGTCAAGAAAAATGGTGGAAGATAGTTTAATGGTCATTTGACCATAAAAAAATCATTATTCCTCTATACTTTTTAAACATGATTTGATAATCATTTACAGAGCTATTCATGAAAAAGGCCTTTTTCTCTTTATTTCATGCTATCAATAATTGTTGACATTAAAAGTTTCATTTATCTAAATATATATGTGTAAAGCTATTTCCTTGACAGTTTCCAGATCCAAATATGTGAGAGAGTACTGCATGAAAAATGAGTCACCGAGTATTGTAATCAGTAAGTCTTATGTCCTGTGCAATATTTCTAATCATTCCAGCAGCTTATTCTCCCTGTGGCCAAAGGAAAGTGCAAAATTTACTCACAGCTTTTTTTCATAAAGAAATATTATCATGAGCCTTTAAAATCTTTGTCTTCAACTCTTCAAATACATTGTGTGTCTAGCAGCATTCAGTCTTTGACAAAGCATGAATAAAGGAACCTACCCCAGTGGTAAATCCCATTTTGGGTATACAATAATTAGGATAGTGCAAGTGCCAGAAAAAATAAGAATAAAAGAAAGGAGAAGCAGAATACACAAAAGAAAATTTAAATAAAAGAAAGGGAAAAATATTTTGGAGTTATTTTCCAAATGAGAAATTCATTAAACAATTTCCCACCATTTTTCTAGACCCTATTCTGCAATACCAGCTATATGCTGTACCAGTAGTAAGGCAGTAAAACCCCGTATGTTCTATGAGACCTCCTTTTCCTTTTCCCCATTCATGATTTCTAGGTTCTGAAAGACAAACATAGCTGCAGAAACCCAAGTCTGCCTTTCCCAGCTCCTGGGTTTGTCCTGTAACTGCCTGTTCATAACCAGTTCACAGAAAGGTTAATGTCACTGTGGTAAGAAACAGAAGACATGCCACCTGGATGGTTACAAAGGGCCAAGAGCAAAAGGACTCTTCAAAAGGACTCGGGAATGTGAGCCTCTGGTTTGGCCAGTATGAAGCAGACTCCACAATATTTTCTAAAATCGGCCCCCCTTCCTCCCATCCTCACCTTTCCCAGAGGACTACTGTAGATTTCAATCAACTGAGTGAACTTGTTTTAGAGAAGACTCAATTCCTGGCAAAGCCACATAATGTTCTACCAAAGGAACCACTCCTAGATCATCTTGTAAAAACAGAATTTGATCGTGCCTTGCCTCGCTTAAAAACCATGTTATGATTTGCCTTGCTCTTGGGATAAGCCGAAAGTACCATGTGGTGCTTAGCAGGCCCTCTGCCCTGGCCCTTGCCTGCTTCTCCAGCCACCCTCACCTGCAGCCCCTGGCCCTCTTCCTGCTTCTTCAGCAAGCCGGGCCCCTCCTGCCTAAGATCCCTGCACAGTCTTGTCTTTCTTCCTAATCTCCTCTCTCCAACATTTTTGCCTAGTTAACCTCTTACCTTTCAAGTATCAGCTCAGGCATTACTTCCTCAGAAATATTTCCCTGATGTCACTTTTGCACATACTTCCTAGGACCCCTGTTTTTTCTTTGGCACATACCATTGTTTATAACTATATTTTATTAATATATTTTAGTGATGTTCCTAAGTAGTTCATGCCTTGAGGGCAGTGTTCCACACCTTTCTGGGTTATAGTAGCTTCTCAAAGAATATGTGTTAACTGGTAAAATAAATGCATTTAAAATATGGAACAAACCATATTCCCAGCCCCCAAGAACTAAGGGCAACAATAAGCACACATCTTTCCAGACTAAGCCACCTTCTACAGTGCCCTCTAAGGTGACCTTCTCCTCACAGAGTTCCTAAATGCAGACAAGGTGCTGCATACATCCACCTAATGCCACAATTCCTCCAAATGTTCCTTTCAAGCATAGTCTGGTTTTGAAAAGACTTAAGTTACACTTAGGTCAAAAGGAGTCATCCAAAGGCAGTTTAGAACAAACAAAGGAAAACCTCCTTCCTGAACTTCAGGCTGGTCTACAAATGGAAAACAGAAAACATGAGTCCATTGTTTTCAAAATGCATTCAAGTGACTTCAGTCCAGGATTTAGGATCTGGCAAGCCAGCCAGACCTGAGTGATCTGATATAGCAGCAGCTTTGCTCAGTTTTCCTTTTGTTATACCCATCTATCTCTGCCCTCTGATGAAAGGGTAATAAAAAGTTTAATCCAAATAAAGCTGTGGGCTTAACCCCAGGAATGCAGGTGAGCATCCCTTATCACTGTCCTGCTCTGAAAGCCCAAAGCTTAGGGCTGGGAAGGTGAGAGACGCTGCCCGCAGGTCCTCAAGGGCTGTCATCAAGGGAGTGAACTGAGTTGCAGTGCGGCCCTCTTGTCACAGGGCTCAGTGGGCAGAAGGGGGTGCTGCAGTGTAACCTATTTAGGATGCAAATGGAGTGGCTTGTGAGCTGCAGATTAAAGCTGCCTGGCAGGTCCTCAGCAGTACTAAACGTTGGATTCCTGCTTGTCACTGCTCACTGCAGGTCTTTAATAGAACTCAGAATGGCCTAACTAAATGTGAGCATTAGAAAAACCTAATAACCAAAAAAAGAAAAAGGAATGGCAATCCCACTCTGAGGGAAGTCAACTCACCCAGCTCTACAGAGACTTACTTATTCAGGATCTCTAGAGTTCAGTTTTATTAGCTTTAGACTGACAACTATCTACCACAGACTTACTACCCAGTAAATGATAGGGAGATACATAGATGGATTGAGAGAGACAGAGATAGAGAAGAAAGACAGAAAAGCAGGAAAGGGAAGAAGAGAGAAAGAAGGGAGGAAGGAAAGAAGGAATGAAGGAAAGAAGGGAGCGAGGAAGGAAGGAAGGAAACAAGGAGTAAGATTATTAAGGCTCTCTGTGTGTGTCTGTGAACAGCAAGAAAGAAGAGACTACCACAAATGCAAGGTTTTATAGACAGGGCCAGGGGAAGTGAGTGTGCAGGAACATCTCCTTTTCTCTGGGTTGAACTTCCATACATTTGGGGGCATAGAATCAGAACAAAACCTCTAGCTTCACAGCACCAAGCCAATCAGTCCTTGGACTTTATTTCCTGACCAAGTCAGGTGCTCATTCTGCCAAGTGAGTTTTCCTTTTTCCTTTTACTTCAGCCCATTCCTTTTCTCTTCAACTGGAGTTCCCCGAGACTCATCAAAAACACGATTTAATTACATCTCCAAAAAAAAAAAAAAAAAAGGAGTGTAAACATGACTCCTTTTTATCTCCTGATACATCTGGACAAGTAGACAATGTGCTAAAACAAAATAAATCTGCCCTGACAGTCACATCAAAGAGTTCAGCAAGGGGCTTGCAGCTACTTAAAGCACAGGAATGCTGTTGCTAAGCATCGGCCTACAACTTATCAGTCCCAGGAAGAAATGCTTTTTTCTTTCTTTTGGGGGGGTGGTGAGGAAAGTTGGAGAGTGAGAACCAGACTGCAAAAGGAGATTGGGGATTTTCAGGGATTTTGAAGCTTAACATGAATTGTGTGAAGAAAGGGGTTTTTGTTGTGTTGTGTTTTTCTTTTGATACACTTGTCTGTATTTTTATAAAGTAGTATGTGGAAACCTTCTCGAAAGGGTTATTTAGGACTCACAGAAATAGGTGATCGCACAAAATACTTCTATACAAATTTAAGCCATAAGTCTTTGCTGTGAATTCCTCTGTTATGAGAAGAGCCTAACGCTAGCTCAGGGGTCTGAGGAAATATCTCATGTTCAACAAAGTTGAGAGTGAAAAATCCTTAAGTCGCCATAGTAATAAATCATCCAACATCACAAGCCACAAACTTTTTTTCCTAAAAGGCAGGAAATGGAGCATCTACTTCAGCAAACACAACACAAAAGAAAACAGAAACTCTCCCCAAAAAACAAGTGTAAGGTGCCATGTGCAATGAAATAAATCTAGCCAGATGACCCAAAATACACATATAGTCTCACAACCATAAGATTTTGTAGTAAAATATGAAATGGAACTGACCCTGAAATCTGGCCAACACCTTCAGCCTTTTCCCCTTCCCACCCCCCGGGGGAAGATATGGAAACAGAGGCTGTGAAATTCAGTCTGATTTTCATCCCATATGCTGGTTCTTGAGCAACAGGGAGCTTTTCCTCTTCCCATGAACACAACCTCAGGTGGGAAACTGCCCCATTTTTTTTCACTCCAGCAAGGCTCCTAAATTTAATTATGCTGGGAAATATGAATTGAACGTGAAATGACATCGCTGAGAAGTACGTTCCATGAGAACCTGAGGGTGCTCTTGAAATTAAAAAAAAAAAAAAAAGAAAAAGCTTGTTCAAAATAACTCACCAGGCACTTCCAAGGAGATTTTGCTGGTGCAATAGAGGGGTTAAAAATATATAGATGCACTACTCTGACCAAGGGAAGCCAGGGGCATTTTAAGTAAATAATTTGCTTATCTCCTTGGATCAAAGGAAACAAATTCTGAAACTATGATGATCTCCACACACGATAACTATCAACACCATGAACAATTACCAAGTCTGTGATATTGCACAAATAAATAACACTTACCATTATCTCTAGCACGATCGTATTTATTAAACAGTGGCGGAGGGCAGCAGTAACCATTTTTATTGTCCCATATAGCTCCTATTTTCTAATTAAACAAAAGGTTATTTCTACTGTTAACATAGCCATTTGTCTAGGTTGAGTCTTACATAATACTTTTTGCCAAGCATGACAGAATATAAGAAATTATGTTCTGTGGTGGTTTTGTTTTGGGCTTTTCTTGCTTTTAATTTTGCATGCTGAGTTGCTACTTACAAAGCTCCGATGGTTCATAATCAAAGCAAGAGGCCATTGTGTAGAGAATTCATAAATAAACTTTGGCAATTTTTTTCCTAAAACATGATGAAGCAAGCACTTGGTCCTACCCTTTAGATTCAATCCAAGGGCAATGGTCTGTATTATTAAAGATATAGGTCAAGCCAGCGTGTGTTTCTCTGTCCTGTGGGATGTTTTAGAAGCTGCTGTCATATTACCGAGATCTGTCCTGTGGCTCCTAATTATTCCTGTTGGCAGCTTTGGATTTCAAGTGATTCCTCTCACATGTATGTAAAAATTTATAAGCTGTTTTCATATAACAGCATGAGTTATTTCCTTGCTGTTTGTAATTGCGGAAGATACCAATTGGAAAATGCACCAATTTCACTGACAAAGATAATGGTAACTTAGTAAAATTTGTATTAGGTCTTTTGCAAACCTTGATAATATCTCATATCCACATTTAAAACTGTAATTTTTTTGTTTCTATACAACTCTGAGCGTATGGTCATTTTTCTCCACAGCATTGTAACAAGAAAAGAAAAAAAAAAAACCCCATAAGTTTCCTCCTCATCTTTAAAATGAATTTGGTCCAGAAATATGTATTAAGTTACCAGTATGTGCAAAGGACAACAGGAAAGAAGCCAATGTTTCCTGAGTATCTAGTATGTACTTGGCATGTTCATAAGGGCCATTTTATTTAATTCCCAAAACAACTCTGTGGGGTAGATAGATATATCCACAATAAAACTGAGCACCAGGAATTCTGTTCTGATTTGATATTCCCAAGTCACCCTGACCAGGGCACCGGGTCCTTGCACCATACCAAAAGGAGTAAACGAGTTGTGACGTAAAGCTGTTTACGATCTAGTGGGAGGGAGTAAGATAAGTCAACAAATGCAATAATAGGAGGATTTGAAACAAATGCTCCAAAAAGGAGTCCAAAAACAACAAAACAAAACAAAACAACAAAACAGCCTAGCAATCAAAGGATGGAAGAAATTTTGCCTGTTCCAGGAGACAGGCAGAAAACCTGGCACAGCACTTGATTTTCACAATCTTGTGCAATATGCTGGAAAGGTATTAACATCCCTATTAGACAGAAGAGAAGATGGAGACTTAAAGAAGCAAAGTGCCTTCATGAGGAATGCGGAATTGATGACTCGCCCAGGGTCGAACATAGCTTTCCTGCCTGCTTTGTCGCCAAGATCAATGATAATAATATCCGGACTTTTTAAAATGACTTCCCACTGAAGAGATCTCTCCCTATTCTTCTGTAATGACAGCTTGAGCTTAAATTTCATGCCATCAGCCCTGAGTGCCCCCACAAGGAGCTGTTTGACTTTTCCAGATTTCAAAATAAAACAAGGCCCTGCCTCTAGAGGTGGTGTACACAATGATATGTGAAGATCACAGATCTCATAGTCTATATTTAATTATAAACATTTACAATTTAAATACCACCAATCAAAAACATTCATAATCATATGATTAATAATATCAATTTATAATTAAAACACTCATTTGTTTCATTTATTCTCAATTCTGTCATTAAATACCTGATGCTGTATAATCGGCCTTTCATACCTAATATGCTATCGCTCCTCTCCCAGTTTTCAAATGGATTTAGTTTCTCTCATTTCTTTGGAGGTTGAGTGGTAGAGGGAGGTGAGGAGTATAATTTCCTTTGTGTAGATGTGAAGTGGGAGGCTGAGTAAACTGATCCATTTTATCTGGCTCCTAATCCTACAAAGTTTAAGTCCCAGGTCTCTATTTCTTTGTACTGTGGGGACCAATGTCTTTCTAAAAGATAGGCTCATTCATTCCCCACAACAAGCCAAAGGGTAGCTCTTACTGTTTTGTAGAATAAGGACACCAAGTTGCAGAGAGAATGAAGGAATTCTCCCAACTCTCTATTCAGCAAATTTTGACCCCCAGACAATTTTCCTGAGAAAAGCCAGGAAGTTGTCCTGCAGGAACGAACTGTCTTTGCATGGGTGGTTCCCACCAAAGGAAGGGTTGGTTCGAAGGTGCTGTAACTGACCACATACAAGCAAACCAAGTAAGAAAACAGAAGGGACTACAGATCCCACATAGGTCTTCTTCCCAATGTTTAGCTGCAGTAAAGGGGCTCCTGGGTTTGGATAAAACCCTCTGAGACAAAAGGAAGGTATTTAAGGACAATGATTACCTGATTACTTGGGAGATAATAGATGGAGTACCTGGATGAACTAAAATAGCTTAGCTTCACATCTGCATGAGTGAATATATTATTAAATCTACTCTCCAGGGCCTCTTGAGATTGAAGTCATTTTTAAAGCTTAGATCAGCCATGCAAACTGAGAGACCTGAATATCTTGGCATAGTACATGGGCATACATAACATATGTAACATGTGTGGCACATGCACTCACAAAAGGCTCTTTTCTCTCCTTTCCTTCAACAGCAGATGTTCTTGGTGGGTATGCAGAAGGAACGTCTGTCTGGAACATTAAAAGCCCCACTGCTTGCTCAATGGCAATCTGGCTTTGGCATTTTACTGATTGATTAGAAAACAAAGGAAGGGTTGCTAACCAAGAATACACTCCCAGCTTTTCTGGAGCTATAAAGAAAAGCAAGAATACTGCGGAGATAGGGTGCCTTCCAGGGTGTTTAATGGCATGGTTGGATAACCTGATTCCAGAAGCAATTAGATAGCAATAAGAGTTGAAGATAAGAAGAGAGGACTTTTTAGACATATTATTATAGAGTCACAGAACAATATTTTAAGGCCCATAAGAAATTGAGTAAAAAATGTGTGTTTCAGAGAAGAAGAAATTCCAGAAAGTAAAGCTTTATGGCACAGCTCAAGTTATTCTTTCCACCAGATGTGTCCTTGATGAAATTCCATTTGTCCTTCAAGGTCCAACTTAAGCATCATCTCCTCTTGGCCACTAAGGTTGCATGGCAGGTGCCTATGTCAGTGCACTTGGTGATGGATTGAGTTTTCAGCAGTCACAGTTCCTTTCTTCTCCAATTTTTGAAAGTAGGCACCAGTACTGGGCCTGATACACAAAAGGCACTTAGCACAGGTTGAATCAATGAGTAAATGAAAGACAAGGGAAGAGGATGGCAGCTATTTCAGATTATTTCTGTGTTCCTGTCTTCCTCTCCCATGCTACTTGGAAGCAGTCTATAATCTCCCCATATTAGGCTAACGTAACATGGGACTTCTCCAACATGCAGCTTGTACCAGTTCCTTCGCCATGCTGCTAACTGGTTGGAGGGCAGTGGGAAGAGATGTTAGCATGATGTTTCCTCAGCAGGCACAGTGCTGAGGTGCATTTTTAATGATTTACCAGTTCTACTTGACTGAGCCTGCACCCTGTAAGTGGATCATATGATCAGCGATCACAAGTTAAACTGCTTTTGCTGTTCGCAAGGCATGCATGGTGGGCTGGCTGCAGGCACCAGTGGCTCGCACGCAGCTGTGTGTAAGACAAGGAGAGGTTACGTACAACAGGCAGTTAATGGCTCATACCAGCAAGCCCTCGACTTCAGTCGGCACATGCAGCTGAATTTTAAAAAGGTAAATGACCTTGCAGCTGGGAGCTTTAACTATGTGCTTTTACCTATTTGTACCTGGATAAGTAAACATTTGCAGCACGCCAAAAGGCCCTGAAAGCACTATTGTAGCCACAGGCTAATCCCTGTCTCTCTGGATGAAAGACTCCAAAACAAACCCAGGGATTGGGGCAAGGGAGGGGGGCAGGAATCATTTTCTGCCTCAAGTAGCACAAAGGTAAAGGGGGGCAATGGTGGTAATGACTTCCATTTGTTATAACTTTCAGAAGTCACCAAGGTTCCAGTCTTAACCAGCTGCCCATATTTAGGATTCCACTCTCCAGGAAGAATGGCAGAAACAACAGGCCCACAAACAGAGAGAAAGGTGCTAGCCAGAGCCAAACAGAACTGCCTCCCCCTTGCCAGTGATCTGACACAAGGAAGCTGGAATTAGCATCTCCATGCTTGTTCCGCTATCCAAAAGGGTTGCTTCTCCCAACTGTTGTTACTCGGGGCCAAAAAAGCAGGCCCATCTTAGTTATCTTCTGCTTTAACTTCCAATTGACATACAAGTAATCATGTTGTGGAGTTTAGGTTCTACCACAAATTGCCTGCATTCTGCCCTGAGTCATCCAGTAACCAACATTGAATTCCTTCTTCCAATAGGCTCTTCAGATAACTACAACTGCAACTGGTCCACCAGAGCTACATCTGAAATACTGGCTAGCCATCCAAGTGCTTTCCAAAGAGCAGAATATTTGTGATTTACAATCTGAGCTGGAACCTTGGTAATGTAGTTATTTTAAGAACTCATCAATCAGTTGAGATTAAGATAACATTTATTGCAACATAAACTGAGACTGCCATGAGAACAGGCAAAAGGTATCTGTGGAACGTTTAAGACACTTCACAGGCAGTGAATCAATAAAGGACAGTTCACTGGAGTGATAAGAGCACTGGGCTAAAGAGCTGTGAGCTCTGGGCTCCTTGGTGGTTCTGCCCCTCACTTGCTTCATGACTCTCAGCTCATCACTCCACGTCTTTGCACCCAAAACTTCAATTCCTCATTTGATGACTCTACTGAGTTCCTACTCTGTGCCAAGAATCATGGTAGGCACTGAAAACAAGCATGTTGAGTTAGATGATCTCTAGGTATTATTCACGTATATGCAAATGAATTAACACTAGCCACCATCTGTTGAATGCAAATAATCTTTAAATGACCAGAAATATTTTATTCCCTGAGATTCAGTTAATATGGTTTATATACATGAGAGAAAACAGCACTCCTTGGTCCAATATACAGTTTTAATAAACTTTATTAAATTTCCATTGATCCATATGCAAAAATAATTTGTTTACAATTTGAACTCAGCCTACTAAATGGTGCCTAACTCAATAAAGGAAGAAGCTGAGGAACAACAGCTGTGTGGCTATTAACACATTATGCCATTAAAAACATTAAACAGTTGGGTTTGGTAAAGGAGTCAAAGTTAACCCCTTGAATATCTCTAAACTGGAGATCAATTTTAGAAGACACTTTGCAGCAAAAGGAAGCCGTAGTCTGATAAAGGATTTTCTCTGCCTTCTGAAGGAGACTGCAAGAATAGACCCCTTGCCTATGGCTTTGCTGCACAGACTTCGAGGAACCTCCTCTAAATGTGCCTCTGTTTCCTGCAGAGATGGCAAGATGGTGGTAGGGTTTAGAAGGATGTCTTAATAATTAGTAAACTAGCTTGACATATTAATATGATTCATATGGTGACCTCTATTTTTGGTACTTAGGTAAATTGGTTAATTTTGACCTTATAGGACCAGAGTCAGGGTACACTCCTTTTTAGTCAATTGGTTCTATTTTGCAATCACATCTGTAATCCAATCAGTGAGTCAAAAACAAGTATTCAGTAAATACTAAGTAAGGCAAGGTCCCTAATCCCAAATTATACACTATACTGTGGAGGTAGGGAAATAAAATTAATTTATGAGACAGGAAAATCTGAAAACAGTTAAAACTATACTGTGTAATTCTGAAGGCGTGTAAGGGCCTGAAGAAGAAAGATGAATGAAGGTTAACAGAGGAAGGACTTTCGGAATGAAGCAGGATTGAGCTGGGCTTTGGAGAAGGGTAGGGTTTAGATAGGTGCAAGGAGAAAATTAAGGGCCAAGAGAGAGACTGAGGTGAGGACTGAGGAGGACTGGAGGAGGTGGAGCATGGATAGCTTAAGCCAAGGGAGAAGGGTGAGAGACAACAAAGATACTGTCGGCCCTTTTTTGTTTTTGTTTTTGTTTTTTTAGCATTTTTGGTTATAAGGGCTACAAAGAGTATAAGGGAAGAGAGCTGGAATGGGACATTGCATACCCACCCCACTACTGTAAAAGGCAAGCAAAGGGCATGCCCACAGAAGTGGCAATGTCAAACAAGTAGATGAAAGATAGCTTAACTTCTAGAAAATCAAACTTTTCTTGGTATCCAGCTTAGTGATCATCTGATTTCTCAGCTGAGAATTCTGTGTGACAACCTGAATATAAACAAGAAAATAACTGAAAATGTGTGGGTAAACCTTCAAATTCTCAGCACAAAAGTGAATTAGTCAGAAAGGATTCTTGCGCCCTGTGAAATTTAGCTGTCCAGTTCCCCAAAAAGTTGTAGATGTCTCTTCAACACTGACTTGCTAAAATGGTCCTCTGGTTCTGTTCTCAGTCCTTCCAGTATAGTAAGTATTCACTTCTGTCCAAAGCAGAACATCATTTTGCTTAATAAGATCCCTTAATAAAATTTCCTTTTCACAGAGCTTCCTCCTTGGACCACTGACTCTTGGGTCCTAGATTTGTCCTCAGAACAATGGTATATCCTCATCCACATGATACTGCTTCAACTATTTGAAAGAAGAGTCTGTGTCACCTTAACCTCTTGTATTCTAGGCCAAGTATTTACGTAACACTCAACAGCCTAGTCTCTCTCCCAGTGTCTCTCCATTAGTTTTCCTACTTTTCTTAAAACATGAAACCCTGAACTGAATGCAGTTCTCTAGACAGTGTGTGAACTGTGCACATCTCAGGAAGACACTCACTTTGAAAAATTAGGATCCAAACTGGCAAAACCTTTCCAAGCTATATCTGATGGTGGTGCACATCAAATCTCAAATAAAATATCTCAATGCTTTTGATGTGAAACACAGTCAAGCCACATCTTTCAAGCACATACTTCTTTTTGTAATTGACTTTTTAAATATATGAAGCTAGGACTTGAAACTAACAATTCTATTAAATTTTGTCTGGTAGGTGTCAGACAATGTTTTAGCTTGTTGAGAACACTTAGAACTATGATCAAAAACCTCTAGTAAGGCTGACTTCCCTAACTTTGTACTGTGTTTGGAAAATTAATAAGCAAGGCTCCTTTCTAGTTCCTTACAAGTTGTTGGTAAAAATATTTACCAGGTGAGGGACAAGGACAACTTCAAGTCTGAAGCTAAGACATGTGGATAAAGACTAAGGCTTAGAAAAGGGGATGAGAGATTTTACAAGCTCTTTGGGAGGGGTGGAGATAGCTACCAAGAGGTATCTTTACTAATATAAAGATAAATACTTAGATGAGCAAGAAATTAGGTCTGGAATTCTCCTATGATACAAATTAGGTATATTAGGTCTGGAGCAGTTAGCAAACCAAAGAATTTTCATTGTGAACTTGTTCAACTTAATCAAGAAAGATGAACACAAAAGCAACATGAATACAAAAGAAACAGAGATCACTTTGGTCATTGGGTCAGAAACTTGATACCAAGTTTAGAATGAGTTTTTCCTCTTAGAGACTGGTACATGAATTTGTGAGCAAGCATCTGCACAACCAACACCAGAACCCTGTGCTTGTCACCTCCCTACTTCTAAGGTGAACTTACTGTAGAATCTCAAAAAAGGCATTATAAAGGACAAAAACCAGATCAACATCCCAGGTGTAGCACTCTAGGTGAAAAATGGCTACCATCCCCAATAACAGAGAAAATAAATGTGAACCACCTAATTATGAGTGAGTTACATGAAGCCAAATGCTATGGTATCACAACAAATCAGACAGTAAACAGATTTAAGGGGTCCCGAGTTATTTATCAGAGATGAATGTGAGGGATAAATGGCTGCTTGAATATTTTTCATGTCCCAGCTAGAATCATGTATCTAAGAGATAAGGTAACATGGGAACTCAACAATGTTTGCAGAAATCATAGATGACCCTGCTATATGTGGCCACTGGCTTATTAATTTGACTAATTACAAGGACTCCTAACTCCTACTAGTTATCTCCCTTGGGTTTGAAGTTGAAGAACCAAACCACATGCTCTTGAAACTCAAAGAATCTTGTAAAAGCTAAAGTATGATGCCACCGATATAGGACAAATTACCAACAATCACCTATATGATATGAAGTAAAATTCTGAAATGACATCAATAGAACACAAGACCCCATTTGTATAATTCTTATTTACCTTTTTCTTAATGTTTCAACAAAATTACCTGCTTTGGTCCTCTCAACAATCCCATAAGCAACATAAGGCAAGAAATATGCTCTCATTTTACAGGCCCGGGGCTAGAGAGACAAATGAAAATATTCGCCTAAAGATACACAGTGATGAAAACAGAGCCAGTTTTCCATTTTTGCAAATTTGCAGGCACAGCGGTCCAAATCCTTTGTTTTTCAACATTTTTAGATCAACTTTCATTGGAAAAGATGGAGCAACCATGTTTAGCAATGTCTGTGCCATCTTAATGGCCTGTCAGGGCAAAGAATATGGAACTTCATTATTAACCGCCCAGTGATGAAGCTACAAGTCAGTTATCACACATGGCTTTCTGTCACTCAAAGCAGGACTGTGTGAGAAACATCAGCCAAATCTACCTAGAAAGCAGGAACAACAACAAAACTGTGTGCATTAGGAGTCATAGAATAATATCATGTCACTAGGAATGCCACTAGTTGATAAAAATAGAAGTAAAGCCTTTCATTACTTCATCAATCTAGTCAATCTTCATTGGAAACAAATATACATGTATTTCCTGCTATATCCCCAGCTATAACAGGGGCAGTACTGCACATCCAGCTATACAGCAAGCAAATTAGCAATTAGAAGGAAAAATTTTGCCCTGAAGTCACTTTGTTGGGAATCTTGAGAAAGGAACCAATATGGGGGAAAAAAGCAGATAGGTTTCTGGAGGCCTCAGTTGTGTGAACTTGGTTGGGCAAGTCATCTTATGGAGCCAAGCTTCTGTTTTCTTCTCAGAAAGACTCTGGATATAAATATCATCCTTAATTCCTCCAATGATTACTATGGAAGTTAAGTGGGACACTGCATTTGGAGGCTTTATTTGTGTTGTACAAATAGGAGGAACTAAAATGCAGTCTTATCTCTGTGACTGTTTAATGCAGGCCACTGGACAACCTTGTATTGACCTCTCCTGGCCTGTAGCAGATAATTTAGTGTTACTATTATCATTAGTAAACATCCAAGGGGGCCTGCTATAGGCTTAATTACACTTCAGCTTGCATAGTTCACTGACATTTTCATGTGTATGTGTCTGGTCTTCTTTAATCAACTGTATGTTCATCCAGGGACAAAAACCTATATATATACAAGTATGTATTTGTATACACATCTTAGCCCAGTAAACAAAAGAGGGCATAGTAAATTCTCAGTAAAGAGGTAACTTGTTTGTCTTAGAAACCAATCAAAGATGGACAAGTAGAAAGATGGTGAAATAGAGTTAGATAATGAAAAACTCTTACTTGTGGGAAATGGATCAATAAGATATTTTTAAGGGACGGGCATAATAGCAGCATTTCTGTCTGTAATCTCATACAGAAAAATGTTTAAAGAAAAAACTATCTACCAAGGGTCTTAATCAAGCTATTCTATTTAAGAGCATTAATTCTAAGTATGCAAACGTTCACCTGACTGATCATTAAGGTATCAAGAACTAATTTTCCACCTTTTAAGAGCTTATATGTCACATCCCACCCCTTGGGCCTTCCAGAAATGCATTTAAATGCCTAACTAAGAGAAAGAAAAGCATTCCAGACAGCCAGGTGTTAGTGATTCAGCCATTAAAACTTCAGTTATAAAATATCCTCCACAATTGTAAAACATTTCAGTCATTAGAAGATCATAAATAGATTAAGATGACATTTTAAATTATTATGACACCATGTGTATAAAATGTACATTGTTCATCACAATATCCCAGATGACTGTGACTCTGATTACCTGAAGTTAAAGATGAAGTGCGTGTGTTATTTATTTTGATACCCAACAGCAAAAGACAGGGAGGGGAGGAAGGGAGGTGGGGAAAGCAGGCACACAAGTGAAAACTGTGAATGTTGCATCCTTCCTGAGGCAGAGGAAGACTTTAGATTCATTCTGCAATAACACCTATTTGCTGCTCCTTGAGAAAAATAAATAAATCCTTGTTTTATTTTTAGAGGATCAGGCTGAAGTATAAAAGAAAATAACCTCAAAATTCACAATTTTGAAACCCTCATCTAAAATGTTATGGTACCCACTCTTCTTTGAGCTAATTGAAAAGTTTAGTTAATGTTCAATATTAATTTATGTCTAAAACTAGAAAAGTACTGCTTGACTCCTTTTCAAGTCACACAAACCCACAACTACCTCTCTCAATATCAACTCATCACTCATATCTTCACCACACATTAAGTGTGCAAAGCTCCACCATGAAGGTACAGCACCACCTTATGAAAAATGTGGCAGCTTCCTTTTAAGAAGAGAAATCCATATAACCACCAAAGGACCATTTCAGTTAAAAGGGAAAGAACTCTAAATTTCACAATTATTTAAAACATGGACATAAGAATCAGTGATGTAAATAATCCAGTCTTGCTTGCAAACCCATGCTTTTCAACCAAGTTTTACCAAGGGAGCAAATTTTTTTCAGGATTTAGTATTTTTGGAAACATGTTCTAGGGATAATGTACCTCAATTAAATCTTTACCAGCTGACTCACAGGAAAGACTAGGTCGACTAAGGCAATTATAACAAGTAATTGGCAAGTTTGGGAGTAGTATTTAGGATATTCTATAGGTATGGGTATGATGCTGCTACACACATTAGTAACTCATTCTGCCAAAGTAGACAGAGATAGGTATATGTTAATATAGACCTAGGCATCCAGTTAATAATGGATACACTTTAATTTTCATCTGAAAATTTTAAAAAATGTATTAGGAGTAGAGAAGTGAAAGTGGCACAGGTATCAGAAAACCTTATGTAAAGACTACACTTTTGTTCTTTTGGAATCAATCAATGAAAATTTCCAGGTTATTTTCAGGATTATCCTGGATTTTTGGAATAATCTGTCTCAAAAAGTGTTCAAAAACCTAAGACATGAGATCAATAACCTACCCCATCAGATTCTCTGGAAGGATCAGTGTGAAACAGGGTAATTCAAGGTCAATTCGTCAGAACAATTATTCATCTATTTTGCCTTGTCAGTCACAAGATACTTTTGAGAAATCACCATCAGATTTTTGCTAGGGTAAAGGAACTGAGAGTCATCAGGTCCAACTGTTTCTAAAAACTGATGATGAAATCTATCCAAATATCCCCTGAAATAGGGAGATGAGACACAGCACTCTATTAGGAAATGCTTCCTAATGTTGAGCTGAAATCTACTGTACTTCCTTGTAACAACATATAAAGTAAGGCAAATGCTCCATTTCTGTGTAGCCCTTTAAATGTTTTCTGCATTATAAAAACTGAGGAGGTACTGAAAAGAGAAACAAAATACTTTGGAAATAGTAATAAAAGAAGGCAACCTCACATTCTCTGAGGCCAATTCTGCCACTCTGATGATATGGCAGGTATGGCTTAGGCTGTCAGAAAGAGAGTGTCTATTTTTCTGTCTGTTCATATTAAAAGCTTGGGAATGAAAAACAATTTAGTACAGTTTATGTCCAGTTGTTTTTCTTTTTTTCAAAGTACCTCCTTATTGAGGAAGACTGCAGAAACATCCACTTCAGCACTACAAGGGCCATGTTCTACCCATTTTTAGAGAAAGATCCTGTGAATGTCTCTAAGCTCATGCAAGTCCAACATCGCACCTCCACCTTCCCACCATAACACCCTCTTTCCCTTCACTTGGGAAAATGAGTAAATTATTCATTCATTCAATTCTTAAACATACCCTAGCTGAATGTCCATTTATTAAATACATTTTATGTTTCTGTCAATAACTGCCTCTGTTGGAGAAAACCTATTCTTGGAAGAGAACTTTATGGGCAAAGGACAATTCTTTATTTGATTTTCAAGGAGGATGTCACATCATCATGTTTTCTGATTGGTTGAATCTGGCTTTATATATCTCAAGAAATTATCCAAGAATCTCTTTCTGTCTACTACATAGGGAAAATACCTTTATTGAACAGAGGGATTCCCAAGTATGAGTCCAAGTATCTTCTTATGTTGTAGTAATATTGGGGGGAAGTGCAAATCTGGTCATAGTACTATATTAAAAGTTTATGAAGAATTCTACCCAAATGAATAAATTAACTGGAAATTAAATCAAAAGGCTACATTCTTTGAACAGTCCTGACTCAAGTTTTGTTTTCTGGGAGTTTCTCCACTTTCTAATTTCAAACTAATCCCAAACCATTTAACCTACCACACAGTAATAAGATTCAAATGGAACTGAAGTTCGTATTGCATCTGCCAGTCCTGGTTGCTGTTGGGTTCCTCCAGAGGAGATTTGAATTTTTTGCTGGCTTTTTTACAGAGCTCAGAGAGCAGAGTTTTAGACTTACCAAGGAGTTTTTCCTTCTTTGGAAATGAATTAACAATAATGTCACCAGAGAATGTTTATGGACACAATGCTAAAAAGTGGACCAAATAAAACATACTTTATTTCCACTTACTAAAATGCATTGCTTTTTCTTCCAGAGGCAGACTGGCACAATTATGATTTTATTATAGTATTTTCATTATTATTGTTAAATGCCTACCACTTCAGAAAATAACAATGAATTGCTAGGTCTCTGTCATCAGAGAGCTTAGCATCAAGTTAGATTAAGACGACTGAATCAGAAATGCATGGGACAGTACCCTGTGTTGTATAGTGGGAGCATCCGGGACCCCAGCTAAGTTCTCAAAGGACTCAGAACAGGATCTTTCTGCAATCTGGAGTGGCAGAACAAGAGCTCCTATAAAGAGGAAATATGATCTAGCCCTTGAAAAACAGGATGAGTTTGAATGGAGATCAGAGAGATGAAACTAAAATTATATGAATGAAGAAAGTCTAAACCCATCTGAGTGCAGAGGGTCACCATTGCCAAAGTAAATCTCTTTGGACAAGGGAATAGAGGCTGAGGCTCTTTGTCTGGTCTCCCCCTTTCCTGGGGCTCACCCTACTCTTTTTCTGGTCACTCAGCAGAGCCATCAAGAAACTCAACATATTTGTACCTCTTAGAATGCAACTTGAAAACTACTGTTTTCCTTCAACCCACTCATTTTAAAAATGTAGAGAAACTGAGGCCTGAAAACAAGGTCACTGAGCTGGTTAATGGGCAGGCAGGGGTTAGAATCTAGGTCATCTGATTTCCAGACTAACATGCTTTCTCCCACCCCACACTGCCCTTTAATGCTCAAATAGACAAATTAACTGATTTTAAATGATATAGTAGAACAGGACATCTGATAAAAAATCTCCCATGGGAAGATCTTCATTGTCTTTTTTGCCTTTCATACTGTGTCAAATATTGATACTTATAAAACAATGAAATAACTGGCATCAGAAAATGTATGCTATGGCAACTTTTTAAATGAGGGCCAGAAAGAGAATGAAAAGCTCAGAGCAACCTACTGTCCATCCACATTGCTTCCCCAAGTAACTCCAGACTGACTTAGTCTGAGATGAAATGATTTAGTCTTAAAACAAGGTCAGTCCTACATATCCAGAACAAAGATATCCAAATATGCTTATTTGAGCTGAATTATATTTGGTAATTTAATAATATAAATTTATTGCCTTTTCGAGAGGGACTCTAGCACTAGGGAGAACTTTAAAATGCATCACACTTAAAACATAAAATTAAATTCAATTAACTTTTATTGGGAAGCTAATACACTAGTACCCTAGAGGGAAAAAAGAAGCTCTTAGCTTTCTCAAGATTTTCAAATCAAGGCTCTGGAATCCAGGCCAAAGATTCTGGACAGATTTACCCTCTCACAAAGAGTTTCCTGGGTGAGTTCAACATCTGTATTCAGGGGATAGGACCATACCTACAAGTCTTCAGCTAAAAGACCCCCAGAGACATTAAAACAAAAACAATAAACAGACTGATATAAATCATAACTTCTCCAATACAAGACAAATTCTAACACAGAGACAAAAGCATATGAGGGATCCAGAGCCTAAAAGCTCTTTATTAACTCCCCCTACCTTTTCTAATATTAGGATAAAAGTTCACCTATTTCATATTTGGCACAATTAACCACTCATTTTGACTCATTAGAGATTCTTAGCCAGTCTTGGCTTTTCTAGAGTCTTACAGCAACCCCCCACCAATTATACTGATAAATTCTGAATTTATAGGCAACAATAAGTAGGGACCCTCATACTCATAAGCCCCTTTGTGATTTCACTATTTATGACATCAGCATTTCAACCTATGGAAAAAAATTAGATTCTAAAAAGACTGAATACCTATATTCTGGAGATAGGATAAAGTAATCTCATTCATTAATTTAGTAAATATTTATGAGTACTTACTACATGCCACGTACCATGCTGAGCACTGAAGGTTCATGGGTAAATAAATGAGCACTGCCCTTATGGCTACAAAAAGAGGAGAATGGAAAGAATATAGAAATTAAAAAGTTCCCCCCTTACACAAAAAACCCAACATCTTATTAAAGGCAGGGTTCAGCACTCAGTAGAATGGATTGGAATTTGTCCAAGATTGTATAAGTGTCCTGTTGATGCTGTAACAAAGAACCACATACTTAGTGGCTTAAACAATATAAGTTTATTGTCTTGAGGTTCTAGAGTCATAAGTTTGAACTGAGTCGTACAGGGATAAAAATGAGGTGGCAGTAAAGCTGGTTCCTTTGGAAGCTCTGAGAGGGGAACTCTTTCCATGCCCTTTTCAGCTACTAGCCACTAAGTGTTGTGTTCCTTGTCTTACTCCCCTTCCTCCATTCATACTGTGTGGTTTCCTTCTCTGCTCCATTCATCACACCACATTCTTCTCCTGGACAACTGTGCTCTCTCTTATAAGGACCACTGTGCTTACATCAGGACTTCTGGCCAAGATGGAGGCATAGGTATATATACTTTGTCTCCTCACACAATCAAAAGAAAGACAACAACAAATTTAAAAACAAAAATAACAAGAACTACCAGAAAATTGAACTGTGTGGAAGTCTGACAATCAAGGAGTTAAAGAAGAAACATTTATTCAGACTGGCAGGAGGAATGGAGACGGGCAGCCAGGGTGGGGAGGACACATGGCAAGGCGGCAGTTGGAAGACCAGGCAGGTAAGGTGGTACACCATGAGGAACAGCTGGGCAGTGACACAGGCCATGCAATCTAGGGTTCCAGTGTGGGAAAAGAAAGCCTCAAAAACTCTGGCTGTAAAAACCTGTGGGGGATACAGCAGTGGGAGAAACTCCCAGCCTCACAGAAAAATTCATTGGAGAGACTCACAGGGTCCAAGAACGTACATAAACATACCCACCTGGGAATCAGCACTAGAAGGGCTCAATTTGCTTATGGGTAGTGGGAGAAGTGACTGAAAGCCAGCCTAAAGCAGAGCAAAGGGCATTGTTCCCTCTCGGACCCCTCCCCCACTCAGCAACCTGGGTTGCCCTGCCCTCGCCAATACCTAAGGCTCCACCCCCCCAACATAACAGGCATGCTGAGACAAAGAAATATGGCCCAAATGAAAGAACAGATCAAAGCTCCAAAAATACAACTAAGCAATGGATAGCCAACTTATCAGATGCAGAGTTCAAAACACTGGTAATCAGGATGCTCACGAAAATGGTTCAGTATGGTTACAAAATGGAGGAAAAAGTGAAGACTATACAAAGTGAAATGAAGGAAATTATACAGGGAACCAATAGTAAAGAGAAGGAAACCAGGCCTCAGATCAAGGATTTGGAGCAAAAGGAAGAGATAAACATTCAACAGGGACAGAATGAAGAAACAAGAATTCAAAAAAAAGAGGAGAGGCTTTAGAACCTCTGGGACAATTTTAAATGTTCCAACATCCAAATCATAGGGGTGCCAGAAGGAGAAGAGGAAGAGCAAGTAATTGAAAGCTTATTTGAAAAAATAATGAAGGAGAACTTCCCCAATCTGGCCAATGAAATAGACCTCCTTCCAGGAAATTCAGGGAGCTCAGAGAGTCCCAAAGAAGTTGGCCCCAAGGAAGCACACACCAAGGGACATCATAAGGACATTACCCGAGATTAAAGATAAGGAGAGAATCTTAAAAGCAGCAAGAGAAAAGGAGAGAGTTACCTACAAAGAAGTTCCCATAAGACTATCAGCTGATTTCTCAAAAGAAACCTTGCAGGCAAGAAGGGGCTGGCAAGAAGTATCCCAAGTCATGAAAGGCAAGGACCTACATCCAAGATTACTCTATCCAGCAAAGCTATCATTTAGAATGGAAAGGCAGATACAGTGCTTCCCAGATAATGTAAAGTTAAAGGAGTTCATCATCACCAAGCCTTTATTATATGAAATGTTAAAGGGATTTATCTAAGAAAAAGAAGATCAAAACTATGAGCAGTAAAATGACAACTAACTCACAACTATCAACAACTGAACCTAAAAACAAAAACAAACTAAGCAAACAACTAGAACAATAACAGAATCACAGAAACGGAGGTCAGAGAGGAGGAAGAGGAGGAAGAATGGGGAAAAAGGTACAGGGAATAAGAAGCATAAATAGTAGGTACAAAATAGGCAAGGGGAGGTTAAGAATAGTATAGGAAATGGAGAAGCCAAAGAATTTATATGTACAACCCATGGACATAAACAAAGTGGAGGGTGATGCTGATATGGGGGTATGCAGGGCAGAGGGGAATAAACAGGAGGAAAAAAATGGGACAACAGTAATATCCTAAGCAATAAAATATATTTATTAAAAAATAAAAGAAAAAGACCACTGTGCTTACAGACCCACCTAAATAATTCTTGCAGGACAATTTCCTCATCACACCCATAACTTAGTCACATCTGCCAAGTCCCTTTTGCCATGTGAGGTCACATTCATGGGTTTGGGAAGCTAGGATGTGGAGTTATTTAAGTGATCATTATTCCAGGCTACCACACAGACCAAAGATAGCAAGCTTTAGGTACTTGGAGGAAAAGAGAAATGATTTGAGCTGTTGGGGATATGAATGGCAGGCATAATACTGGTATTGCTTCCTTAATATTCATATTCCCTACCTGAAACCAGTGAGATCCAGTGGCTAAGAATAGAGCTTTGAGATGAAATATATCAGAGTTTCTAACAGTTGAACTCAACACCTGGGTAAACATGGTCAAGACACTTAACCTCACCAAACCTCAGTTTGTTCATTCCCAAATGGAGATCACAATAGCGTTCACCTTCTAGGCTTATTATGAGAAATCAGGAGATGAACCATCAAAGCCTTGATTGTGGCACATAGTAAGATTTCAGTGTATATTATTTCATTGTTATTTCACTCAGCCCAAACTTGAACTTAGGGCTCTGTATTTCAGAGGCCTCCATTAGTGCAAATAAATGAAACATCCAGAATATCTCTCCCTCCTACTTAAAATCCTATTTATCCTTGGAATACTTACTTTATTCATTTCCTGTGCTTTTCCAGCTAGGTACGCTCTCTCCCCACTTCCCTCTGGTCTCCAACAGTGCATGCACTGCCCATTCAAAGCTATCATGTAAAGTCTTGTCACTTCTAGTTTGTTTAATTTTTTGTAAGTGCCATATGTAGATTATAAACAGCTTGAGGGCAGAGATTGCAATACTATTACTTAGTGTAGAGATGTGTCCACAGTACCTGATCAATACACTGGTTAAATAAACCAATTACAGAGTTTATTCCTCAGACTTGCAGGGGAAACACAATTCCACATTTCACATTAAAGGGGCCCCAGCTGTACGCTGTGAGGTATTCTGCCACCTTGAAGTCGAGCTTCCTAAATCAGTGTAATCCTCATCCTGTTCACATCATGTACGCAGAGTTGCCTGCTGCCCCAGGATGATGAGGGCCCCTCTTACACCAGCTGTACACCAAGAAGTTCAAGTATCAGCTGCATGCCCAGGGAAAACAGGAAACAGACAAAGAACTGAACAAAGAATGCACACCAGTCAAAGCCAGTGTGAACCAGTCTGGGCTGCCCTGAAATCCTCCTGGCCTCTCT
Source organism: Pteronotus mesoamericanus (assembly GCF_021234165.1). NCBI lineage: Eukaryota > Metazoa > Chordata > Mammalia > Chiroptera > Mormoopidae > Pteronotus > Pteronotus mesoamericanus. Next base: position 3,141,575 of record NW_026555100.1, read on the forward strand.
CCCCAGCTGGCACAGAGACGAGGAGAACATCATTGAGTCCAATCTTTGGCCTTCTAACCAGGAAAGGACTCGTGAAGGTGAATGGTTTGCAGACGAAGGGGATATAAAAGAGACAAAACCAGGATAAAAATTAAATAAAAAGTAGCTGTCTTAAACTGTAATTGCAGTCCTCTGCTGAGCACGCTTGCAGATATATAAATGTGATTTACCATCAGCTTGCAACTACAAATCAGGTCTTGAGAAACACTTGTGCTATGAAATTGTTTAATCTCATCAAGCTCTGCTTTCACAGCAAGCCATAAATCACAAAGTCTTTGTTATCATAGACCTCCACCAGCGCCTCTCTGGCAGGCTATGGATCGTGGGTATATATAATCTTGACTGCACAAACACTGGGGTCGGCGCAGGCTGAAATACTTTCATAATAGCCACTGTGCAGCTGGTGGAACACAAGCCTATGATGGATATCTCATTTCCTACAGTCGGCATCTATTTCGAGCAAATTATTACCACATAAATTTCTTGTCAACAGAAACGGCCAATTAATTAAGTTAAAAATTTACTTGTGATCACATCTACAAACCAAATAGAACTGCAAGGCAATTTTCCAGTTACTGAATATACTGCAGGTCAGTTTAATGAATAATTTTTAACTTTGTCATAAACTCAAAGACAGGCTAATATCTCCAGAAACCTGAATGGAGACCAGCTGCCGACAGATTTACACAAAATATATTTATGTGGAATTTGATTGCTGACATCTGGGGACAGAAATAAACTTTCTATAATTACAGAGGCATCTTTGCCATATATATGAATTTCTTTCACCAAAAAATGCAAATGTGTCCCCAGGAAGTGTATTTACATTTCAGGCAGGGCTGCAATGGGCCTGGATGACTCTTGGAAAAATCATTGTATTAAATTCTTACGCTAGCAATGGGTTCATTATCATGGGAGAAGACGATAACGGGCAAAGACCACTTTATCACTATTCCCCACCTTCCACACCCCCAAAATCAGGGCGGTTTCTCTCTCTGAGGTTGTCAGTCACCCGGCACATGTCCGATAGTGGAGGAAGCACTGGGAGGATTTAAGGCTCTGTCAGGTGGGGCAGACTGACACCGTTTCTCCTTAGGGTTATTATGCATATAAGACAGACAGACATGGAAATAAAGCCAGTAGGGGGCCCTTAATAAAATCCCTGCTCTAATCATGTCTCTGAGCTAAAGAAAATCCATATATGTGGATAGTTCTCCAGGTGAGGATAAAGGATATGAATTTGGGGAACGCATGAAATAAGGCTGCTAATAGCGCTTTACTCAACCAGCCACCCATTGGCTATAGGATCATGATACAGGATTATGACTTCCATTAGGGCCCTTATCTATCCCAAACATAGAGGACATCCAAGGTTCTTCCAGTTAAAGCCCCAGTCACTCTAAGAACTTCGCTGCTCTCTACCCCCAATCTGCCATTGCTAAATGCTCAAGCTAAACCATTTGGTGTTCTTACAACATCCCTTTCGCTTTTTGTACTTCTATGAATATTCTTCTACAAAGGATCTTTGAGGCCCTTTCCCAAATACCTCCATGTACCAGACTATCTCCAAGACAATTGCCATGGCTTTTCCTCAGCCTAGAAAAGACCTTCGCTCCTCAGTAAGACATACCTCCTCCTCCTGTACAAAACTTGAGAGCCTCTCATTCTACCTTGGATAAAATGAGCTGGAGTGAGTTCACAATCACTGAAGTGTTCAAGAAGATGCCAGACAACCACTTGGCGGGGATATTGCAGTGGGGATCTGGGGTATGTGTGGAGAGTTGGACTCAGGAGCTGCTAAGGCTTCTCAACCCTGGGTGCCTAAATTCTATGATGGTTACTTGCACCGTTGTTGATAAGCTTCTTGAAGGCAGGGATCATCTCACTCATAGTTTGTTTTCTCAGTATATGATCTATTACTTAAGGGGAAAGAAAAAAGCAGGTACTCTAAAACAGCTAATGAGGCAGATTTTCTGGAGTTTTTCTCATACTTGCTGCACTCGATTCTAGGTGGCATTTGACCACTACTGCACCATTATCATCAATATGAACAACACTGATTGTGTGCCTACTATATTTAGGGTACTTTTTTAGAATTTTGAGAATTCCAGGAAGTAGAATACACTTCTCCCATACCAATTTTAATTAGGGAAACAAGTCACACAGTGATCCCATAGTATACTCTGACTAGACAGGGGCTAAATCAATGAATGACCAATGTGCAAAATACAAGATAAGAAAATAAATGTTAAATACAGGATATGTATAATTTTCAGTGTCCGGGTGAAAAATTCCAAAAGGTTGGAGAGTTTCTGAATCCAAAGTGTACACAAGGTAATCCCATATGACTCTTCATTCTACCACTGTGAAAACCAAGCCTCTAACCCCATCTCCAAGCTAAAATAGATTGTCCCAGATCACCAAACTAGAACGTGGCTGTTGTTCCAAATACCTGCCCATCATTCTTTGCATCACATCCTAGATCCATCATCCATGACATCCCATGATGACTGTTCATTTCTTCTGGTTAATTCTATGCGCTCTCCCCTGTCTCAGGCCTTTGCTCTATGTGCGTGTGGATTCGCTTTCTGGCAAAAGAACATGTTTCAAAATTTCCCCCTTCATGATGATGTTAACTGTGGGGATATTGCCCACACATGAAATTTTACCAATAATCTGCCCTGAATCTCCCTTGAAAGAAAATCTCGTCTCCCTCTCCCCACTACATAAGGTTTAAATGCACAAATTGGCCACATTCAAATCTTGGCTCAAACATTTACTAGTTATGTGACCTTGGGCTGGTTACTTAACCTTTCAGTGCCTCAATTCTTTTGTCTATAAATGGGACTACACTAGGACCTATTTCATAGTGTTGTTGTAAGTATTAAAAGGATAATACATGCAACATGTTAAAACAATGCCCACAGGCAATATTTATTAAATTTTTTAATGTTTAGCCTATATCAACTTTTGACATAGTAAATTTCATATTTTTAAGTATATAAACTTTGTATCTTTTCATTTATGCTATACTTACTTTGCTGAAGCTTCAAGGAAGAATTAACAGTAAAACAATGATGATAATAACGATGATGACAGCAGATGACACTTTTTGCCTATATTATGTCCCAGGCACTGCTGTAAACATTTTACATTCATTATCAACAGCAGAAGAGGGCAAATATTCTTGCGATCTCCAAATTACAGATGTGACCTGGAAAGGTTAAGTTACTTACCTAAGTCATCCAGGTTCATGTTCTTGCAATTTAGTGGTACTGTATTTGGTCAGCAATTTCTTATCACACTATTTCTCTGATTTATAATACTATAGGTATTGCTCATGCCTTCCTTCACCTTCTGTTTTTCCAAAACTATTTTAATCATTATTTCTATTCTCAAGGACCTTACAGCTAAAACAAACAAGCTAAATACATATAAAAAGCACATCCCAATTTAAGAAAAAATGAAACAAAAAAAAACTTGTTCAAACCCATCCAGCTCTACCACACTTACTTCTTTCCACTCAGCAAAAATAGTGTTTCAGAATATGTATAACCACAGCACCAAATCATTGATTAAAGATTTTAGGCAAAATAAGTGAATATTCCAGGGAAATTAATTAGCTTCTAAGTCCAAACTTAGTACTGGTTTTTAGGAGGAAGGGATGGGTCAAGGGAAGTTCCACAGTAGAACTTTTGTAAAGTTAGATTCAGGATTTCTGTAAAAGACAATGTTTTATCACAGAGACAATGGACAAGAAACTTGGGGAATTGCCCATATGCTGTTGAGTGCTACTAACAAAGGCAGGTAACAGTCTATGGTGAGCCACTGCTGCCTATCATATTATCTTACTTAGGGTTATTGCAGCCCATGTATCAAGGTCAGGATAAAACAGTGACACAGTGGAACAAAGCAGCAGTGAACCAAGCCTGCCCCCCAAGCCAACCTGCTGGCTATTAGAGATATAGGTGACATAAATGATGATTATATCATGGTCTTACAAGTGTAGAGCACTTTATAGTGTATAAAGCACTTTCACAGTTATTATCTCATTATATTTTTAAAGAATTTCCTATGGAAGACTCGTAATGGCCAAAACTGCGGAGGGAAATTTCACTTTCAGGAGATATTTCCACAGTTTAAGATAGATACTTATTCTGAGTTAGGTAACCAACATGAGAGTGGATAAGCACAGGAGATGTTGATTTATTAATTAAGGATGCATCTATCTAGGACAGCAGTTTTCAACAGACGCATCACAGCAGGCCCACTGGTGTGCCACAAGAATTTTTAAAACATATAGTTCCTGGCTATTTAGTCAGGGGCACTGACCTCTTTGCCTGCCAGGGGTGTCCCACCTTTTGGCATCTCTGTACCACGCTGGAAGAAGAGTTGTCTTGGGCCACTTATTAAATACATTGTGACACATAATCACACACTCAAAAAAATCTCATAATATTTTAAGTAAATTTACGATTTTGTGTTGGGCCACATTCACAGCCATCCTGTGAATAATCTCCTGCTTTAGGCTGTCAAATAAAAAAATGACAACAGTCAATACAAAAATTGCCATCAGGTGTGAATTAATCAAAATTATACCTATGTTTTTTGTCAGATGGGCAAAAATTATAATATATATGTTTTGTGTGCCACAGAATTTTAGTAATTAGTTTATGTGTGCCATGAAATGAAAAAAGTTGAAAATAATCGATCTAAAATACTATCCTGTGAAACCAAATTAATATACAAGTGTCTACATTCAAAGGGCCTTTGTATTAGACGAGGGAAGAACACATATCATAGTAACAGATTACAATTACTACTGTGCACAGTGACAATGACAGGTATAGTACTCACTGCTGATTTTCAGACAGAGAAATAATTGCCAGATGGAACACTCAGGAAATGCATCACAAAAGATAGAGGATATGAATTGGGCTATCAGGAATCCTTGGGATTTGCATAGTTGGGAAGAAAAAAGTGAGGTTACACAGGTAGTTAACATACATATAAGGCTATGTACTCATATATTAATTTTCATGCTTTAAAAAATTCTTGAGCCCTGACTGGTATGGCTCAGTGTGTTAGGCATCATCCCACACAGTGAAAAGGGTGCCAGTTCTATTGTTAGCGCACATGCCTGGGTTGCAGGCCAGGTCACCGATTGGGGGCATGTGAGAAGTAACCAATCAATGTTTCTCACGTCGGTGTTTCTCTCCCTCCCTTTCACCATCTCTTCCCCTCTTTCTAAAAATAAATACATAAAATTCCTTCTAAAAATTCTTGAACTTCTTAAATGAAATTGTTGTATATAGATTCCTTTCCTTATATATACAGTAAAGGAGTAAAAACACCATATAAAAACATAAATAGAAACTACACAAAGCAAGGGGCATAAGCTAAGGCAAGAAAATTACAGAATGGAATTCAAAATTCAATGTAAATAAGACTCTGGAGTTGACCAGAGATATATTCAGCTCCTCTCCAAACAACACTATAAATCACTAATACAGGGGAATTCAAAAAATCCTAAGGATTCTCACTAATGCTCTCAAATCTAAAGAGAAGCAAACTTTATATAGGCATTCTTATCATTTTCTTCTGACTTAGTAATGGATTCTATAAACACTAAGGAACAAAAAACAGGTGACACATAAAAAAACTAACAAGTGGGCAAACTCTCATAAGTACAAAGATTCCAAGACTATACAGTGAATCAGAGAAGTGATCCAAAATCCCAAAGTTAATTCTGGTAAAGGACATTTAACAGAATGTGGAATGAGAGAAGTCAGGCTAGCTATTCTAAAGATCATGCGCCTCCTCAGCAGAGCTATTCCTCTTCCTATGCTATTTTCTCAAGCTACAAAACATGGATGAAACATGGAATACTTAATAAGCCACCGAGACTGTATAGTCCCAGAGTCCCTCAAGCATTATAGAGGGAAAGGAGATAGCACAGCAAACAGGCAGTCCTGCTAAAAAATAACAATACAATGAGGAAAGGGAAGACAGACACACTTCCCTTTACTTTTCCCTGCAAAAGTAAAAGAACACAACATCTCAAGGAATGGAAAAATGCCATAATAGCTTCACACTATAACACAACTTTAGAAGAATAAAACTTTAATTGTATCCAGTTGAGTGAGAGTTCTGCTTCTGCCAAAATGGGGTAAGCCTACTACAACCAATATCTTCCACTGATTATACTGAAAAGTCTGCACAAAATACAAAAAGCAACTACCTGAGGATGGTAAAAGCTAAACAAAAAGAGATGTGCTGTGGAGAAGTTACCTACTAACAGGTGAGTTTCCAGGTTTATCTTTTTTCTTGTGCCTTTGCCCCAACTGCAGGCCCCAACCACAGAGCCATATGACCAGAACAGCAGTATGGGAAGCTAAAATCTGACTTTCTATTTCTATCCCAAAGTTTTGAGCTGAACTGGCAATAAAAAAAAAAAAAAAAAAGAGGGGGTTGGGTCTTAGGACTGGAAGGTTGCAGAGGGCATTCCATAGCAGAGAGAGCTGGAGAAGGGAATCTTCTAATTCTATGTTCAAAACCACACAAGTTTCTGGCTCACCTATGAGCTATGCACATGTAGGACATATCCAAAACAGATTTGCGAAGCCTTTAAGAAGTGAACTAAGGCTATAAACCACCACCCAAGTTTCATATTAGCTTTTGAGTGGTAAATGCACTAGACAGATCAAAGGAGGATGACAAAGGCTTTGAAAACCTAACTGAGATTGGAAACCACAGAAGACAAGACAAAATCTGTGGTCTAAAAGTAATGACCATGATTCCCAGCTAAAACAAACAAACAAACAAACATCAATATTCTTCTCAGGATTATAACACAACCCAATGTCAAAAAATATAATGTTCAAGGAGATGTTCAAAATGTCCAGGATATAATCCAAAAATTACTCAATACATGAAGAATTAGGAAAATGTGACCAGCACTCAAGAGAAAATAAAATCAATAGATACCAACTCTAAGATGACCTAAATGCTGGAATTATCAAATAAAGACTTTAAAGCAGCTATTATAGATATAACATGTCTCATGAAATACAGTTAAACACACTCAAAATTAATGGAAAAGTAGGAGTTCTCCAGAGATAAATAGAAAATATTTTTAAAAAGTGGAAATTTTAGAACTGAAAAATGCAATAAGTGAAATAAAAAATTCACTGGATGTCTCAATAGCAGAATGGAGATAATAGAGGAAAGATCCAGGGAAGATGAAAATAAATTATCCAGCAGAAGACTAGAAATAAATACTTCTTTTTGGTAAATGAACAGAGCCTCAAGGACCTGTGGGACAATACAAACAAAGTCTAACATAAATGTCACTGGAGTAACAAACAAAGTGAGAAAAAAGAGACTGTGAAGAAAAAGTATCTGAATTAAAAAGTATAAATACATCATACTTAGTAAAATTAAAATTTAACAGATTTAAGATGAACAAACCCCAGAAGGGATAAACAAATAAAAAAATATTTTTATTGACTGAAAAAGACCTAAGGAGACAAAACAAAGACTGAAACAGTATCATTCAGAACTAAGAAGCAATTTGGAAAGATCAAACAACAAAGGTGCCACACTAAAAATCAAATTACTTTAAAAGCAAAAGATTGGCATAATCACATTGAATATACCTGAAAAAAGACAAAAAATTAATGTAGTCACCTAAGCTAATACTCATAAAAGATAAAGATGATATTTTTACAAAACATGGAACAGAAAATATATTCAAACATACGCTACATAAAATTCCTCCCGAATAAAGAAAAATTCTGCAGATCAGAAGAATTTACAAAGTTTCAAAAGAAAAATAATACACAGAATGATCAACAGTCAGATATATTTTAATTAAGCTACTTAAATTCAAGGAAAAAATTGTTTAGACATCCAAATACAAAACATAATCACCTACAAGAAAGAAAATTTGGGTTGATGTTGTACTTACCCAGAATCACAGTTGACCCCAAGAGACAATGAAGAAACATTTTTTAATTATTTTTAAAAATAGCATACATCCTAAAGATATTATACCCAACTAAAATGTCACTGAAAAATAACATATACATAGAATGTAAGAAATCCAGGACTCATGGCCCATTTATTAAAAAGAAAATGTCCTGAGAAGAAAATCCAGCCAATTGAGATTTGAATAAGAATTTAGAAGTGGAAAAGCTATATTCCAAAGGACTGGTAATGATCCCAGAGTTCATCTGGAAATAGAATTGATACTAAACAAATATGGAAAGCATTGTTATGGAAGATAATACAATTGCCATTGACAGTAATGTAACTAACATACATAGAGAGATAGGGGGAATGATAGGAGAAGCTGTGATCTTCATCCTTTAGAGCAGATCCTGTTTAAAATAGATACATATGGTTAAAAAATAATGACTACTCTAATTTCAAAACATGTATACTCTCATTTCCTAGCATTAGAGTGCCTGATGATTCCATTTTTAGTGTTCCATCATTCCTTCTTTCTCCCTAGCAAAGCATTTCCCACAAATATATACTCTGTGATTTTTACGACACTGGGGCTATGTTCTAACTAAACAAGATAATTAACTACCTAGAAAGAAGAGAAGCATTTGGAGTATATGAAGTGTTCTACTTAATTTTGCAGACACACACATACACACACACAAATGCATTCAATATTCACCTCTAATGTCTGGCCATGCATTATCTACCCACAAGAAATGGTTGTATTGTTATAGACATGGCCAGTGTAGAAATACCCCAATTAGTTTTTAAATGTGTATATGCAGATTGTGCCACTGGCCCACTGTAGCCAGATGACCTAATTTGATGTTAAAAATGCCACTTTCTCAGCTCATTTCTTTAATTCTTCCAATTTATATGCAATAAGTTTAGATAGCATTAACTACAGAGAGGAAATATGTGCAGATATATTTCTCTTCCTGGTGTGTTTTATTTTAAAATCTTCATAAAAGACTCATATAATGACTTATTCTAACACCTGAAACTCATGATATTAAAACAGTTTATGATACACTATACCATTAAGAGGTATAGTTGGAATGTCAATGACAGTGATAAATGTCTACAAATGTTCGAAATGTATATTTTGCTTTATCTAAAAAAAGGCAAGAAATAGACTCATAGATACAGAGACAGACAGACTAACAGCTGTTGAGGAGAGCAAGGTTGGAAGACTGGGTGAAAAAGGTGAAAGGATTAAGCAAAAAATAAAATCATAGGTGCAGACAACAGCATAGTGATTACCAGAGGGAAAGAGGGGAAGGGAGGGAGGTATAAGAGGGTAAATGGGGGAAAACTGGTGATGGAAGGAGACTTGACTTGGGGTGGTAAACACACAATAGAATATACAGGTGATGTATAATAGAATTGTACACCTGAAACCCACGTAATTTTATTAACCAATGTCATCCCAATAAATTCAATAAAAATAAAAAAATGAAATAAAATAAAGGCAATTTACAAAGATCCATTAAAGATATTTAAAGATAATAAAATCACAACAACAATAGAGATACTTGTTGATGCTCCCTGTATGGCAGATACTCTGCTAAGAACTCTACATGGACCATCTGATTTCATCCCATTAGTTAATGTCTTTCTCATTCTTCTGATCCAGGGATACTGAATGGGAAAACATACTAGAGGATATGGGATCCTCTAGTATCCATGTCCAAAAGAAGTTGCATGCCACCCTGGACCCTGGTTCCCACTTGAGAACAGTTCTGAGCAGAATCAGGCACTGTGACTTTATGTCCAAACCTGTATTTCTTTGGAGGGTGCTATCACTGAGCTTTGCCTTAAGTATGTATTAAGTATGTATTAAGTATGAGGATATGACAAAGTTTATGAAAGCGATGCATAAATAACAGATTACATATCATTACATTTAAATAGAATAATGGCAACACACTTGCAACAAACTCTGAATGAAGTAGTTTGTGGCTGATGATTATTATGATTCCCTAATATACATTAAGTGACATTAATAACAATAACTGTCAGTTAAGTGTCAGTATTAAAGGTTTTAACCCAATGGTGATCCCAATGGTGATCAGGGCATAAATATCCTAGATGTTTACATAAAATTCAACAAAAGTACTATCCTATGATTCATAGTTCTTGGATATGATGGTATACTCTTCCAAAAGACTAAGTCCTTCCAGGAATCCAAGTTAGGAACTTCTGTTATAAAGGAGATTCACACTGATATATTTTAACTTGGAGCACAGATCTCTTCCATACACATAATCTATATAGCACTGTCATGGAACCCTCCATTGAGAAGTATGCTCTAAAAGAAAGGATGCAGGGGTTATATATGCAGGCCCATAGGAAAAAATATAGGTAGTCCTCCAAACCAGCATTTTCCAACATGTGTTCTTGGAAACAAGCTTGCTTTGTCAAAGAGTTCCTTGATTGAGTGTGCTGAGAAAATGCTGACATTACTCTAGAATCTCTGTCTTTCATGTACTAATAAGTATTAATTTACAAGAGGGAAACAGGATTTAAAACATTCCCTTAACATTTCTGATGACAGAACCCTTTATTCATGGTACACACACAAATATCTACCATAACATAGGACACTGCTTCTCCTCACAAACCATGGTTTCCAGATTCTATGAAGAGCCCTAGAAATCTGAGAACAAAGCAGGCCTTGCCTGAGAATTGTGAGAGCTATGTGCCATACAAGACCCAGCCCAGCACTAAGGGGCTCCTCTTCCACTGAGGAAAATTAAACATTAGTGGACATACTGGAACCTCCTTCCTGGGCAAAATCCAAGGGAGGGGGTGGGTTGAGGGAGGCATTCCTGTGATTGCACTCAAGTTTATCTCGAGTGATGTCAGGTGGGATGATAATGTGCTGTCCTCTGAGGGGAGTAATAGAAAACTAACAGTGCCTACCTATTTCTTCATGGTGTCCTCATGCTGATATGGTGGAGAGGGATGGTGCTTTTAGGCATCTTTGTTTTTCATACTGGTGACTCCAAAGAAAGGCCACATGTAAGTCAGGGGCCCCTTCTTTCTCCCTGCCTTTGAAACTGCTGCCCTGGTCACACATACATGAAGATATCAGGCAAAGTTAATAGTAGCCCTGGTGTAAAAGTAGCTTCCAAAATTTGGCTGACTCCACTTAGATCTTTCTTTAGCTTTTCCAGTGTCCATGTGATTGTGCATACATCCACAGCTAAGCAAGGTCCAGGCCCACTTTGTGTCCACTGAATCTACACTCTGGCCAAAGTGAGATCATAGACTGACGTACAGGAAAATAATACAGAAGACTGATAAAGCTAAAACAGAAAATGTGCATTTAATCACTTACATTGGGAGCATTTCTTTGCAACCAAGGAAAAGACTGGGAAGTTCAAAACTTTTGTTTCAACTGGAAAGCACAGATATTTTTATAAGGTAGGAATTCTTGATTGCATGGAGGTCTGTGGTAAGATTATTAAAGAGATCACTCTTGACTCAGCCTCAATAGCCTTATATTTAGTGTTTGGGCAAAGGACAAGGGAAAAAGAGACAACTTTCCTTTGTTATTTCCATTGCACTTACAGAATCAATTAAAATAATAATTATTGACAGAGACCTTACTACTGATCAAACAGGCCAACTTAATTGCTTCTGTGAAGTCACACACCTCTTATGTGAATGTCATGGCGTCAGTAAAGATCATGCAATGGCCCCCAGCTTAGTGAACAGGATGTACTATGGCATTGATTTAATTAGAGCTCTTCCATTGCAACCTGCACTCCTTCCTGAGCCATTCTCCGCTGGAGACTTCCTCTGGTCTTCTTTAATGCTGCCCTGAGCTGGAACAAAGCAAGGTGCCCAGCAAGAAGCATTGGGTTGCATCACACAGGGGATTAAAATGCCCATTATGAGGACAGGCCATAAAAAAAAATGGGCTGCAGGCAGTAAACTATTCATTGAAAGAAACTGAAAACACCACAGTCTCCAAACTCCTTGTCCTGCTCTGCATGATCTAAGCCCTGCCAAGCTCCTGGCTTCATAGTCTACCTTCACCCCAGGGATAATAGTGCCTCAAGCACATGGGTCTTCCTCTTGGCTTTCCAACACAAGACACTGGTCCCCACCTTGGGTCTTTGTATCTGCATTCTTCTACCTGAACCTTAGCCCCACCCCTCAAGTTTATCTTCATGATTAAGGTCTCAGCTCAAATGTCCTCTCCTCAGGGAGGCCTCTTCTGACCATCCGAGGTAAAGGAGTCCATCTCCCTAACTGGACACTTTCCATTGCAACATTTAATGCATTTTCTTTAAGTCACTATCCAATGTTAGAAAGTACATGGTTTATTTGTTTACTTTTTCATTGCTTGGCAGCTCCTATTGACATATTAAATACACAAGAGCAGGGACTGTTTGCCATCTTCACTGCTGTATCCCTAGTGTCCAGAATAGGACCTGCACATAGTAGATGATCTGTAAATACTGAAAGAAAGAAATAATGGGTAGTGGATGGAGTGAGTGGGAAATTAACTAATGTTCATTCAAAGCCACTGCTTCTAGGCCACTCCACATTGGGTAGTAATCAGAACATGTATCAGGTAATACGACATCTGGGCCTAACCTGTCCCTCCTGGATGTGTGACCTTGTGTAATTTACTTAACCTCTCTGGACCTCAGTTTAGAAAAAGGACCAATCTCACAGGGCTGTTGTCAGAATTTTTTTAATTGCATACAAAGGACTTAAATAATTCAATTGTAATAAGTGCTTAAGAAATATTGCTCTCTTTATTGTTGTTATTGCTATTCCTAATTCTTACTATATACCATGAAAAGGATCAGGGACTAGGGAACGTTCAAGTGTGTGCGTAAGTTTTTTAAAAATCCCTAACCTAACATAGTCTACTCATTCAAGGTAACAGTGCACATTCATAGATGTTCTCTTCTATCTCAGTATACCACATAGTCAAAAATTTCAACAGTAGTGGAGCAACCTCATCTTTTGGATGGGTCAAGTAAATTTGCACTATCCATATCTGCATAGTCCTGCTCCCTTTCTGGCATACTCATGAGCAGCCCTTATGAATAATTTGGTTGGAGAAAGCAAAGTTTCCATTGTTGAAAGCCATGGAAGAGACTCTTAATTCAAACAGTATTACGTTGGTGGATGAGTCAAATTGGAACATGTAAAATTTATTGGACATCATAAAAGGGAAGCAGGGAGAGGGCCAAGGAGATGGGGGTTCGATTACTGCTGAATTGCTAGCATAATAACCTGCAACACATCACAGGGCTACAAGCACTCTCCCAGATGATTGCTTTATGTCACCACTGATGCTACTGGCCCATCAACTATGACCCTGGGAGCAGCAAACCCCATAATAAGAAAGAGAGAAATGTAAATTTCAAAATAGATACATAAATATTCGGTGGCCCAGTGCTCCATTAGTCATTTATATTCCTGACTTTGGAATGCAAAAATGTAAATCCAGGGCCCTTCTGAAGCCAGAAGTCACCCAGGGTTCATATAATAATCTCTCTGACAAGGGCTAAGCTGTGGCTGGCAATAAAACCCAGGGGGCCAATAAGTTCACTAAACATGCTGGGGGAAAACTAGAGAGAGATACACTCTCAACCTCAAATGAGGGGGAAGAGAGATTGACTGACTAATCAAGCCCATCCCACAATGTCAGAGATTTCTCTGATACAATGAAGGTATAAAGGACAGAGCTGATTTACTCACTGACACACTAACATCCCTGTAAGTGAAATGCTCCAAAGCTCATTCTTGAAGCTCTAAGGAGCATGGGATTTTTTCAGATTTACTGCCAGTTTATCGCCACTTAGAAATGAACACAGAGCAGGAAGATACCTAAAGTTCTAAATGAGGGTAAGTGATGTCCTTGATGTAGGTTTTCCTAATGTCCTCCTTACAAATGAAATCATTAAGAGTTCCACCAGATTGAGTTTGATCTAACACAATAGGGGTGAGAGAAGCAAAAGGGAAGAGGGTAGAAATACTACAAAGCCCAATAAATGAAAACCTCTGTACTACAGCCTCATGGAAGAGAAGGGCAGAGACATGCAGTAGTCCTGTAATTCCTGAACATAAGAGAGGAAAGAAGCAGAACACCCAACCATGAAGGACAGGAGGGGGAGAGATGATCTGCCCCAACCTTCCTATGAGAAGAAGCTAAGGGCACAGGAGTTGATGGCAAGATCACACAGCTGATTAGAGGCAGTTTGGGCCCAGAACCTGGACCTTCTAATTAAGTCCTGCTCCTACCACTAGACTTTCACACCTTCTCTCTCCTTTTCATATTCAATGGAGGGATTGAATTTATTTTAGTCCTTACATAGAAGCCCACTCTCCAGGTTTAAGGAAGTGATTTATATTATACACTGGGCTGAGATACAGGAGATACTTTAGGAGCTACACAGATAAATATGTGCAAATCACTATAATAGCAATATACCATATTGAGGTCAATTAATTTCATGAATATTGTTTAGGACAAGACCTAGTAGGTATTTAAGGTCCTAAAAAGTGAATTGATTTAAAGGAAAACATTTAGTAAATAATAGTACTAGTATCCGTAGATTGGAAAGTAGAATTCTAGAAAATTCTCAACAGGTTTTCCAAGTTGATTTTGTCAAATAAAACATTTGACACATAAACATAACTGATTATGCTCACAAGTTCGACGGCCATAGATGGAATCAATATGGTGGTTTTGATCTGCATTTCTCTGATGGCTAGTGATGCTGAGCATCCTTTCAAATGCCTCTGGGCCCTCTGTATCTCCTCCTTGGAAAAGCATCTGCCCAGGTCCTTTGCCCATTTTTTGATTGGATCGTTTGTCTTCTTGGAATGGAGTCAAGTGAGTTCTTTATATATCTTGGAGATCAAACCTCTATCTGATGTATCATTAGCGAATATATTTTCCCATACGGTTGGCTCCCTTTTCATTTTGCTGATGTTTTCTTTTGCCGTGCAGAAGCTTCTTATTTTGATGAGGTCCCACTTGTTTATTCTTTCCTTTATGTCCCTTGCTTTAGGAGACATATCAGTGAAAAAATTGCTGCATGGGATATCTGAGAGTTTCCTGCCAATGTTCTCCTCTAGGACTTTTATAGTGTTGGGACTTATATTTAAGTCTTTTATCCATCTTGAGTTTATTTTTGTGTATGGTGTCAGCTGATGATCCAATTTCAATTTTTTGCATGTAGCCGTCCAGCTCTCCCAACACCGTTTGTTGAAGAGGCAAGAAGACAAACGACCCAATCAAAAAATGGGCAAAGGACCTGGGCAGACGCTTTTCCAAGGAGGAGATACAGAGGGCCCAGAGGCATTTGAAAGGATGCTCAGCATCACTAGCCATCAGAGAAATGCAGATCAAAACCACCATGAGGTACCACCTCACACCGGTCAGAATGGCCATCATAAACAGATCAACAAACAACAGGTGCTGGTGAGGCTGTGGAGAAAAGGGAACACTAGTCCACTGTTGGTGGGAATGCAGACTGGTGCAGCCACTGTGGAAAGCAGTGTGGAATTTCCTCAAAAAGCTGAAAATGGAACTGCCTTTTGGTCCAGTGATTCCCCTGCTGGCACTATACCCTAAGAATCCCAAAACGCCAATACAAAAGAACCTATGCACCCCAATGTTCATAGCAGCACAATTTCCAATAGCCAAGTGTTGGAAGCAACCTAAATGCCCATCAGTAGATGATCGGATCAAAAAGTCATGGTACATATACACAATGGAATACTACGCAGCAGAAAGAAAAAAAAGAACTACTAAACTTCGCCACAGCATGGATGGAACTGGAGAGCATTATGCTAAGCGAAATAAGCCAGGGGGCAAAAGACAAATACCATATGATCTCACCTATAAGTGGAACCTAACCAACAATACAAAGATGCAAGGAAAATAAGACCAGCAACACTGAAAGGAAAAGAAACCAACAGAGACAAGAGGGAAGGAGGGAGGGGGGGCGGGGTAAAAAGGAAGGGAAGGGGAACGTCAAGGAAGATATAGCAAGGACTCATGGACAAAACCAAAGGGGAAGAGCAGAGGGAGGGAAGGAGGGAGGGGGCAAGGGAAAGTGGTGGGGGGTAGGCAGAGACAAATGTATTTGACAAAATAAATTAAAATAAAATTTAAAAAATATATTATGTACATCATGGTGGAATATTATTTGGCCACAAAAAGGCATTAAATTGTGATACATGATGCAACATGAATGAACTTTGAAAACATTATGCTAAGTGAAATAAGTCAGACCTAAAAAAGACAAGTAGTGTATGATTCCACTTATATGAGGCATCTAGAACAGAAAAATTCATAGAGACATAAGTAATAGGAACTAGGGGCAGGGTAAATGGAGAGTTACTGCTTAATAATTATGGAGTTTCCATAGGGGTGCTGAAAAAGTTTTGGTAATGACTGCACAGTGCTCTGAATGTAATTAATGCCACATACACACAAATGTGGTTAAAATGTCAACTTTCATGTTATATGTATTTTATAATTTTAAGAGTTAATAATGTAATATAGCAAAAAAATCTTTGATTTGTACATTTTAAATGGGTGAATTGTATGATATTTGAATTAAATATTAATAAAGTTGTTAAAAAACAAAGAATATAATGTACATAAAGTTAAGATCATTATTGCCTAAAAAGAGGAGCTGTGTATAGTGACCTGTGGAAAACTCTTACTAACCATAGGAATGTCATGGGAAAATCATCTGTTTCATAATGTCCCAGGATAGTCCCTAAAGAATTAAGCATGACTATCTGGATCCATCTGAGAGAAGTTACATTTTGTACTTTTGGGACTCTTGATAATGTGTCCCTCCTATATCTTGGCCCTTTAAGAGCTATCTACGAAGTTCCATACTACATTAGCAGATCATCACCCAGAGACTGAACATTCTCTGGATTCAAAACAAACTTGTCTCTTACTATGGCTCTAGTTTCCAAATTCTCATGTGTAGAATTTGGAAATGAAGCTTCAAAGTGCCATCCACTCAACTTATATATAAATATGATGGCATTTCCTTAAACTTATCAAAAATGCCACACGGTACCAAATATAAAGATAGTAATGATATTGTATCAAACACATATATTAGTAATTCAAGGTCCAGTATATTGAGCCATAAGTGAAGAGGCAGTGTAGCATAGTGTCATAAACATGGAATTTAATAAACAGACCTAAGCTTAAGGGCAGCTTGACCACCTAATAACTTTTATTAGTTCCCTGTACCTTAGTTTCCTAATCTGGAAAATTAAGATAATGAATCTTTCCTCAAACAGGTAGTGTGAGAACTAAATTAGATAACATGATGAAGAGCACAATATACTGGCATATAGCAAATGTCCAATAAATGGCAGTTAAATACATACCCACAAATATAAACAAAGCAACACAGAATCTAGAGAAAGAAGAGTTGGTAAACAAGAAATTATCAGTGTGCCTCTTGCCGGGGAGGCGGTAAGCTTGTCCCTACAAGGAAGAACACCATGGAAAAGCAGGTGTAATTCTCCAGATTCTATCATTACAGGATGAAATAGCCTAAAAATAAACATCCAATTACCTGGGTTCTGAAACAAAACAGTTATTATTGCTATGACTAATACTAGTATTAACATTTATTATATACTTTCTATGGGCCAAATATTTTGATAAACATTTTTTTGATTATCCTATTAAATCCTGCCAACAATTCCATAAAGTAAGTACTCTTAGTATCTTATTTTCTAGATCAGTTAAACCAAAGGATAAGTAACTGGTCGGAAAGCACAGGGGGATTAAAGGTTAGTGCTAGAACTCAAAACACAGGCACTCTGGACTACAAGTTTAACACTGTGCCATCACCCATGCTTACTTCGCTATCCTGAGATGATTAATATACTCTACTGGTTACCATGATACCAAGAAAGGGGTCCCCTAGACAAAAGATGTGGAGCCTGGTAGTTCCCTGACCATCATCCTTTACCCAAATGAAAATAATACATTAGTCTTCTGGTTTGGACACACATCTTTATAGATGAATTGATAAAATTATCTGTAACTTGTGGATGAACTAAAAATAACATCAAAAAAGACACATGGAGAGCTAAAGATGTGACTCTTCACTCACAGTGACTGATATCCAGTCACCTTGAGTCACAGCCCAGGAGAGCCTACTGGGTCTCCTCTGACCTTTCCCCAAGCCCACTCTTAGGTGAAACCTGGGGCTCAACACCAACCCTTCCACATGCTCAGTATAGACAGGCAAAGCTCCTGCCCATGCAGAAAGTGAGGAGCACTGCTAAGGAACAGCCCACAGCTGAAGAAAGGCACATGTCTCAGAGTGATCTCAGGACTGAGGAGACAGAACCTGGCTGCCTTGGGTGTGAGCATGTCAAGGAGAAGTGACTTTATTAACCAGTGGTCAATGGTGTTTGATAGAATCACAGAGCCCTAAGGCCTCCATTGCTGCTAGTTAAAACATGATACTCGACTCTCAGCCTACGTGGAAGAGAAATAAGACAAACATTGCCCTCAAAGGAAGAATGCCCACTATTCAACCTTTCTTTTGAAAATGTGGGGTTTCTCTACAGAAACATGAATAAAGTACAGGGAATAACTAAGGGATGGGGAAAGACATAAATGGGACTAGATCAACAATCTCTCTGCTTCTGCCTCCTGCTACATGCATACACACACATGCGCACACGTAACACCTCTGTGCAGGCTCCAGAGGTCATGAGGATCAAATATAAATTTTGAAAGTTGAAAAGGGGGAATCTATTTCAAGTGACTTAAAGGATAACTGTCACTGGAATTAATATGGTTGGAATGTTTAAAATAGCCACAGTTTCCTTCACTTTTGAAATGTGTCAGGTTCCTGTCTTGAAAGGTAAATGTCTTTCTGTGATACCATAATGAAGGTTCATGCTATCACAGACAGTTCCAGGCTAAGGAAAGCTTATTCAATTTACCAAACTGCACATAGAGACTCACAAAGATTAGTCCAAAAGGTTAAGCATGGGGCATGATTCCTATCTCTCTCTGTTTCCCATATGACTATAGAGTCCATTAAATGTTTTTTATCAAAAGTGCCTATAAATATGTTTTACATTTTTCACTATGCCCCTTTCTTCTCAGAATCCAGAGTTTCTCTCCCAAGGAATAAAAACAGACCAGGTATATTGAATGGGAATCAGCACCTGTCTAATGAGGCCAAGCTTTGCAAATTAGGGGAACAAAACCTGAATTGCCAGTAGACATTACTCCAGGTAGATATTTCTATAACAGAAGGGCCTCCAAGTGAGAACCTTAACTATATCAGGATCACCTATCACTAAAATCAACTTCTTTCTTTCTATATTTATGCTCTTTCAACAGATAATCTTACTCCTACATGCCATTCTTCCATTTGAGCACACAGCGACTGGGGACCACATAGCAAGAGCTGTGCCGGTTGTGCAGTACTTAGGAATGAACATGGCAGAAGCCCCTGCCTGGTTTTACAGTCCAGTGGGGGACAAAACATTGTATATGTGTGAGATGAGTTATGTAGAAGCTTGAGCAATGTGCTATGAAGAACATTGTATTGCTGTCTAAAAGGCAAAAGATATAGTGACCATCCTAGAAAGCTGGGAAAACAGTGCCTCAGCAGAACCATCACTGAATTCAAGCAGTAGATCAACTCCATTTCTCAACTGGGAATTTTTGTTTTGTTTTGATTTTTCTTTGAATTCCACACTGATTTTAACTTTTGCAAAAGCTTAAAGGAAAGAAGAAGCTAGATCAATGACCATAAATAAAAAACTATTTCTTTTGGAAATTTCTTTTGTAGTCTCACATTATAAGTAAACAAATAGAAACATTTCATTACAAACAAGCGTACCTCAGAATCAACTTCCTGGAGAGGAAAAGGTAACTTCAGAGGTAACTTCCAAAGTAAAAATTGATCACTGAGAGTTTGGATGGGATCCTTCAAAGGAGAGATCCTTTGACTTCTTTCCTTTCAATTCTGAAAATGAGTTTATAAGGAAAGGCAAATTGCAGTAAGAGCGAGCCAGCTTTAGTAAGGCACAGGCCGAGGCCAATGTGCCGCAGAGGTCACAAGTCAAACTGGTCGATACAGCTCCTGGTGAACCTGCTAGAAGGCATGAATTCGTCCACAGAATTATCTTGGAGGAGGGAACTAAGACAAGCAGAATCAAAGAACAAAAAGCCATGGACTCACAGCCCTGGGAGAAGAGGTCACTGCATATCCCTTAAGCCAGGGGCTCAGTTACACCCATGAGAGATAAATGACCCAAGACCAACTGGAGAAGATATAGGTGTCAAACCACATAGATTTCAGAAGAGCTCTTTGAGATCAGTTACCCTAATCATTCATTTGATAGATAATGATGAAACTGAGGAGTAGAAAAGGGAAGAGAATTATTAACTCCATCCAGCGGCAAAGCCAGAACTTTAACTTGAATACAGGTAAGCGTGCTTTCCATCACCACACTCTGCCTCCTTTGCTGAGAATCCCCCACACAATTATAAAGCACATCAGTGAGAAGCTCGCAGCAGGAGTGGGGCAGGTTGGGAGGATGAGGCTGCTGTGAGTGAATATTGGCGATGGAGACTTCAATAACTGAGAGCCCAAGTAGCAGGCATTTGGAGTTCATTTTCTAATTATATCACCAACATTTTTGTTCCCCATTAACATTTTTCCTTCTCCAAAAACTCTAAGTCTATGTATACTGCTCAAATGTCATTCTAAATTTCTGGAGGGTTTGGTTATATTCCTCCTACTACGTTCAGGTGTCATATCAGTAAATTTCAATGATGGGGTCATCATGCAAAAATACTCTCTGCCTTTGCAAATTTGTTATAAAAATTATTTGTACTCATGAGTTAAAAGATATGCAAAACATACTGAAAGCCCATCTTGCAGACCTTTTCCTAAAGGTATCTGTGCTGCTTTTCAAGGCTTATGGGATGAGAAGTAAGATTAAACGATAACAATAAACCCAAGTAGACAAGCCAAATCAAATTCTCTCCTATATGCTGTCACTTAAGCACATGAGTAGTCAAAGACTCTTGTTTCAATTGCCTGGCATCAATTTATTCTTCTTCTAATAAAAAACAATGTGACAATTTTCTTTGGAGAACTAGTACCTCCCTTTATCTTATATTTCATATGGTTCAGATAGGGCCGACCCCATCTCTAAGTACAAAGTATAGGTCTGACTCTGGTGATTGGTTCATGAATTAGAATGCAACCCAAATCCAGTCAATGAAAATTAGACTTGCAATTTTGTTGAACCATGTATTTCCAGTGGAATTGCTAAACTGGAAAGGAGTAATCCTCTTAGTTGATTTTGGCTATCTTGCTAAAACTTGCTTTAAGAAATCTACCTAACCATATAGGAAAGCAGAACTGAGACATGGAGAGAAATTACTGACAATGTTATTCGAACACTCAAAACTAGTGTAACTTTCAGTGTATGTAGTAGATTATTCACAAAATGAGTGCAATAATCCCTTTTATTCTCATATACATGCCACTTTGCAATGCAAACTTGCTGCTCTTCCATTGGGAAGTGAAGTCTATCTCCCCATCCTTGGAATATGGGCTTGGCCATGTATTAATAAATGTGACATAAGTAACTTCTTAAGAAGTACTTGAGATTTGGAGTTCGCCCTCTCCTATTATGGGAAACTTGCTGCCGACAGTGAGTAATCTCAGACGAGCTCTCTGGAAAAGAAAGACCACATGGAGAGCTACTTCATCCATTGAGCTGAAATCCCAGACAATGAGGCTGCCCTTGACTATCCAGCCCAGTAGAGCCAGCTGGGAGAGGAACCACCCAACTAACCTAAAGGTTGTAACCTAATAAACACTTTTCTTTTAAGCCATTAAGTTTAGAGGTGGTTTGTTACCAAGTACAAACTAATTGAGTATTATGTTACATATTTTTCCTTCAGCAATTTGAATTAAATTTGTAATTCAAAAGATACAAATAGCCAGTCCCATACTTAGTATATTTGACACACAGAGAAGATTGCCCTTAACAATGCTTCCTTCATACAACAAAATTATTTTTAGTTATAATTATACAACGATACATAATGATTTTTCTTAATTTTTTTAGTTTTAAAACAAGTAATCTAAAAGAAAAAATAAATTTTAATTTTAAAGATATTATTCAAATACATTAGAATATTTCATGTATGAATGGAAATTTGCACTTACCAAAGAAATATAGTATGCCTCATAGTCTGTACTCTATTTTAATAGTTTTAAGTGTTAAATACAAGTAAATGCTCCATGTAGTCTCACAGAATGACAGAAATAATTCAAGACCTGTTTCTTCACCTTTCAATCATTGCGCTATAATTGCCAATTTCAAATCCACTGTTGAAATGCAGGAATATGTACTACTTATGGATTTGAAGACACCGACTGCTGAAGTAATATCTAATGGTGCCAAACTACTATGTACTTCATTCTCAAATATGTGTAGCTGAATTAATGTGTGCTGAGTCTACCTGCAGAGCTGTGAATTCTCCAAACCAGAATACAATCTGTATTAAAAGATGTTTTAAAAGTATGTTAATTCAGAGTGTAATTTTACATTATTAAAATACAACAGAACTCATAGCAAATATTCAGAAATTAGGCTGATAAAATACATTTTAATTTCTTTTTCCAGAGAGGAGTGTTTTACCAGTTTCATTGCTTGAAGTGCCAGTGTATGGTGATGATAAAATGCAGACTGAATTTTAGTTGGTTTTATTACTGTTTTTAAACTTTCTATAGACAACGAATCCCCTCATTGTCTGCCCCAGGTGCAGACTCCTCTTGCTGCCCTGTCCTTTATACACCACTACCAGTAACACTGAAAATAAACTTCACTAATGTTTAGAATTACATATAAAGTAAAAACTCTCCAAAGAACTCCAAAATACCTCAGAAGTATTGAATAAGCACATTTGCATATGGGAGAGAATTCTGAGAGACAGTCTCAATGATCAAATTTTCAAATTGTCTAGAAAGAAAAATAAAGATAAGTGATGGTGCTGAGCTTTTCATTGCAATGACAAAGTAAAACTAACTTTTTCTTTGGAGGAATAGGTAATTAAATAACCTGGACCATGATACTCTATTGCTATTTATAGTGAAATCCCCTTTTAATTTCAGAAAATCATTAAGGTTCTCTGGACCAAAACAAGCCAACAAACTATAGCATTTTCAATTAATTTCTTATTAATCATAAGCCCACTTTAATGTGAGTTCCCTGTGTCAGGAATCATTTAAAGCTTCAAGTGTTCTTGGGAGATCTAAAGAAATCACACAAGGAGTAATATAACTTAGGATGGAACTGATCACATGATGCCATTGATCTCTATTAACTATTCCCATTGACTGCACAGCTGACTTGACTACATATTTTATTTATTTGCTTTATAGCTGGTCAGTTGTATCTTACTAAATTCAATACCTTCCCAACTGAATCATATTTTATTCTCTCCAATATGTGCCTTTCTGCTACATTTTATTCTGTTTGGTATTCTTCCTAATCAATTCTTTTGTGAGCTTCATTTCTTTCGGCACAATGTATCCATTGTTAGGATTTATTTCTTTCAGAATGATTTAAACTATTTTGCTCTATGCTGCCTTAAAGCTACTATATGCCCTATTCATTTCCTTACCAGTCCCATCCACTAGGCCTGTGATCTGGATCATACTCCATAGTTTGGTCTAATATGAAATGACACTTGCTTTTTATCCATCCTGGCACTGGTTATGTACTAAATAATAACAGCAATATGTAGCAATGTGTAGGAATGTCAGCATATTTCAGACACTCAGTGCTGAGATAGGTAACTGCAGTATCCTAATGTCCTCTCTCTGAATTGATGCTTCTGAAATTCTAGGTACCATTGCCAACAGATGTAAAGTACACAATAACTGAGTCCTCTCTCATAAATGCTTGTTGACTTAAAGAACAGCTGAGGATTGCCTTCTTTGGTAATATTAATTATGAGTCACTTTTAATTTGGGTTGGCCCTAGATTTTATGTTCTCTGTAAGACTTCAAAAGTTCATTTTGCACAATAAAATTATTTTATTATTCATAGAGAAAAAAATAAAAGGCAATAAAAGACATGGCATTTGAATGACCTTTTTGATGACTTGCCTTCCAACTAAGATGACTAGAAGAGGTCTGGGAGAGAAGCCCAAAGAGGTGAAACAGGGAAAACCTAGAAAGCAAATCTGAAAAGGTACATGGAGAGAAAGGTTAAGGGGACCTCAAAAGCCTCGCTAAGGGTTTGTGGCCATAACACTAGTGAAAGGAGAAGCGCCTGACTGTTTTTGAAGAGAGGAGTTGACATGATAAAAGCACATGGCTCCTACAAAACAGGTTGTAACTTCCTAAAATAAAATGAACTTGAAATAAGCTTATGATGGTGCGTGACCATGCCCAGAATGTGACAGTGGTAGAGTACACTCTTCTTCTTCTCTTTTTTTTAAAAGGCATTTCCAGTAGAAAGGAAAGAGAAAAGCAGATGGGGGGAAAAGGGGGAGTCTTCTTTGGAAGCCAGAAAAGTTAAGCAGGAATACATTTAATGAATATGTAAAAAATAATATGAAATTGCATAATATAGATTGTAGAGCATAACAAATGTTAACATGATCGAACATACAAAATAAAAAGGCTGGTGGTATAGATGATATGAGATCCCTCAGAGAAAATAGCCATGCCTAATTGGAGTTAATGACAGAAAAATTTGGAACATAAATATACAAATACCCTCAATTTAATTAGCATTGGTCTTTAATCAGAGAAAATAAGAATGGTGTTTCCATATTGACCCTAATAGGGCACAAAGCTCAAGAAGGAAAGATTCTACTATAAATAAAATTCTGGGTATATAATTAATAAAAAATAACAACAAAGGAGGTTAGAGAAGTGAGAAGGATGGGGAAATGGCCAACAAAGCCAAATCAATATGGCCGTATGGGAACCAGTCTGATGCACTCAACTTGTAAGAAGTCGTTTGTGAAAGCAATGCCCAAAGGAAGAAAACAAGCCCACTGTTAGAAGAGAGGTGGAAATAACAACAACAAAAAAAACAACAGAAACTAAAATGACGGAGAAAAGGCAGATTACCAAGATCTGGTTTTGCCATTATTTTTTCCATCATGAAATTATATGTTCAAGTTGGAAAGATGAGTTAAGAAATAAAAAATAAAATAGAAATAAAGGATAGAACAAAGCCCTAGAGAGCTTATGAGACAAGAGAAGCTTGGTCTCTAGGCCCAGACAAATAGTATTTTATTTTATATTAGCAATAACAACAAAACAAAAAATCTTATAGATATGATCATAGAAATAATGTTACTAATATTTCAGAAATCATAGGAAAAAAGCATATTGAAGCAAATCCCTTAATTTAAAGAGAAATAGAAGATTCTGAAAGTAGTAAGATGCAGATTCCCACCAAAAACATAAAAAATTACATTAAATGGGTAATATGTGAGCACTTTGAAAAGACAGTAATGACTTCTAAGAGCCAGCGCCTTTTTACCTAGAATGAACTGGGCCAAATCATCTCTCTTTCCCCTCCATTTCAGAATTTTTTTTTTAAATAGGTAAAACAGTGAGACCATAGACATAATGCTGCAAAACATCTAACAAAAATCTCTCATGATATCGCTGTACAGAGAGATTCAAGTCAATTCACAGCAGATCAAATCCATATACCAAAAAATAACTGTTGATCCCTGAATTAATGTCAATGAGAATGGAGTTTCCTTGACCCTTTCTGCCATAATCCATCCTTGCCTCCAGACTGTTGAATAAAACCTAGAAACCTGTTCTAACAACAGGCTAAGACCAAGGACAGATAACAAGAAGTAAGGCAAAAATGTCCATTTAGGTCTGAAAACTCAGTCTCCCAAGTAAGGGATGGGAGAGTTTTTCTCCTCAGTAGTTTATATAAGAATAAAAGCCCAGCAGGAACTGGTGGACTCAGCTCTATTGTAATAACACACAGCAGATGCTGTGTGTTCCTGAAAGTCCTCCAGCCACCATGGCATGACTATCTGCATACCCTGGATGGGATGCGGGTGAAACATTTCTTCCAACCCCAAGACCCCATGACTCTCACATGAATACAAATCCCTGCCTGATATCCTGTATGATTATTACTAATAACTGCAGAGGAGGAAATCACAGGGGGAAAAGGTGATTAAAATGTTTTCTAAAGCCACCGATTTTATAACAGGCCACATACAAAAGCCGTTTTGATTTTTGCACTAATGATTTGAAGGCACCGACTGATTTTCCAATGCCTAGTTGCAAAGACACACATCCCAGCTGACCAAACCATGAGTTTAAGACGGGCAGAAAAATCCAGCATCTCCCTACCATGACAAAAGCAGCTAGAATTGCCAAATCCGATACACAAAACATTTAATTTATAACAGTTAAAACCTGGCCTCTGACCAAGTCCAAAAGAACTATGTCTTATTTCACTCGCTCTTGAATATGTCTCTTTCAGAGATAAATGACTCTGCTCTTTGCCAGTTCTCTCCTCTGTTTGGTGTTTTGTTTAGCTGGGCTTGTGACAAGCCAAGACTTGATGCATCTGCTTGAATGTGTAATTTACCTCGCTGGTCAACTTAGCTTTTTTTCCTTGACAATATTATGTCAAACAATCACATCACAACTGGCTCTGATCTCTTTGTTGTTAGCTAATAAATTAGAGAGTATTTATTATCTGCAATCCTTTTTTCCTCTTTTAATGGTGACACATTTGTGGTGAATTACAGGGCAGCTTTATAAACTAGGCTCCGGGCCAGTCTCAGGCCCTGCATCCATGTGAATGTTCTCTCTCCCGGTTGGCCTCCCGGACTGGTGGTAAATCAAGGCAGCTGTCACAGCACACTAAGTTAGTGTGCGTCATTGGGGAGAGCAGGAAGCGTTGGGGGTATAATTCTGTCCATCAAACTAATATGTTATATCAGTAGCTTTGTAATCTTCTGCCATAACTTATGGGAAGTGACACCTAAGAATTCACTTTGAAGGCAATGTGTTCCTTAGACTTTAAGCCAAAACAGACCCGATTCGCAGCAACAGTTCCTCTGTTTATGTGAGTGGATTTCTAGTGCTGGGGAATGAGGTCCCTATCAATGTGGCAGTATTTTACACATTCCACCACCGGCTGAACTCTGTTTACAGCCTTTACAGCAGGATTTGTAAACTTTTCAAACAGGATTTCTTCTCTTCTTTTTGTTACCCTTGCCTTCACCTCCAGTAGCCCATAGATAAATATGCTCCTTTAATGTTATCATGACAAAGCAAATGTCTGACAGACAGGAATGAATGGGTGCCCTATTTCCCTTGTCTGTTCCCCCTCAACTTTTGTCTTGACAAGTGTGAGAAATGGCTGTATGGGACGAAAGAAGAATACTCACATCACTACGAAGGCAGTGTCAGCTTTGTGGTGTAGTTGCTAAATGTCCACAGGAGGCTTAAAGAATTGAGGGCAGATAACCTTAAATAGACAGTGTAGTTTCTAAGGCATGACATGGAAGCGACCAGGCTGGCACTGTGTGTCCTCTAAAAAAGGATGCCTTATTTTCTGGAGTTTGCTATTGGATTGACCCGTCTTCTCCGCCCTCTCTTCCCTCGCTGTTTTCTCAGCAGGCCAATGAGAGAGGCCCTTTGGGGAAGATTAAGTAGTTCTGTGAGCTGCCATCTCTGATGGAAAAGAAATCTACAAGAACTGTTCAAAGAGCTCTTCCTCCCCCAGGCACAAAACTAAATATGCCCAGTAAAGAAATTTGAAAAATGCCTGCCCTTGCCATCCCCAATACCCCTTTGATTGATAGCAGAGAGGGTTTGCTATGATAATTTTACTTTGACGGGTCCCAGGCATAAATCCCACAGAGTTGTTGCTCTGGTTTGACAGCCTTCCGAGGGCTCCAGTTAGGAACAGGAAACAGACCTCTATTTTTCACCCTCAATGCTCCTTCAGGTGCAAAGAAAAGACCGTATGGAAAAAATAAATCCTTATCTGAGGGGGAAACCAAATTCAAAGCACTTTTAATACTTATTCATCAGAAAGAATGTCCGACAGGGGAAGACGTGACCTCAGTCCTACTTCTTCAAACTTACATTTAAATCTTCCTAATAAGAGATTTGAAACCTACTCATGATGAGAAATTGATACTCTTTTCCATTCACATTTTGGTTTTACAGACTTATGTTTGTATTTGTACTTCAAGGTCAGCCTAAAAATGTACCATAATATTTTACCAAAAAATCATTGTTTAAAGAAATTCATTTGCATAATAATATCTATAATGTATTACCATTTACTTACAATGGGTCAAACTACATAACTCATTATATCCTTTTATCTTCATAACCACCTCACGTAAGTAAAGCTTCAATTAATAGGAACACAATTTTAGAAAGAGTAAAAGTTTTGGACTTCTTTATCAATGTTTAGGCATGCTTCGTGAACATCAGGGAGTATATGGGGATCAGCGTGTCTTCACCCAGCTGCCTCCCTGCTCCATCAGAAAATGATGACTCAGCAGTAAGAGCCCTAGTCACAGAAATCATATTTAAGTTGAAACAAGATGAATCTATGGTTTTCCATAAGTTAACTATGAAATTAAATTAGCTGGAACCTATACTCCAAGCATTTTAGTTGACCTCACCTAGAAATGCAGTATTGTGACCTATTAAAAATTATTAAATGGCCAAAATGAAGCAAATACCTAAGAAGAAGGAATATTCCCCTCCCCTTAAAACTTTCAGAACCTGAATATTTTCCTTCCAATTATCTATCTCTTATGAATATGAGAGGGTCTCATGCTAGCACTGAGGGTCCACACAAGTCTAATTCCGTAAGGGAGATTCCTCCTCCAATCCCACTACCATGGCAGGCCTTCGCTATGGGGTGCCATCAGAATTCTGCAGAAAGCCTGCTATACTGAGAGATGTCAACAGCAGGAAAATGAGGATCCAGTCTTGGCACTTTCAGTAAAAAATAGGTCTTTAATTTAACAGGACTGTAGCACGTGGACTTCACCCCAGGTGAGTTGAGCCCTCATTTTTTGGGGGGCCAATATTTTGAGTATACCCATTTTATGGAGGAACTAACTATTGCCCAATGAGTTCTAATAATTGGTCCAGGGGTCAGCCAAAAAAAGTCAGTGGAGAAAATCATAATAGAAAAGAACAAACTGCTCATAAAAATGGGAGTCATGTATGAGTTTAAGTCATAAAAAAACTTGAACAAATTTCAAGAAAAAGAAACCTACTAAATAATTCTTTTTTACTCCATCTTCCTCCTAAATACCAAACAGGATGTGCTTCCTTGTAAATGCCTATAAATATGGGGGAGAAAAACAAATCTGATCTTGTGTACAGGGCTCTAAGCTATAAGGAACATGGTTGGATTTCTGTTTCCCTTAGAGGAAGATGCCAGAACAGCATTTTCCCATCAAGTGTTGATAAGAAAGGCATTTAGTATTTCATGTGATGGGCCTGTTGTGAGTGGGTGGTATGACATGATAAATTATGGCCAATGTCATATTAAAAATTACAGGCCGATCTGCACATGCTCACTGTTCTCAAGCCAGTGCTACTCTATCCTGTGCTAAGCCTTCAGCTGTGGCAGTTGTGGTAGAGATGTTCTCCTCCCAGGATAACTTTAGAAAGCAGGACTCCTAAAGGTTTAGAGAGGTGATAGCCATCTCTCTAGTCCATAAGCAAAAACTAAACTAAACCCTTACTTTTCTACAAACTCAGCCCTGTTTAGGTCTGTCTTTCTACCCCCATGCATGGTCTTCCCCCAGGGGTTCAATGTACTTCTCTGCAGTGTAAGCATAAGAAGAAGGGCCAGGAAGGCATTTTAAAATTGGAAAACAATCTCCTCTGTCCAAACCCAAAGAGACATTGCTTAGGCGATAAAAAGACAGTTTGAGGATTATGAGGAGGAAACTTGGTCTTGAAAAAGGTGAGGATAGGGGTAGTGAAGTGTTGCCTAGAGAGATCAAGGAACTCTGAAAAAACCTGACATGAAGTCAGCAATCTCCTATCTATCCCAGGGTATCTCAAACTTGACACTTAATATTTTGTATCAGATACTTCTCTGCTATGGGGGCTGTTCTATGCATGGCAGGATGTATAGAAGAACCCCTGGTCCATACCCACTAGATGCCAGTATTAGCCCCTATCCTTGAAATAAAAATCAAAAATTTCTCCACACACAAATAAATGACTCCTGGGGGTGAAAACTATGCTGGGTGGGAACCACCATCCCAGACCATGTGGGTAAGTCTATGTCAGTGAATTTCTAAAAGCCTCATGTTTTCCAATAGAGGCCTGGTTTCACTAAAACATATCACCATATGTAGTTTTCTCCCACTGTTTTGGGAATTATGATAGGACTACACATAAAAATACCCTTCAACTCAGACTTCTTAACCAAAATGTAGGTACCTTTACTGTAAGGTGAAAGTTAAGTCAATCACTGTACAGGTAAAAAGAAAAGAGTATCTTCATTAAGTATTTCTCCATGAGGTGGGTTTTCTTACACTCTTTACTCTTCCTGTTCTAGAGACCTTAAATCCTATTGTATAAGTCAGAGATTCAGTCAAGAAAACAAAACTCCAGGACAGGCAATTAAGTAGAAGGAAAATTCAATATGAAGTGTTAATTCAATGGTATGAGAAGAGCTGAAATAACAATCAAGAGAAGAGAAGGCTACCCTGAGAATCATAAATTCAGGAAGCTGCTACCACTTCTGTACTAAACAGGAGAAGGGAGCAGGCAGTGTAGCAGGAATCTGGAGCCACGGCCCTGGTGGAAGCTGGACCCACAGTGGGTCAGTTGGTGGGAAGCGCTTCCTGTAGGAGATGGGCCCTCGGAAGAGACAAAGCTGGGGGCAAGAATGGCCATCTGAGGCAGGGAGGCCAGTGAAGAAAGACTGTAGCTTCTTACTCTCCTCTGCCCATCTGTAATTTTTCACCAGGGCCCTTCACTGGCTGAACCTGGCTAGATCCCAGCAGACAAGGGAGCCCAGGAAACAGTTTACAAGGATTAGCCCCTATGACAGAGAGAGAGCAGAGCAAGGTTTGAGGATGGATCTGAAAGGAAACAGACAAATGACCAACATATCTATCAAGTTCAACTGTAAAGACAACTGAATGCAATTCTGATTTATGAGTCAGGAAGGGGAAAGGAAACTGGATGAGTCTGAGAAAAAACTTTAGCTGAAGGAAAACCTTTTTAAAACACAAAAAACTTTTAAAAGTGCCCCCCTTCTCTTTCCCTTCCAGACCAAGTTAAACTTGGGGTGAGGGGTGAAGTCTAGACTAAGATTGTTATTGAATAACTCTTGTGGAATTGAGCCAATATCTAAAACAATAATTGCTAGAAAAAAAAATACAAGCCATATCAGTTACTGTTGCTGAACAAACTGTCAGGAGCTTAGTGGCTTAAAACAATAACTATTGTACTTACTGATGATTCTTCTGGTCAGAAATTTGGGCTGAGCTCAGCTAGGTGGTTCTCAGGTCTCACTCGAGATAATTACTGTGATCATAGTGAGGTGACAGATTGGCTGGGGGCTGGTTGGGCCAGGGGGTCTCCAGTGGGAGGGTTCCTGCCTGTGCCAATTTTTCTCCACTTCCAGTAGGTACTCTGACTTCTTCATGTGACAGTCTCAGGATGTTATGACAGAGAGCAAGCCCCAATGAGCAAATGCTTTCTAAGCCTCTCCTATGTCACGTTTGCTAATGTTCTGCCAACCAAAACAGTCACCAGATTCAGGGGAAAAGGTAGAGAAACTCCACTCTTAATGGGAGAGATGTTACAGTCATATTG
This sequence comes from Pteronotus mesoamericanus, assembly GCF_021234165.1. NCBI lineage: Eukaryota > Metazoa > Chordata > Mammalia > Chiroptera > Mormoopidae > Pteronotus > Pteronotus mesoamericanus. The sequence goes on from NW_026555100.1 coordinate 3,173,527, forward strand.
CAAAGGGGCATGCATATAAAAATAGAAGAAAAAGTGTGGCCATTTTCTTTTAACAATTTATCACACTAGGTGAATGAATTTTCTGGCGAGTGTTTTTCTAGCCACTGTATTCCAACTTTATGCACACCTGAATGATTCAAAATGTTATATATTTATTTTCCAAACTGCAAATATTTTTTGTTGTCACACAGGCACTGTGCCCTGAAACAGTTCCTTCAAACCCCTTCAACTAAGCTCACTCCATAAGGGTTTCATGATTAATAGCAAACTACCTCATCTAAGCTTAAGGACATTGCCTCAAATTCAAACCCAAGTTCAGAGAAGAAGCTCCAGGACCCACCTTCCTTTTCTCTGTGCCTTAAAGAAAGGGAAATCCAGCTTTCAGTACAGTGTTTTGGGGAAACACCAAACTAAGAATCAGAAATTGTGGTTTTGTATTCTAACACTGGAATCGATCTTCTGTTTAAGTCACTTTAGGTAAATCTTGGCTCCCCATGTCACAGTCTCCTGATTTGCAAAATCAGGAAGTTAAACTACTCTGGGATTGTTGGGGCAAGACTAGGAGGGTAGGAGGTAAGACCAGATGATGAGCTGAATGAGTAAAGCAGGCTGATACAAAACAGCACAACATGAGGAATGTGGGAACCTGGAGGGTAAATACCCTGTTGATGCTATTAAATTCATTGTCTTCCCTAAAATAAGATGGCACTTAATCTAACTGAAATCCATGACTTGATCATCCTCAAGAACCCATCCAGCTCTGCTGTTCGTTGACTGTCTCGCCTGGTCCCCCCCCATGCCTCAGCTGTACCCATCTTTCCCATGGAGTTATCAAGCCCCCTGATCTTCGGGACAAGGCATGCTTGTTTGTAATGCAAAAGCAGAGTACAACCACTGGCATCTTCCTTCAAACCATCTTGTTTCAATCCCACACACCCCTTAAAATGAGATTGCAATTGACAAGGCTCTTGCTTTAACATAAGCAATGCCATTTGGACTGATCCAGGGCCGTAATTCTGCTGCACTCACTCCTATCTGTGCTTCTGAAAAGGCTACAGGACCTGACACTCTCAGATGCTATCACCATCCCACAGTCAGCAGTGGTTAGCATGACTTACCCTGGGCCCCTGGTTCCAAGCACTGCTTCCCCCAGGGAAGACATGTCCCCAAAATATCTAATTTCTAATGGCTCCTTCATTTCAGAGGGAACTCTCAGGAGGTTAGACTTCAAAAGAAAATAGGTTGTTTTCCATGAAATATGAGATTAGAGGATTTGAAAAAAAACCCTGCAACTACTGCAAGGTCCTTCTCTAAGCTGGTAGGAAACTACATCATTAGAAGCATGTGCCTTAATATGACATAAAATTGTTTCCAAATTGGCATTCTGAGTTCCTTTTTGCAGCCCACCAAGATTACTTCATACCAGATACATCTCTCCGACCAGTGTCTTAAGTAGGCCTTAAATTTAGAGAAAAATAATGTTAGCAGAAGGGCATGGGTGCCAAACAACCTGGATTTAAATCTTGGCTCCATCATTGGAAATCCAAAATCTGTGGACCTGGGTCAAGCTTCTGAATCTGTCTATGCCATAGCTTTCTCATCTGTAAAAACTGACATTGGGCCATGGTGAAGATCAAATGAGAAAATGCTTGTAGAGTTTTTGGTATATGGCATGTAGTAACTGTGCAATAAATGTTTGCCACTATTATAAGGTCTCTAACTGTTATCTTGTAAATAAAATAAAATTGTTAATTTGTAATATATATTCCCTTTATGTTAGCTTTATTTGTCTAATTAAATAGTAAGTTCAAGAGCAAAGATGATACATATTTCTCTATTCCAATTATCCCCACCACCCCCTCTACCACTCTCCATGAGCCCTGTGCCTTTTATAAAAGACGTATCCAGAGGAAGGGGTAGGCTTGTGGGGTATATCATTGTAGTGTAAGGATATGATGCTGTAATGGAGAAATCATAGGCCCCAAAAGAGATGTGTTCAATTTGTGGCTTATAATAGTTAGTGACCTGGCCAAGTTACCAAGCATCTCCTTGTCTCAAGTTTATAAAATAAAAACTGAGGATAAAGTGATCACATCAGAAGGTAGCTGCGAAGACAGGGCCTTCACAGTGGGGAACTCATCATGGACACTCAATAAGTGCTTATTTTCTTCCTTTTCCTTTCCTTTCACCAATAATTAATTGATCAGATTAGTACAAGGAGAGACTGAAAAGCATGAGGAAAGTGGTCCCTAATCAGAAAAAAACAAAGGAAGGTGTCCAGCGTCCCAAAGGCAAGTATCATGAATGTCATAACAGGGTCACATCCTAGGTACCCTCCTGGCTGCTTAGCACCCAGACAGTGGATTCTCAGTGTCATTTAGAGATGGGAAAACTGTCATCAACACAGGTTCCTTCATAACACCAGGGAGTGGAGGCCTCAGAGTCTTTAGGAAGTCTTCCCTTGATGACTGTTGAAGCTCTGGATAATATGTGTAAGAGAACACTCTATACTTCTTCTAAACTTTCCTTTCCTTATTGTCTTCCTGCAATTCTGCTATCCTCAGCAAGCACGCCAGACCAAAGGTGTGGGCCAGCTGGACCTACTGGTCTGACCTCAAGAAGATCACCCCAAGTTTTCATGGAACCATAGACTGTTAGTGTTGAGAAGAGATGCTTCAATAACTTCATCATAAGGATGAAATCACAAGAAAATTCAATGGTTGGTCCATGAGCACATACTTCATCAAGGACAGAAGTCAAATCTACACCTGTGTACTTTCAACTTCCTCGTCTTTTTGATGTTTCAGAAGAACATGGACCTCTGAAAACATTTATTTAAGTCGTTCATGCTCAAAATTCCAACACTGGCTTCCCCAGCCTGCACTAGGTGGGATGTAATCAGCCATGACATTCCAGGTCTAAAATCAGTAAATTGAAGACATCCAGCAGGAGCCATTTCCATCAGCTTCTTCCTGCAGCACAGAGTATTACATGCACTCCTTCCATGTACTGCCTGTTCTCCAGAGCGGAGACCATACGCTGAACTCTCCTCACACGAAGGACACAGAACCTGGCTGGACAGCCACTCTGTGACTCCAACGTGGACTTCAGCTGCTTTATTATAGGGCTGCATTCAATGAACTGAATTTTTAAAAAAATTTTAGTACCTACATGGCTCTCACCAAACTGCCTTAAGATACCAGCTGTGCCATGCTTTCCCTTCTAATTTGACAGTCATAAGAACAGCTCCTAAAGAATAGAAAATTCTTCAGGGGAAGGGCTCTCAGTTTCATATACATTTTAGGAGAAGTAGAAGGTGAAAGACATTTCAAGCTGAAATGTCACGTATGGAAAGGGTTGGGACATGGCTGAATAAGGAATCTGACATGCACTGAATGCGTATGTACCAGGCACTGGGTAGGGTGAGTGCTCACAGCTTATTGCATTTGGTCCTCACAATGCTGAGCGATGAATGTAATAACCAAAATGTTATAGATAAGAAAACAGAGGCTTAGGAAGATTGAGAGACTTGCCCAAAGTCATACTAGGAATTTGTTGTATAGCTGGTGTATTTGTTTTCTAGGACTGCTATACCAAATTACCATAATCTTTGTGGTTTAAAACAACAGAAATGTATTCTCTCACAGTTCTATACGCAGGACTGAAATAACATGTTGGCAGGGCTCTGTTCCCTCCTCTAGAGGAAAATCCTTTCTTGCATTTCCCAGGTTTTGGTGGCCCAGGCACCCCTTGGCTGGTAGCTGCCTAATTCCAATCTCTGCCTCTGTCTTCATATGGACTTCTCCTCCTATCTCTCCACTGAGTGTTTCTGATACAGACAGTTGTCATTGGATTTAGGGTCCACCAGGTATACAGGATGATCTCATCTCAAGATCCTTAATTATATTTTGGAATAAAGGATAAATAAGATAAAATAAGATAAAATTCATAGGTTTCTTGGGCTAGGATGAGGATATACTTCGAGGAGGGCCACCATTTAACTCACTATGACAGGTTTAAAACCCATGCCTGTCTTAATTATAAACTGTTTTCTTACCACACCATCATGTGGTTTACTGTTTTTTGTTTTGTTTTGTTTTTATCAGTTTTCTCAAGGATTGCTTTGGCCAAGATAAAGATTCCAAGGTAGCCACAGCCATAGTAGAGAGAGAAGACAGCCCTATAAATGCCCAGAGTTATACAGAAAGCTAGTGGCCATGTAGAAAGTCAAGCTCCCTTCAGTCCTGCTATTATTGTTCTAAGAACCAAGAGAGGAAACCGCCCCCAGAAAGGTACCTTGCCATTGCCTCTAAACATCAAAACAGTTGACAAGTTCAGCTCTCCTTTCACAGGAGTAGAAGGGCTCTCAGGTTTCAACTTAACCTACAGCCAGCCTCTAATAAGTTTAGGATAAAAGGCTAATACATTCGAATAAGATTCAGACATAGTGTAATAGTATTTGTTACTAAGCCCATCTAATTATATCAGTCAGTCTTTATTACCGGACCCACAAATGCAGAGAACTCTATTATAATCTCTCTTTTTAATGATCTCCTCACTATCTGCCTCCTCAGACTCTACAATAAATTAATCAACTGCTCGCAATCATGAGTAAACATCGACACAATTAAGAATTGATAAATAAACAGTTCGCTCCAAGGCTTGTCCTAATACGGAGGGGAGTACCACTGGGCGCCTGCCAGGGCAACGCTCAGCCGGGAGTTCTGAGATGTGGACGGCTCACTAAGGCCGTGTTTCTTCTGCTGTTGTTTACAAGAGAAGTCTGGCTGTTGGTTTTTGTTCCCACCCTGTGTCCATAGTAGGGAAGAACTTAATCACTTTTCCTCTCTGGGTCTAAATTTGGAAGAATTTCTCATCTTATTCTTATTTGGCCCTAGAGAGCATCACATATCTTAAGGAAAACTGGTAGAAAACAGTAACATGTGAGAAATGTGCACTCTGCCATATTCAAGAGTAAAATAGAAGAAACCCTTGTACATGTTAAGATGCAAAACTTGGTACTAAATGATTATATAATTGTTAGGGCTCAAACTGTGTCCCTCCAAAAGATAGTTGAAGTTCTACACTCAGTAATGCAGAATGTGAACTTACTTAGAAATAGGGTTGTAATGGATGTAATTAGTGAAGATAAGGTTATACAGAGTGAGCCCTCAACTCCAGTGACTGGTGTACTTATAAGAAGACAATGTGAAGACACAAAGAGAATACCACACGGGGAGAGATGGTCCTGTGGTGACAGAAGGAGAGATGGACATGATGCACATACAAGTGAAATAAAAACAAGTTTTTCTGGCCACCTCCAAAAGCTAGAAAGAGGTAAAGAAGAATTATAACCAAAGTCTTAGAAGGAGCATGCTCTGTGGGCACCTTGATTTTGAACTACTAGTCTCTATAACTAGTTTCTGCTATCTTAAGCTGCTCACTTTGTGGCACTTTGCTATGGAAGCCCCCCTGAAATGAACACAATGATTGATTAGGTAAAAATAACCAAGCAAACATTTTAAAGAACTGTTAAACAGCACATACTATACCAAACATTTAATAGGCATTAGCACATTAATCTTCACAGAGGAACCTTCATCTTATAAGGTGAGTACCCTTATCTCCACCATAAAGATGAGAAAACAAGAGTGACAGAGACTAACAGTCCCAGTGCCACAGAGCTGGTGAGTGGCAAGTCTCTCAGATGCTAGTGGCAAATACTTTGTCCCCTAAGGTACCACACTGTAAGCTCTACCAGGGAAGAGGCACAACAGAGTTGTTCACCAGAGTGACCCCAGCTGTGTGTCCTGAGCCCAAGGGCTCTTCTGCTGTACACATAGAGGGTGAGGGGAAGCCAGTAACTACAGGGGCCACCCCGCATTCCACCTCCAATTCAGCTGGCCTCACTTTATGTTCATGTTTTATATTTTCAAGTCTCACATGAGATATATTCAATACAAGTTTTCTGCTGCTAGGAAAAAAAATTAAAAACTATTGCTATATAGAGGAAAGTTCATATCCATACAGAAGGGATAATAGAATTAGAAAATTGCCATTATGCAACGTGTACTGAAATGAGGGTCCAAGGTCACCATCATCAAAAGATGAGGTGAAAGGTTAGGTGGAAAAATTACCATGGAAGAATCAGGCAGACACTGCCTGATGCTCTCACTTAGATATTATCTGTGAGTCTCATGATGTGATGCAACAAGCAATGTACAGCACCACATGCAAAACAATGGCACTTGAATCTAAGGAATCCCTTGAAGTACATCAAGTTGAAGGGAGTACCTGGGAGGGAAGGAGAGCTTAAATGACATGGTGAGGGTCCACCTGTTAAAACCAGGATGTAGCTTATTCTCAAGACAAATGATTCCATTCCAAGAGAAAAAAAAAATAAAACTGAATGCACAAAAACAGAAAGAGAGAAGGTCAGAGGTGAGGGTGGGGAACAAGGACAAGGGAACTATTAGAAAATAAAAGAGATTGAAGAGATGTAAAACCCAAATAAAACATATGGACCTTGTGTAGACTCTGATTCAAACAAACTCAATACCAGAATATATTTTTGAGACAATTGGGAAAGTTAGAATATGGACTTGTTATTAGAAAATATTATGGAATTGTTGTTAATATTTTTTTAGTTGAGATAATGCCATGGTGATGGAGTTTAGGGGGAAAATGGTCCTCATTATTAGAGGAGTTTAGTGAAATATACTGAGCACGATCACATGAAGCCTGGGCTGAGGCTAGGAGGAAGGAGGAAAAATCATAGCCTCTCCCTTGAAACCCAAGAAAGCAGCTGCTTTTGTTGAAAGCGGGCCACCCCAAATTGCCCAGTCATTATCTAGGAGGAAACATACCCCTTCCTCTGTTCAGGGTGTATAGTTTTAAGAACTGCTTAGAATTGCCTAAAAGTACTGTCAGCAAAGTGAGATGTGAGGGAGAAAACCTTGCCTACTGAGGCTGGGGTTGAGCTGTGTCAAGCAGTCAAGCTTACCCCTCTTCTGCCATAATATCTGTTTGCTTAATTCATGATCAAGACTACCATAAATGTTATCACAAAGTCGATAATGGAAATATATATCTCTGTGTTTCTATGTTTGTGATATGTAGGGCCCATGGCAGGGTCCTTCCTGCTGAGTGTAAGTGTGGTGTTGCCACCACACACACACTTCTTGTTGGGGTGTGTGATCAAATGGAATAACTTATAGGAAATTCTTAAAATAGCCTTCAATAAAGGCTAGCAACTATCATCATCATCATGATTACTATTATTATATTGTTGGTATTGTACTTTCTTGGCATTGAATATTCTCTGTGTGTTCCCTTTGTGTTAGATTTATTTGTCTATTAGGAGATTTAGGAAAGCAGGCTCAAGGACAAGGATATCCTTATATGTTTCTTTCGACTCTTCCCTCTTCCATGACTACATGGGGTAATGGTACGTACATAACAGGTTTGCCATTAATACCCATTTAAAGGTACCTTCATGGGGAGGGCTGTTGCAGTATATCCCTCCAATGTAAGGGCTATGGGATCTGAGAACAAAAATGGAATTTAGAAGCAAGAGAAGTGAGTTAAATTCCTGGTTCTTTCACTTATTAAATAGTGAGCTTGGTCATCTTGCTAGATGTCTTTGAACCTTGGTTCCCCAATAAGTAAAATGGGGACACAGTGCTACCTCATAAGGTTGTGAGGACACAGATGGATTCTTACTTGGCTGCTGGCCCACTGGGAGCCTCTCTCTTCCTGTCTAGAGAATGTTAACTGACAGTCCTCTCTACGGATGAACTACAAAAGGATATAGAGACCACGTGCAGATGTTGCTCTGAACTGAATGTTTGTGTCCCTTTCAAATTCTTATGCTGAAGCCTAATTCTCACTATTAGGAGATGGAGCCTTTGGGAAGGGATTAGGTCCTGAGGGCAGAGCCCTTATGAGTGGTTTTAGCGGTCTTATAAGACACTAGGGAACTTGTTTTTTGGCCATCCACCATGGGAGGAAACCAGAAGGAGGTTCTTCACCAGACCCTGACTATGCCAGCATCCTGATCTTGGGCTTCCAGCCTCCAGAACTGTGAAAAGTAAATTTCTATTCTTTAAATTACCCAGTCTAACATTTCTTTTTATAATAGCCTGAACTTAGAAAAAACAGATATATAATAAATATGTATTCTTGCTCCCCTAAATAGAAAGTTGGGTTTTTTGTTTGTTTGTTTGTTTTAAGTTTCAGTTGCATCAAGTACCTCTGCCCTGGAGTCCCGGTGACTGACTCTCTGGACTCCGCCCAGCCTGCTCACTAGCACCAGGGCCAGGCACTACTCAAGGCCAGCAAGTGACTGAAGGGCTTATCCCCTCAGTGCTCCCACTTTGAAAAAGACAATGTTGCAAAGACAAAGGTGCAAGCCTCTTACCATGTCAGCAAAAGGTACCAAAGTTGTAGGAAAGAGGGGGGGAATAAAAAAAAAAACACTGTTTTAATTTTTCTCAAGTTCTCTAAATGTAATCAGTTTTAATCTACATCTTATCACAAATTACTGATAACCTTGGGTCGCTGATTCTTTTCTCTAAGGCTCAGTTTCCTCATTTCTAAAATCAAAAGTGTCCTTAACCTGAGCCTTTCACACCCATAGAATTCAGGGGGATCTATAAACTTTTACAGGAAATTATTTATATCATGTATAAAGATATCTTTTTCTACTAACTTGTAAGAGAAATTTAACATGTTCTTTTGATTATAAATGTAAGCAAAACAAATTTCATTGATAAAAATCACAGATATTATCACATCATATGATTGTAGAAATCCAAAATACTGTTCAAGTTCATCACTACTTTGCAATTACAGTAACCATTAGACCTACTTCTAAAACTTATTTATGTTAATAAAGAAGCATATCAATTACTAAGTCATGTATTTGATTTTTAAATATTTTGATAATAATGTTTCAATATACTTAGTTTGCTTTGTAATCCTATATATTTGATTTTGTGGATTTAAAAACACTGGTCCAAGAAGGGGTCCCTGGGTCTTACCAGAAGGTCAAAGGGATCCAAGGTACCAAAAAGGTTAAGGACCCAGGAGGGGTCTCCAAGATTCCTAGCAGAGATGACTACGTGGTTGTTTCCATACAGCGGATGTCTGTTATCTGGCTTCAGTAACCCTTGCTCCTGTAGTGGTTAAACCTGTAGACTCTGTCTGGGACCAGATGTCCTGGGTTCTAACCTGTCTCGGGCCCTGACTGGCTGTGTGACTGAGCAATTTAACTGGCCTCGCTGAGGCTAAGGTTCTTTGTTAAAGTAGAGATCATTACATCAGTTTCTCTGGGGATTGTTGTGAGAGATAAATGATGCACTTTAAAAAATGGTTAGTGCAGAAATCAGCAAATGATTACTGATTCCTGTTAGGTTTGTAACATCTTGGTTATTATAAACCATATCACTTAAAGGGACAAACTTTCCCAAAACAAATTCTATTAATTAGACTCTTTGGAATATGGCCTTCAATATTTCAAGGAACAAACAAATGATACATCAATAGAATAATGGAAATAACTAGAAATCATTGGGTTTCAACTCTATTCTAAACTCTCATAAAAGAACTATCCAAGAATGTGATACTTTGAAAAACTCCACACTGAGCTGATTTGACTAGAATTTCCTATAGAACTCTCTTTGCTCTGGGATTGTGTATGTTTTACCCCTCACTTAATTTCCCAACTGCAGTTTGTATATAGAAACTGATAAGAAAGTCCTAATCTCAAACTAACTGCGTGTGAGATTTTGTGGATATGACCTCAATGTAAATAATGCAATCACTCCCTACAAACTGTTCCTGTCTTAAGACTTTTGTGGTAATAACTACAGAAGCCACTTAGAGACTTTGTTCTCCATTAGAGGGGTGCTATCTCCCCGTGCAAGGATGGTTTTATTACTTTGCATAAACTTCTGTAGTTTAAAAGGAGCAGTAGTAAAGTTAGTTCAAGGCCCCTTATGACTCCTTTTGTCCTGCAGAGTTGGGTAGGAAAACCATCATTGAGGTATGAAAGGCTGTTTGTTTACAATCAGTACCCAGATCCTCGCCTTTTTCATAAAAGGCAAGGAAACCAGCAGGAGAATTACAATACCCAGCACCTCCCTGGGTCTCTCTGCATTCTCCACACTTGTGTATTAAGCAGCCAGGCAGCTGTTGAACAAGTACTATCAACAAAGCAATCTTCTAGCCCTTTGATTCAGGCTATTCATATCTTCTGCCCTGAAATAAAATGACTTTCACAATTAAAACACCGAAATCAATGTGGTATCTATTGTCATGTCTACAGGAGAAAAGCTTTAATTACAGCCATAGTTAGATAACACAATCATTACACCTCCTTAATCTCAAATATAAAACCATCACCCTCTGAGTACTTTGGCACCCTTTCTTTGATTTTTTTTTCTTTTTTTCTCTCTGCCCCCCCCTCCCCAACATGAATGGCTTTTTATCTAAGCACTTCAATTTGCATGCCTTTGCTCGGAGGCAGCTCCCCATGATATGTTAATTGCAGATTGCTTTAAGTACTAAAAGATTAACATAAAACCCTTTGCAAACAAGCTAATAGTTTATGATAATTTTTGCATGGCCTTTGTCTGTCTATCACTGGATTGCCTCTAGCTGTAATTTTATAAAGAAGCTGTAAAATATCATTTAAACAAGTTCATTTACACATAATTATTACCAGAATCACATTATTCAATTTAGATACTCCAGCCTATTAACAATCCATGAACTAAAATGTAATTAAACTATTTTCCTTTTATGAACCTATTCATTACAATGTGTGGGAGATGGATCTCTCAGTTTCACTGAAAATTTCAGCACTTTGTTGTTGAAATTGACAAGTCTGGCACTCATTATGTACTTTTAATTATATTAAAAGTATTGCAAGACAGCTCAGATAAAGAATATATTTAGAAAAGAATGCCTGAAAATGCCAAGATGGTGTCATTCCTAAATATATATTTATTTTACTCATGCATTTTTTTTTTCCATCTTAACCATGAAAAATAAAATCAGGCTGGTCATTTTAATAGAGATTTTCATAGCTCCTCTTAGTAATTTTTCTAATTTAAGCCAAGGATAAATATCTAATTAATTGTGTTTATCTTTTTTTTTTTTTGTGATTTCTGTCTAATTTTTAAAAACTATAGTTGAAAATATACCCAAATAAGTATATTCTTCCAGAATTTATATACATACACACAATTACCTCTAAGGATGCCATATGTAGGATTTGATTAAAAAATTCTGAACAGTTTAATTTGTGTTGCAACCTTTAATCTGTGTGAGAGAACTGTGTTAATGGGAAACAGTTCCTCTGTTTTGGAAGGGGCAAGTTGTCTGCTTCTGCCTGGTGATTTCCCAGGCAACTCAGACTCTCTCAGTTAAAGCAGACCTAGAACAAACAACCTAAAACTGGAAGTTTAAGACTAGCTCTGGAAGTACCTATTCTCTCCTCAGTCACAGTCTGAGTTTGTCTTCCTATACCTCTGTATCCCTTTATGGCCTAACAGTGTATTCTACTTGGCCAATATTTAATTAAAATACTGTATATGCTGATTAGATATTAAAGTCAACCACTCTCCCTTTTACAGAAAGCCACTGTCAGGACACACTGTGGAAGATCAGAGGATGTGCCCTGTGATTCCCTGGCCCGCACCCTAATTTAGCCACTCTTTCTCAGGGACAATCTCAAAGGAGAAATTCAGGTGATTACAAGGATGACTTTCTAACTTGGCCAAGAGCTTCTTGATAAACAATAATCTCCCTAAAACTTTCTGGGCGTTTGGGAAATTTACTCCTGTCTACCCACTCTGCCTTCCAAAAACAGGTAATTTGGAAGGAAAGCAGGATTCCAACTTAATAACTGGAATGGCATGTGCCCATTAATGTTGAACAAGTACTATCAACAAAGCAATCTTCTAGAGCTGTCAGTCACAGAGGAGGAGTAAGGAACCAGGGGAGAAAACCAAGAAGCTATGGGCTTTACAACTCTTGCCTAAGAATTGATTTAGAGTGATTTTTTAAAAACCTTTAAATAAATAAATAATGCATAAATAAATAGAAAGAAAGATCGGTGGCCAGTAGTTCAGATAATTTTACTGATACATTTACTGAGATCACTCACTGGACAGACGGAATCTAAGGGGTGTGGAAGAGCAGACTGGCCACCATCAAATGTCTCTTTGGCATAAGAGTTATTTTAGACTGGTTATTTTTAAGAAATAGTAGACATGAAGGAAACTCTGAAAGCCAAGAATAGGCACACTTCATTTCATTGCACTTAACTTTATTGTGCTTTGCAGATATTATGCATTTTTAACAAATTAAAGATTTGTGGCAACCCTGTGTGAAGCAAATCTATCAGTGTCATTTTTCCAACAGCATTTGCTCAGTTCGTGTCTCTGTATCACAGTATAATAATTCTCACAATATTTCAAATTTTCATTATTATTTTATTTGTAATGGTAATCTGTGATCAGTGATCTTTGACTTCATTATTGTAATTGTTTTAGGGCACCACAAACCATGCCCATATAAGTAGGCAAACTTTGTTGATAAATATATATACCTGTGCTGACTGCTTCACTGACTGACTGATCCCCTGTGTCTCTTCCTTTCTTCAGGTGTCCCTAATCTTTGAGACAAAACAATATTAAAATTAGGCCAACTAATAACCCTACAATGACTCCTAAGAGTTCAAATGAAAAGAAGCCTCACAAGTATCTCACTTTAAATCAAAAGCTAGAACTGATTACGTTTAGTGAGAATGCCATGTTTAGAGATGAGATAGGTCAAAGGCTAGGCCTCTTGCGCCAAACAGTTCTCCAAGTTGTGAATGCAAAGGAAAAGTTCTTGAAGAAAATTAGAAGAGCTACTCCAGTGAATACACAAATCATAAGAAAGCACAACAGCCTATTGCTGATATGGAGAAGGTTTTAGTGGTCTGGATAGAAGATCAAACCAGCCACAGCATTTCTTAAGCCAAAAGCAATTTACAGCAAGGCCCTTTCTTCAAGGCTGTGAAGGCTGAGAGAGGAGAGGGAGCTGCAGAAGGAAGGTTTGAAGCTAGCAGAAGTTGTTTCATGAGGTTAATAAAACGTAACCAACTCTTGCTTATGCAAGTGAACTGAAGAAGAGACCTGGGGAATCCACACCAACCTGTGACTCAGATACTAGGCAGAGGCAATGTGACAGACTTTCTATATATTTATTTTTCCTTCAGCATATGTATTTCTCTTATCTTGAACCTCAATCTTGTTTGCTTTCTTCACCAGTGTACATTAAAGTCTGGTACAGTGCCTAGACATAATCTTGGTTACTATCCTGTACCTTCCTTTCTTCTACCTTCATGTAATCTGTTTTTATGTTCTCTCTTTAATTCCAAAAGTATATAATAAATGGAAAAACTATCATTCTCCAGAGCATTTGAGATCTTGCTTCCAGCATGTCATCAGTTTGGCTCAAATAAACTCTTACACAATTTTATCCTATAGGTTTGGATGTTTCTTACATCAATACAAGCATTATTTAATTCATCAGGAGATTATACTTATGTTTGACTTTGCTGCTTACTATTTGATTATAGTCCAGACACAGTAAAGTCACATGTTAAAATGTAGATTTTTGTCCAGATGAAAACAAACAAACAAACAAAAAAGTCCTGGAGGTTTGATTTTGTTATTCAGTAGGTAGGACATTGATCAGTTTTTTACCTAACCTAGCAATCCTAGTCTAACGTTATTTTTTAAGTGTCTATAAATATCCAATCCTCAAAAGCTTTTTGTATCAACCTTACCATATTACTGGTACTCTCATTCGTTATTTTTTAAGTGTCTATAAATATCCAATCCTCAAAAGCTTTTGGTATCAACCTTACCATATTACTGGTACTCTCATTATTAGGTTAAATACAGTAATAATTTACAGTATATGAGTTCACTTAGTATTTATGTAATTTTTTTAATTATTTGAAAATTGTACTTGACAATGTCCTAGGACAGAGCTTAGCAACCTCTGTAAGGCTTAGGGGGTCTTCCTAATGCATAGGCCACAGCTTTTAAACTCTGGCTTGATGCACATAAGAGATGCTAGGGACAGACACGTAATGGGACAGAATGGTTGGCAGGTGTCTGATCCCCAAAATCTTTGATGCCTGGCAGACAAAAGCATAAGGCTTAAGGTCGAGATTATCCAAAAAGAAAGAAAATCCCCCCAAATAGAAAATGCAAGAGGATGGGGCTGGAGCAAATTGTGGACAAGTGAACAGAGAAAAGACTTTGAAGAGCTGTATATAAAGGGGCCTCAGGGGACTCTGCTTTGATATTTTTGCCTCAGAAGAAAAATTCCTCTTCCTTAGAAGAAATGATTCAACTAGATAATTCTGAAGATACTGTGCAGCTTGAATGTCAAATATCCCAATGGTTCCTTGATTGCAGTTACGGGGTCTCTTTCTACCTCTACTTTCCAGTGCCCTTAGACGTTGACAAAGGGATTTCACACCTACTTCCTCCTATGTTCCTGGTGTGCTCCACTGTGTATTTGTTCCCATGGGACTATGTCTAACACCAGTCTCCAAAGAAATAAATTCTCTACCAGTGTAGGAATAAGAATTTCCCCAGAGTTGAGTGGATTTTCATGCTGTGATTTTTTGTTTGTTTGTTTTGTTTTTGTTTTCTGGTTTTGGTTTTTGTTTTTCAATATGCCTCTTAGCTTTCTTCTCACCTACAATTCTCAGAATCCGGGGGAAAAAAATGGGGACTTAAAGCCACTGACGGTCCGTTTGAGTGCCCCACCCCTCAGCCCCCAGTGGGGCTGGAACCCACCTGGATGATCAAAAAGGAGACCTCAACTGCACATTTCACTTTTCAAGTTTTCTGAATACCTACCTGGCTCAAAAACACACTGCCTCTCGGATATCTATAAGTTGTAGCCAGCTTAACTACATTCCCCTCCATGCCTAGGGGAGAGTTTCAACCTCAAACAACTTTATTTAAACAATTTCGTACTTAACACGTTTTTCTCGGTGCTTCAAATCCAATCATTCCCTGCGTCGCAGGGAAGAACTGCTACAGGACAAAAAGAACAACACAACCTGTTTTTATTTTAATATCTTCCGGGTCTCTCGGCACTGCCATCATTTGGGCTGTCAGCCCTCCACTGCCCGAGGTGGCTTCCCGCTCTCTGCAGACAGTCTGCCTCTCCACTAATGGCACTGTTCGGGCGAGGGGGAAATGCAATTTTCCACTCCATTACAAGCACTGTGTAAAAGGACCTCTTTTCCTCACTACACACAGATAAGGACCTAATGAAATTCTATTCAGTAAGTATTACAATAGCCAACTCCACTGCAAATACAGGCGTTCTAAGTGCCTGCCAGGCCCCCAACTCCAGAAGTGATTGCCACTGAGCGTCCCTGGATTGGATCCCATCAGGATGAAAAACTATGGGGTAAGCAGGGAGAGACTCTGGGGGGAGGGAAGGTAACAAAGACGTCAGCAGATCCATGTCTTCCGCTCTTTCTTCTAATCACCACGCCTGGATGGTGTTTCTTATGGACCCTGGTAGAAGCCTGAAATTCTTGTTTGGAATAAGCAATCTTTTTTTTTTTTTAATTCTTCAATTTTTATTTTAATTCAAATAGCTGAAGAAGTTCCATATTATTAAAAACTATTACATGTTCAATTAGAGGGTCTATAGATTCATTCTTTTGAACACTCCTTATGAAAATAGGTAGTGTTAAATCACAGCTGAGTTTATATTCCACACAGCGTTTGCATCCATAAATAATGATGATTATGAAGAATGCCTATTTGTGTTCATCAGAGGAAATTTCTTTTTTTTTAAATTTTATCCATTTTTATTTTTTAATTAATTTATTTTTTCAAATACATTTGTCTCTGCCTACCCCCCACCACTTTCCCTTGCTCCATCCCTCCTTCTCTCCCTCAGCTCATCCCCTTTGGTTTTGTCCATGAGTCCTTGCTATATGTTCCTTGACTCTCCCCTTCCCTTCCTTTTCCCTGCCCCCCCTCCTTCCCTCTTGTCTCTGTTGATTTCTTGAGAGAGCCGAAGTACCTCCCAAGACATCTGACATCACCTATCCTATAGAAACAGGTAACAAAGCTGAGAAAGATAGGGTAATGCAGTTTGCATTCTGAAATAAAAAGTGAGAACAGATGAGGTTCCTCCTGACAGTGTGAATTTCATGCAATGCCTGAGGTGAAGTTGCTAAAAGCTGAAATTGCTTTTCATATTTGCCCTTCCCCCGTTTCTATCCTTGGCCCTTTGATACCTATATCCCTTTCCCCATGTAATTTTTCCCCCTGATGCATGATAAAGCTATACCAAAGTAATAGAAAATAAAATTCCCTTCTCCTTCCCCCCATTTACAGTGTGAATGTCCTCGTGGTTCTCTGGGGTCCCTGAGGTTGAGTTGTGTCTTCCCTGCAACCAATGCTTTTCCTCTGCAAGTAGCTCTGGATTTGCCTCCCTCCAGAACTCATCACTCTTATGGCCTTGCCCTCCAGTTGTGTTCTGTCACAGAATTACCCATGTCACCAGAAGAGGCCTGATGAAAGTCTAGCTTAATAGCAAATTGAGAGGCTTCTCCTGAGGACACAATGCCTTGGCTTTAAAGTATTGACTGTTAATGTTGAGTTTGAAGGTATGGGTTCTAAGGATACAGGATGCAATTTTGGAACATGGACTCTTCCTGTGAAATACCTTCAATCATGCAACAAAGGTGGTCCTGTATCTTAACTGAGCCACACAACTAAGCCATGAGGAAAACAGAAAAATACAGCCTCATCACATACATGCATGCATATATTCATACATATACATTTATTAACATATATATTTACATAGATATAAATTTACATTAAAAATATTTTCCTTTAATCACACTTCCAATTCTCCTTGCCCCCTCCAATGCACTGATTTTAACATGGTCCATGTGGACATTGTTATCATGTGAATTTTTGAAAAATGTATTTTTTCACTGTATACAATATTGCATTATGCACCCATGCTATCACATGTCATTTTATTTGTTTCGACTACTGTATAATGCTCCAATGAAAATACATATGACAGTTTCAGGGTTTTGCTATTAAAAATGGTAATAGCAAGGGCTTTCTTTACATATCTCCTATTATACATGCATCATAGTGGAATTGCTGGGTCATCAGCTATATTAAGATTCAACTTTAGGTAAATAATTTTCCAAAGCATAACACTAATATGCTCTCCCTCATTGGCGATGTGAAAGAGTCCCTATAGCTCCACTTCTTCTCAAACACTTAACATTTAAAATGTGGGGTTTTTTGCTAGTCACATGTGTAAAAATATTTTACTGTGTTTTCTTTGCAATTCCCTAATCATTAAAAATATTGCATATGTCTCTTCCCATGTTAATTGGTCATAAATATTTTCCTCTTTGCAAAATGTCTCTACCTTTTGTCCACTTTTCTATTGAATTATTTGTAGTTTCTTACTAGTTTATAGGGATACTTTATACACTTTCAATTCTGATCCATTATTAATTGTAATATCTTCTAGTTTGTAATATGTTCTAGTTTATAATTTGTCTTTTCTGTTTTTTAAGCTATCTTTTGGTTTAAAAGTTTCTTCATTTTAACAGACCAAAAACTAACAATCTTTCTTTTATAGTCAACACTTTTGATATATTTTAATATTCTTTTGTATTTTTTACATTACCTTTTAGTCACCTTATCCCTCCCTCCCCCTCACAATCACCATGCTGTTGTCCATATCTATGAGTCTTTTTTCCTTTTTGCTCAATCCCTCTCTCCTCTACCCTCCACCCCCCCCCTTAGCTGTCATCCTGCTCTCTGCCTGAGTCTTTCTGTATTTTGCTTGTTAGTTCAATTTGTTCATTAGATTGAACATATGCGTAAAATTATATGGTACTTGTCTTTCTCTGACTGGCTTATTTCACTTAGCATAATGTTCTCCAAGTCTATCCATACTGTTGCAAAGGGTAAAACATCTTTTTTACAACCAAACACTATTCCATTGTGTAAATGTCCCCATAGTTATTTTATCCACTCATCTACTGATGGACACATGGGCTGCTTCCATGTCTTGGCAATTGTAAATAATGCTGCAGTGAACATAGGGGTTCTTATGTTCTTTCAAATTAGTGTTTTGGGTTCCTTGAGATATATTTCCAGAAGTGTCATCAATGAGTTGAAAGACAGATCCAGTTTTTAAAGAAATCTTATTGTTGTTTTGAGCTCATGTAATTTCTTTTATTTGTTGTTCAATTACAGGTGTCCCAATTTTCCCCCATTGCTCTACTCTGCCCTTCCCAACCCCCACCAGCTCTCTCAGTCAATCCCCACCCTGTTGTCCATGTCCATGGGTCCTTTATACATGTTCCTTGACTAGACCCTTCTTCTTTTCCCCATTATCCCCCTCCCCCCTCCCTTTTGATCATGGTTAGTCTGTCCTTATTTCCATGCCTCTGGTTCTATTTTGCTTGTTTGTTTGAGCTCATGTAATTTTAATTTGTTAGTCATAGTGTTATACACTTGCCTGCTTTCTTTCTTTCTTTCTTTTCTTCTTTCCTTCCTTCCCTTCTTCCTTTCTTCCTTCCTTCCGTCCGTCCTTCCTTCCTTCCCTCCTTCACTCAGGAATTGCAATGAATTACATTCAATTGCAATTATGTTGTGATATGTACATCTACTCTGTTGCTTCTAGGATACACATGCACATTTTATCAATGTACTCTCCCTTGGGCCCATTTTGTAAATAAGGCTATTTATTATGTGATCAATTTATAAAACCTTCCTCCCAATTTCTCTTTTCTCAAGAACAAAGTGGTTAAGTAGAATTGGGATATAGATAACTTCTGAGGTAGAAGAAAAATGATTACCACTGTATACTTTTATAAAGTTCTTTCATGCTCTTGAAAAGGCTTTGAATTACCTAAAAATGTAACAGATGCACACATTTTTAAAAGAATCTACTACATTTTGACAAATAGATTTAGCCCACATCTTGACAAATACATTTCATCTCCTGTGCCAACACCTATCATTTGATAATGGCCATTGAGAAAACTCTGTTGAAAGGACTCTGAGAAAGTGCTGGTGCTTCCTAACTGATCAATTATAAATCACTGTTGGGGGTTTAGGAACGGCAGCAGGAATGCCCCACATTTACCATATCAGGTAGAGTAAGGTGCATCTACAATCTCTCAACACAAACCTTGAGACTTCCTAGGGGCACAAGAAGAGCCAAGCCCACATGTGTTCACCCCACTGCCTACAACCAAGGCATCTGCTTCTGTACACTGTCCCCTGCTCAAGCAAAGGTGTAAAATAGCAGACTGATGAGAGAAACAGCTCAGGCCCACGTCTTTGAGTATTGGTGGTTGTCCCCCAACTATCTGCTTATGTACACATTCTCACCCAAATGCTTCTAATTTACCATTTTAACTGGCTGTGAGATGATATTTTAGAATTAGGTTTCTGAAGAAGAAGAACAGGCAGGTTGTAAGAACAGCTGCAAAGAAACTAATTTCCTAAGCTCTGGTCCCATTAGTTATGCAGCAGGTGGTTCTGTTTAATCCAGGTGGAATTTACCAAGAGCTCTTGTGTTCCCAGCACTGCATCTGATGCCAATAACAGATCATCAAAGCTGCAAAATTACCCAGTACAGCTCCTGACACATTGTGAGTGCCCAAGCAAATGTTACTTTCCTTTACCTTCTTTTTCTTGTTTTCTGCAAAAAGATTCCAGTTCAAATGGGGAAGTGAAGCTCGCCCCATTCCACAACCACTATTCAAAAATTCTTCAAAAATTTAGGTATTACTTAGCTGATGAAACAAAAAGTGAGCTATTAGAAAATGATATCCCAAATGGACAGCAATTGTCCTTGGCTAGTAGAAGTCATACAGAGTAAATGGCTTGCATGAAGCAAGTGACGGAACACCTTATAGTAACAGCATGAAATGTTGAAGTTAGAAAGGATAAGGGGGATTATTTAAACCAACTCTTTCATTGTACAGATGAGGAAATAGTGTTTTTTCAAAATGTTATGTGACTTCTGGGACTGAACTCCATGTTCCTAAACTCTAGTACAGTAGCCTTTGTGCTATATTATGCTGTATTTTATGGTCAAACTAAAAATCTCAGGAGAATTACGCCTGGAAGCATTTAGGTGATATTCATCCAGAGACATATCTGCCTCTCTCACCTCTGTGGGCCCATGATGTAACATGTAACCCAGGCAGCTGGAATCCAGGCCCTGATTCAAGTAATTGTATAGAGCTCCTAACTTTGCATGACCTCCAAGATAATCCCCCTAGCTATGGTTTTAATTTTTAAAAATTGCTCTGCTTAGAGTATCTCTAAATTTTAAAAGCATTACTGTTAACAGGTTACTTCAAATTGTCCCTGTCAGCTGGAGTTGGGGGAAGCTCTGGTGATGTTTCCCCAGTGAATAATAATTTGTTTCAAATTTTAAAGGACAAAACATATTCTTGGCAACCTCCTGTAGGGAGAAGAACTATTTCCAAAGCTCTTTAATACATCTTGAAATAATTTATGAAACTTTACAAATATATTATTTCAGGAATGTGCATTTGTAGTCAAACAAAGAATAATTATTCACTGTTACAGGATCCTTTGATGGGACATTATCTTTTCTTTCATAGGTGATTGCCGAAAGAAACAATGTTTCAAAGCCACTTTCAGGTTAAAA
The DNA here is from genome assembly GCF_021234165.1 of Pteronotus mesoamericanus. Classification (NCBI taxonomy): domain Eukaryota; kingdom Metazoa; phylum Chordata; class Mammalia; order Chiroptera; family Mormoopidae; genus Pteronotus; species Pteronotus mesoamericanus. The sequence continues at coordinate 3,194,305 of NW_026555100.1, forward strand.
ACCTCTACTTAGGAAATGAAAGCTTATTTGATTAGAAAAGATGGTTAATTAACAACTGAGTCCATAACTTTGCCATTGAAGGAAATCCTGATGTCATGTGTTTGAATTTGAGGAGATAACAACTAACTGAGATAGTAGCTTATCCTGCTTAAGTGATACATGGTCTAATTTTATTAAATAGATACAACCAAGATCTTGGGAGAAATCACAAAGTCAGCTGTCTTCCATTTATAACTCAAGGTGCACAACTGATCTCCTATTACAGTCTGGATTACAGACAGAAGGATACACCTTTGGTGATGGATGATAATAGAGAGATGCCAATGCAAAATAGGTCTTCAAATTAGCCAACGACATCCTTGCACCTATTTTATTTTTAAAAGATGTAGCTGTAATTAAAGGAATGGGAAATTCTTGAATATTGCTTTAGATCACAAATGCTAAGTTTAGGGTATATTTTTGGGGTATGATGCAAGACAGCACAACCCAGAAAATGATGGTTTACTTTGGTACATTCATGGAAGTATGTAAGAGCTCACAAAATTAGGAGAGAAAGGAGGTCAGGTGGCTGGTCCTAGAATAGCCAGCAATGGTACACTGAAGGGATTACATTTATGGACATTGCTGTGACCTCCTTCCTCCCCTATTGCTTGGCCAAGTCCTAATTATTGCAAAGCGTGTGTCCCTTCCACCAATGCTGATCTTGGTATTTTACCATTTCAACTACTTCTACCACGGTTATGAGCACACGCCTTGGCTCAGGGTTGCCAGTATGGATTGCAGATCCCTAGTAGTCCCTCAAATGTAGTAAATAGGTTTTCTCAAAGCAAATTTCAGTCTCCAAAACTGTCCAAGAAAACATACATTCAATTGCAATGAGATAGAAAGGCTACTGAAAACATGAAGCGTCTTTACTTCTTGGCTGAAGTGATCATATAATTCAGTGTGGACATTAGAGTTATGCTTGCTTTGTTTGTCAGAAGGACTAATTGGCAATGTTCATATTTTGAGTGGGCTCTGGATGAATTATTGCTTAGTCAATATACTTTGGAAGACACTTTACCCCTGAAATATGGAGGACCATGAGGAGGAAATATTATAATAAGAATCTTTGTATGTGAAGAAATTGGACACAACAGCTTGTGTGTGTTATAAGCCATTGAGTCGGCTCCGACTCCTGGCAACCCTGTGAATGAATGAGCAATGTCCATCATGTCCTGCCCTCAACAGCCCTGCTCAACTCCTATAGACTCATGCCTGTGGCTTCTTCTTTTTTTAAAATTATTATTTTTTTTATTGTTCAAATACATTTGTCTCCATTTTCCCACCACCAGGGCTTCTTTTATGGAGTCAACCCATCTCACATTCCAGCTTTCTCTTTTTCTGCTGCTGCTTTTTTTTCCAAGCAGTAATGTCTTTTACAAAGAACTTTGCCTTCTCATAACGTACCCAAAGTAGGACAGCTTCATTTTGTCATTTGGGCCTCCAGCAATGTTTCAGGCTTAATTTACCCCAGAAGCCATGCATTTATCTTTCTGGTGGCCCAGGGTATCCAAGCCACTCTCTTCTGAAGGCCAAATCCTCTCTAAATTTTCCATAGTGATCACTCTCTCTTTTCTGAAGTCCTATAATACCTGGAAACCACAGTTATTACTCGGTCATTTTTTTACATTGGTTTACAGTTTTTGTGTTTATAAGTTCCGTGCCATGCAAAAAGAGAAATCTGCAGGTCAGAAATTATGCTCTATGTTCCTTCTGTGTTCTCCACTCTAAAAAACACATTTGGGGTGAAATTTTCAGTCCATATTTGTTTATGAATGGATTTGGGCTATGTTTCCTTTGATACTCTATGAGGTCCTGTGATATCAAGAACTTTTTGCTTTTCTGTTTCTTGACAAAGAAGCTACTGAAGTGGTGCCTTTTTAACAATAGCTCCCATGCTCAGAACTTGTGGGATTCATGATTAAAAAGTGACAAGATAGCAACCTGGGTTTGTCACCAAGACCTTGATGGAGAGGCCCAGTGCCAATTTGGTGCTCCACGAAGAATTACAGTGATAATCTCAGAGAATATGAGGGTGATTTGTATGGCTCTGAAGATCTTTAGCTCAGCTAAAGCTACCTGGCCAAAGGGCTGGTCACAGAGCCAGGTGTCATCAGGAACAAACCCAAGAAACTCTCTGAAGGAAGCAGTGCATTTCTATTTCAGATGTATAGATCTCCAAGGTTTTCTCTAGCAATGTTAAAAAGAAACTCCCAACAATTACTGATTTTGTACATGTCAGCCTACTGAAGCCTAAAAACATATCTTGTACAAGTCACTCAAATGACATTTTTGTTCAGCTCAGCAAACTATGAAGTAAAAAACCTAGAGTACAGCTATTGACTATTGTAGTTTGGAAAACTAAAGTCTCTCTAGCTAGAGTATCACCTGATTTTATTTGATTAACCACCCCCTTTCCAATACTTTTTAGATGTGTAAGGTAAGTAGGATTTATTGAGTAGTCATCTGTGTGTCCAGTGTGAGGCAAAGACAGAGAAACCACAAAAGATGACTGAATGGCTTCTAACTGGAGAAACTGATAACCTAGTCAGGAAGTTAAGACTTACACATAAGAAAAAAAAAAGGTGGGGGGAGAGGTGGGTCAGAATCTGAGAGTCACAGGGATTCGGAAAGAGGAGAAAGCACCATTGACTAGTGCATTCTAAGACTTCCTAGACCCAGGCTTAGTGATCTATCATGCTGATAGGTTGAGAGAGGGAGGAAGGACCGCTGGGCAGGTGGTACAAGATAAACAAAGACATGGGAGATGAGACATAAAATCTCATAAGGGCTAGAAAAGCAGATGAGTCAGGAGGACCCATATTCCCCGGAAGAAGGCAGAACAGGAGGAGGGTTAGATCATGCTGGAAGACCCCCCAATGGGGCAGGGCACAGGAGACAGCTCTGTGAGTGGTGGGCTGGAGCTTAAAAAGGACATAGCATCTAGGAGTTTTCAAACCACTTTTTATCAACTTTTAGAAAAAAAATCTTAGACATCCAATGCATAAATAAAAGCAGAGTTGTTCCCTCAATATGCTCCTACCTTCCCACACACATATACAATGCAGTCCCCAACATACCTTTAAGGAATCCAAGAGAACACAATTTTAAAATAATTAAAGTCCAATCTCCTCCTCTTCATTTGTCAGAGGCAGAGGGGGAAAAATGAACCCAGAGAACTGAAATAACTTCAAAGAGGCAATGGTGAGCCTCTGCATGCCTGATCTCTTTCTGGTCTTATCTCTCTCCAGCCACCCTGTACCCCCACCGCTCTCTCTCCCTACCCCTGACACCACTTCCCTCCACCCACAAACAACATTCAGCAGTAATTTTGGTCCCTGCTACCTTCAAAACATTTCACAAATATCTGTTTGCTTCCTTCAGTCTCTACGGATACGATGTCACCACGTTTGATTCCAGATTACTTCCCAGATGTTCACTGAGCACTTACTATATACACTGCAACTCAGAGAATGAATCAGACTTGGGCCCACCCTCCAGGAACACTGTCAGTCATTATGGAATATAGGAATGTGAACAGGGTGGGCAAACTGCTGAATTATGTATTTGTGTTTCTTTGCTACTTTGCATTCCATTCATACTTTTAATTCAAATGTACTCACTACTTAGCTGCACTGCTCAGAGGCCTGCCTTTCCCTCACCTCCACCCCCTGCTTGTTGTAGTAGCAGGGCTTGAAACCATGGTATAATTAACATAATTAAAGTATTAATAAAGATTGAAGGGGTTGGACACTGTGTGAAATGCTTAATTTTGTGTATCTTTAGCTGATTGAATGTTTAGGTTTGCATTTCAGCTGTCACCCAAATTATGTGTAATTAAGCCAAAGCTTGGATCTGCCTGTCTCGTACCCAATGCAGATGGCAGATGGATTTGATTCTGGGGAGAAGGTGGTAAATCTGCCCACTCATTTGTAGCTGTGTGCTTACACACTTTTTTATGCCTCTCTTGCCTTTTCCCAGTGCATTCATCGATCAAATTATCCCATTAGCATGGAATGAAGAATAGATAGCTACAGTGGGAAAAAAATCAAATGCTTTCAATATGTTCCCTGGTTACTATTCCTCACCCCAACACCCTGCCAACTCCCCCTGAGTGGTATCCTCTTGTGCCAGTACAGTCTGCAGGTCCCCTCTCACTCATGGGGGACCTAAGTTGATGTTCATAAAGTGTTGTAGATGACATGTCAGCATTCGAAGCAGCCACAAACCTCAGGACTAGGCTCTATGTTTGGGGAGACACATGCCTTTGAAATGCAAGCTGGGTACCAAGATCCTTTAAAGAGGTTACTTATAAGACACTGAAGAAGGTATCAAATCATTGTCTTGACATTGAAAGAGTCATTGCTCAGAGGCAAGGGCCCCAGAAATTAACCAGTACCCACAGAAGAGCTCTATGGATATTTATATAGATCACATGGCTCTCTCAGGTAAAATCCAGTCATTCAAGGAAGGCTATGATCATGAAGATTGTGCTCTTTCTTGCGCTGGACACGAAGAGGAAACAGAACACTTCAGTGCACATGTGTATGCTCCCTTCTGCAAAAAAAAATGTGCCTTCAATTTGGAGAAAGAAGAAAATGGAGAGAAGAGTCAGCACTACCAGACAGGGCAGAAGCTGCATGGGCAATACAGTCAGTCAGTCCTCTGAAGGCTGTGGTGGTTAGGGAAGGAAGTTTGCAGAAGGAAATGACCTGCCTCGAAAAACATATCAGTCTTCCACAGGCAGTTGCGAAGCCAAGGACGTGACTAGGGCAGAGTGTTTGTTGGGAGGTTAAGTTTTGAAAGGTAGGCTGAGGCCACGCCGATGTACAGGGCCCAAAATGACAGACTGGGAAGTGTGTAATGAAGAAGGTCTTAGAAAAAAAACAGTAATGGCGATCCTGATGTAGGTATATGGGGGTGGAGTTGCTGGTTGCTATGTTAGTGTCCCAGTGCTGCTGTAACAAACTATGCCAGGTTGAGTGGCTTAACACAACACAAGCCTAATATCTCATATTTCTGTAGGTCAAAAGTTCAGCAGGTTCAGCTGGATCCCTGTTTCTAGGCTCCCAAGGCCAAAAACAAGGTGTTGGCTGGTCTGGGTTCCTTTGTGGAGGCTTTAGTGGGGAATCTGTTCCCCGGCTCTTTCAGGTTGTAGACAGAACCAAGTTCCACTGGGCTCTAGGCGTGAGGCCTTGTTGCCTTGCTGCCTGCCCTCAGATTAGAGTGCCACTTCTTTTTTTTTTTTTTTTTTGACTCCAAATATTTATGAAGTCACCCACAATATCCAATTTGGATTTCTTTAAAAATGGAATGGAGCTTAAAAGGTCCTTGAAAAGGCAGATTGAGCACACAGACTCCTTTAGAACTGGACATAGTAGAGGGAGCCTAGACACTGGTCAGGATGTCTTATTGAGGGAATGGAGAAGGTGTGATAATGGAGGAAGCTGACTGGTAGGGGTGGGTTAGGAGAGTTTCTACTCAACATGAAATAACTGGTATGGGACTAACACATTCTTGGCATTGTTTTTTAAATGACCACCCCATCCTCAAACCAAAAATAAAATACATAAATCAGTAAAAGTGTAGAATCAATCTCAATTAATGGGACAAAGTTAAAAGGAAAATGGTAGCCCCATCCCCTTTGCATGGCTCCATAGGTATAGGATCTCTGAACAGGCTGAGTCTGGTGGCAGTGGCCCTTAATCTTAGGAACAAAGTACCCTAAAGACTAGGTCTGAGCTTGAGAAAGTTAAAATCGACCAGATAGAAAAATCTCCTGTGGATACTTGTAATTATCCCCTTCTCCCTGGTAAAATGTATCTAAAACAGGATGCCATTCATAGCAAGTTTTTGTTGTTGTTTTTGTTTTTTATCAATTATGTACACTGGTAAGTTAGCACCTTCAGGGATTTCTCCAGCTGATGCATTGCCCCTGTTATGGTATAAAGCAGCATTTCAAAGCACCAATTAGTGAGTCTGTCAGGCTCAAGTTTGAATCCCAGCTCTGCCTGACCACCTACCTTGCTATAAGCAAATTATTTCACCACTGTGAATGGTATACTCTTCCATAGAAACTGGAAATAATGGAACTATGTTTGCAGAGTTGTTGTGGGGAATAAATATGTAAAGCACTTTATGTGGAGCATTTGGCAAATAGTAAACCCTCAAGTAATGGTAGTTGGCCCTTTAAAGAGTTAAGTAGCTTCTGATTTGAGAGGGGTGGAAATTTGTGATGCAGGATGTTGTCCAAGCCTCAGTGCAGAGACTTGATGAGAATCTAGAGCAATCGGGAGCGTCATAAAGATGCCGGGCACGAGAGGAGAAAGAGGGCACTGGGAGGCCCTAGGATGGTCTTGGCCCACATTGTGATATTGCCCAGTGCCGATCCAGTCTACAACTCAGGAGCCTCATGGCTCTAGACATTTTTACAACAACAGCCCAAGCAGCTGCCTGAAGAAAAGGAAATTCCCAGAATTCCCCAAGAAGGCATTCCCAGTCAAATCACTTATAATTTCACTCAGTCATGCAATAAGTATGGACTAAATGCCTGTGTTGTATCAGGCACCAGGGATGCAGAGGCAATAAGGAGTTCAAATCCTCAGGAGTTCATGGTCAAGTATGGGAAATGGACATTTCTACTGCCCTATTCTATTGTAACTTAACAGGATGATAAATACACGGAATATAGGGTCTCTGATAATACCTGGGGAAAACACAGAATGTTACCCAGAAAAGATGACAGGTGAACAAGGTTGTGAGGGGTGACAAGAGTTCAGTGAGCAAGGATAGAGGAAAACAGCATTCCAGGCAATGGAAAGAGCGCAAGCAAATGCACAGAGTCCAAAAAGGGTCTAACATGTTCAGAAAACAGTAAAAAAAAGTTTTATGCCTAGTAGGTGAAGTGGAGTGGGTAGGTGGGGTGTCCCAATTTGGGGTTCAATTTCTGGAGGTTAAAATCACTTTCTCCTAGGCTACCATCAACAGATTCAAGTAACAAATTCAGACCTTTCAATGAACTAGAATATTGGGAAGATGTATATCTTGCATCATCCCAGGGAATTTTTTATCTAGGACAGTGCTTGTCAGGTTCTATGTGCTTATGAGACACCTGGAAATCTTGTTAAAGTATGAATTTTAATCCAGCAGGTCCGGGATGGGGGCAGTAGGTCCAGGATTGAGAACCCTAAGATTCCGTATTTGTAACAAACTCCCGGGTGATTCCAGTCCTACTAGTCTATTGATCCCAATAAAAAGAGCAAAAATTTGGATATGCTATCATAAATCAATTTCCACCCAAAATTACTTTGTGATGATGAGGACTAGCAACTTCATACTCGTGTAATCTACCTACTGGAATCGTTAACAGAAAGCACCCACATTAAGCCATCTACAGCATATTGAAAATTTCTCCTCCCCGCCACCCCAGAGTAATTTAGGGAAAAATAATACTGTATGTTCTAACCTTCTCAGTAGCATTATGATTCAGACAATTCTTCAATCTTTCCCGCCCTTTATCAACTTGGAATGTGAATAAAGCTTCTGACCCAAATTTCCCAATTTCCTGTAGCTGAGCCACAAGGTAAAAGCCTGAACATCTTTACTGAGCAACTCTTTGGATTTCTGGTTTCAGACAGAAAAACATGATTCTCTTTCATTTTAAGCCACTGAAGTCTGGGAAACTTTACTTGACATTACTAAACTTGGAATCAAGTAAAATGCCTGTGGTGGATGATAGGATTTGTTTAAAGAACTGAGTCTACTTCAAAACCCAGGATATATCTTTATCTGAAAGAGAGACAAGAGAGGCACCCCCTCTGGTCTGCCTTCTCAACCCAAGATTTACATGAATATGCTCATCTACATTCACCAACTTTTTTTTTCAAATGCAAGCAGAAGTTTATTTAGAAAGTCACAGAGGTAGAAGAAGTGAGCTGTTGAAGAAATGAGCCAGCTATGCTTCGTGGATTTGGGAAGCAAGTTACAGAGGCAAAAGAAGAAGGGCCCTTGGAGCTTAGGAGAAAGAAAGGATTTGGGAAGCAAGTTACAGAGGCAAAAGAAGAAGGGGCCTTGGAGCTTAGGAGTGGGGAAAGGAAAGGGCATGCTACAGAGAGAGAGAGAGAGAGAGAGAGAGAGAGAGAGAGAGAGCAAGAGCTCCAATGACGCCTTTCCTAAGCCCCAGTGGAAGGACATCAAAACTTTCCAAAGAAAGTTCCACAGGAGAAGATGATTTTTCTTCCTGCCTCTGTTGGGTTCTAAGGTCAATTGGCAGTCAGAGGGTGTTGAAGTTATGGGCCTCTCTCCCTTTTTTAAAGCCCTATGGAAATACTACTTATAGTGTGGAAACTTCATTTGTCAATACATTACTTTCATGGCATCTGAAACATGTTAGACCCTGCCAGTAAACTACAGAAGATAGGGACTTACCAATTTTTCTGGATGCCCCATTATGTTCATCACTCTTCTAGCCAGAGTGCTCAACATTATTTATTTGGGTTGGCCAAAATGTCTGTTACATTTTTTCCATAAAATAAAAGACACATTTTTAGTTTTCACCAATAACTTCGTTGATTTGGATATTTTGAGTATGTCAGCAATCTCCCGCTATTGGCTTCTACTAGGTAGAGGCCAGAGCTGCTGCAAACATCTTCCAACACATAAGGCAGCCTGCAGCAAAGAATTATTTGGACAAAATATCACTAGTACCAAAAAAACTTCACAAACCACTTTTGACATGTTTGATCAGTCACAGCACCTTCTCCACATACTGCAAAAATCTTTTATTTTATGTTTTAATTGTGTTTTTACCTTTCTTGAAATAATAACACATAATATAACAAAAACATGTATTTTCTTCCATCTTCAATATTAAAATGGCTGCACAGAATTCACCAAAGTTGATTAGTTTTATTTAAATGCACGCTGATATGATGGCTGTCACAATACAATCTAACAAAATTGTTTTTGAATAAAGTCAAAAACAATGAAGTGCTACCAGAGCTATCATACACACACAAAAAAGTAACAGACTTTTTGACTAACCCAATATTATATTGATTCCCCTTGGAGGATGGCAGTTTTGTTGTGTGTGTGTGTGTTTTTTTTTTTTTAATGACCAATTACATCTTAGAAACAGCCTTAGGTTGGAACAAATAGAGAAAATGGGAGAGTGGTGGAGAGATGGGTAGGTGGGTACATGGCTAGATGAGTATATGGATAGATCTTTACCAGAGCCTGGACTTGTTTTGTTTTATTTTATAGTGTCTCCTGCCATGAATTCAGTAAATATTTCACACCGCCTTCTCTGGATCACCTAATTCCAAAAATTTGGGTAATTGCCTATCTTTCAAAATTACAGGCTTTTCTGACAGAGATGAAAACTTTGGGATCATTTCTATTCTTATATTTTATAAGTGAAGAAACTGAGGCCAGAGGAGAAGGGATGTGTTCAAGTTTACAAGCTCATAAAGGCAGAGCTGGTGAGATTCTACAAAGTTGGGACTCCAAACCTACCAGTCACTTTCCAATGTCTAACAGTCTCCACAAAAATATTATCCGTGCTCTCTAGCATTAGAAAGAATTTTCATTCACTTATGACCAAGAGCCCAGAACAGGACTGAGTTTTTAGAAAAGTACACTTTTGAATACCACTTACCAAAGAGTAGTTTCTTTCTCAACGACAGGCAAATAGAGAGATGTGTTTCCAATTAGTCAGGGAAAGAACTCAGCCACAAAAGCCTTGCCATTTAGTGTTGCTAAGCTGGTGATTTTTCCCAAAAGCAGGAAACTGGTATAACTGTCATCATTCTTTCTGTTATTTGCATCCAAAGAAATCACATGTGTCTCAGCGATGTGAAATATTCTCTTTTATCTGCTTGGGAATTATCATCAAGTGTCCGCTCCTTCCTCCAGATTGCACATCATTAAGTTCCCCTTCCATGAGCTAAACTCCTTGACACAAACTTTCATGCAAAGTCATATGTTTTAAAAAGAGAAACATCATTAAAGGAAGGTTTAGCTTCCCTCATTCTGCAGCCCCTTTTCTGAAGGAGCTCCTGACTGCCACACAGCTTCCTCTGGGCACAAAAGGCTGCTCTTCAGATTGCTTAACACACATGATAAAGCTTCATTAAAATTCTTTCCCAAACAGAAAACTTCAGTGTCTGGATTTGAAATAAACATATGCATTTCTGAAAGGAAAGCTGACAAGGAGAAGTTACATGCACACCATTAAAAAGTCAGAAAAGCCCTGACTAAGACCAATCTCTCAATTCATTAATGCCAAGCTGTCCCATGGGAGGAAGCAGGGCAGCGCCACTGAAAGAAGCCAGGACTTTGTAAAGGGCCAAGTTTACTGAGTTTTGAGGGATGAACAATAAGGAAATATCTCAGCGAAGAGAAAGAACCTCCTAGTTGTTCATGGCAATATAACTTTTCTCAAAAACTTTGGAAGGAAAGAAAAACTGGATATGACAGTGTGGTAGGCTGTTGCAGTAATGGTCCCCAAGCTGATGAAGCCTCTTGTCTCCATGTCATAGGGTTGTTCCTTCTTATATTGACCCTAAACTTGGCCATGGGACTTACTTTGATAAATTAAGATGGTAGCGAATAAGGTGCAGGCAGAGACTGGCAAAGTGCTCATGCATTGGGCTTGCTCTTTTGCTGCTCTTGGAATTCTGGGAACCATCATGTGAACAAGTCAGCTGGAAGATGAAAGACCACATGAAAAGAGACCGCAGTCACACAAGCCATAGCAGGGGCCCCAGCTGAAAGTGGTGAGGGAGACCAGCCAAGAAGAGCTGAGACAACCTTGGATCCAGAGAACAACCTAAGTTAGTCCAATCCAAGTTGCCCATCTGTACAATGGGAAATAGACATTTGTTGTTTTAAGCCACTAATTTTGAGGGGTGGTTTGTTACCCAGCAAAAGCTGCTACAGCAGTTCTGAAACCTTCTAAAGGAAAACAAATCTACCAGTTTTTATGTGTATTATCCACTGATTTCCAAGGGCTACTCTTAGGTCTTCTGACCTAAGTTATTTGATACAAGGTCCACTAGCATTCTTATACATCATATAAAAAAATGCTTCTGACAAATAAGAGATGAGGATTAGATGTAGAACCAATGTAGCAGGTGCTGAGTTCTACACAAAGAACACTGACAATTATAGCATGTGGCTGTCATGGATGCAAACATACCCACATTGGCCAATAAATTTAGAGGAAGCAGAAATTAGTTCGAGGCCTAGTCTGGCTTTGCCAAGCTGGGTGAACTTTGAGAAGCCATTTCACTTCTCTGTCTTATTTTTTTTTTTCAATAACAAAGTGGGGCCACTAAAAGTTATCATACAAGTCTTGTGAGGAATAAATGAAAAGCATACATGTGAAAGTGATTTATATGTAGAGTGCTATACAATATCAAGTATATTTTTATGACAAAGTTGATTAGTAATAAGGCTGTTGCTACTAGCCCAAACTCAAGAAATAACATTTTAAAACACCATGCTGCTTCCATATGTCTATATACCCATCTGATATATCCCAACCTCGTCTTTCCTTGTGCAAATTAACAAAAATTCATCCACCTAGATCAATGAATGCCATCAGAATTTTAAGATATGGAGCTCTTATGTTATGGACCATATTAAAAACTGGCAAAACAAGTAGAAATGGGAGCCATTTGCTATACTAAGAAACCCTCTTGTAAATTGTTTAGTAATTAGATTAATCACTCCCTAATGTATTTACTATTTGTTCCATTAAACACACACATCCACATGCATGCATATCATGTTTTAAAAAGCAGGACTTACACCACATAACTTCACATAGTATTTTGAATTGATCAGTGTACTATCTTGATCTTGTAAAATCAGAAAGAGGTTTCAATGTGTGTCATCTCTTATGGACTCAAGATATTTCAAAGTGTGTGAGAAAATAAGTACAGTAGGGTCAATGCACAAACTGTGCCAGCAGATCACTGGGTTCTGCGTTTCCTGGGTTCCTGGAATCAAACTCAGTAATAGAATCAGTTTCCCAATTTGTGGGAGGAAAATAACCATATAAAAAATAGAATTTCTTCAACTTTATGAGTGTCTTCTAGGTATTTTGCTTATATTTGTACTGCCTTTTACTGCTGTCTCTGAGAAAACGTGCTATAAGACAGCATTTCTGATTTTGCAGAAAATGGCATGCTCAGCTGTTTTAAGTTTGGGGTAATAGTAACAATCTCCATACAATGAATACTTGCCATGTGCCTGTCATGGGTCCAAATGCCTTTAATTTTTATCTTAACAACTATTCTATGTGAGAAATTGTAATATTATTCCTCTTTTAAAGCCAAGAATGTACAGAGAGGTTGAGTAAGATACACAAAGTCACACAACCAGTCCATGGAGGACCTGGTATTTTCTCAGGGCAGTCTGACTCCAGATCCTGTGCTCTTAACTAGAACATATATAAATCCAAGGCATTCATCAATAAGCACCATAATTTCAACATGTTTGAGAACCCCTGGGTTAATGGCTTATAAAACATACCATTATCATAGAACTTGATATAACACTGACTTTATGAAATGGATGTCCCAACACAAAATTTAATATGAGAGCTTGGTTGATGACTTCTGCATTTTATGCACACACATGCACACACATGCAAACACATACCACACACCCTATAGCCTAGTCAGTTTACTAGATAACCTGCCTAGATTTATTTTATTTTGGCTGTGAATGAAGATATTCCTCTTCCAATATAATAAAAAAGCACAACAGAGCCGTAAATATAGAGATGAATGTAAGAATTCAACCGTTTGATTGCATTAATTCAAAGAACTGATTAAAGAGTCTTGATACAATGGTGGAAATCAGTTTGATTTATTAAGCCACATCATCCATGAAATCTACACAGAGAGGGGAGAAAAATTAAACCTGTCATTTAAAAGAAATACACTCTACAATAAAGAGAAAGAGGAAAAGGAACTTCTAGGATAATTTATAAACATGCATAATCTGGAGAAACCAAATCACAACTGGGTATTACATTCCTTCCAGTCTGTGATTGCGGGCAGCTCCCCACTCACTCCTATCTCCAGCTCTCAATTAGGAGGAGAACATTGCTTTGCTGCTGTTTCTCCCTAGCCTGGAATGGGGTGCAGCAAGGACCTGTGAGTTATAAACAGTGCTTGGAAATTAGCAGACCATTATCTTTCTTAGCATTATAACATCACAGAGCCCACTCCTGCCACATGGCCAGGGCGATAGCCAGAATTTTCCAGCCTCAAACACATGTACTCTTCTCCAAGGGACCAGAAGAAGCCCTTGTCCAAATAAGGCCAGTACGAAACTTGCTAAGAGTCTTGTTCCTCAAAGTGCACTCCATTGGTAGAACTGCCTCAGCATTACCTGGGTGTTTGTTAGAGTGGCAAAGCTTCCACTCCACTCCACATGGATCAGAGCCTGACTGTAACAAAATCCCCAGATGATTTATGTGCAGAGTGAAGTTTTGAGAAGCTCTGTTCTAGGTTTCAGATACCAACCAAAGCATTGTTCAGTTATGGGATAACTGGTCTAACTGCAAGGTAGATAACCAGCAGGCTAAGGCATTGGAAGTCTTAGAAATGGTTGACAAGAAACCTGGGAAGGCTTTATCTAGAGAAAAGAAGTTTACTGACTCACTTTCAAAAATTGGAGAAACCTCACAAGCAAAGGATCAAGATCTGTTCCATGAGGTGCCAAGGAGAAGTACTGATAGTTTGGACCAGACTTTCTCAATAGAAAACACTACTGACATTTCAAACCAGATATTTCTTTATTTTGCAAGGCTTTCCCATGCATTGCAAGACTTTAGCATCAGACCTGGTTTCTGCCCAGTAGATGTTACTGTTACTACCCGTCCCAAATAGTGAAAATCAGCAAGGTCTCCAGTCACTGCTAACTATCCCCCAAAAGACTAAATCACCTGCAGTTGAAAATCACTGGTTTAGATGACTAGTCGGTAATATGAATCAACTCAGTAGCATGACTACTAGAAGTAAAATATAATAACAAATAGTGCAACATTTAATTATAAAAATATATAAGAAATTCAGGTGAAGGAAGGCAATGTTCTGGCCCTGTTCTGCTCTGGTCATTCCATCTTTTAATATTAATGTTCAGTTTTAACCCCATACTCACATTAAAAAGTGGCTAAAATTAACTATGTTAATATAAAAGCATCCAAGATGGAGACTCATCAGGGAATTGTGTCATGTAAGAAACAACTGAGGGAATTATATTAAATATGAAGATGAGACACATATACTAGGCATCCTGCAATATCTGAAGGACCTTGTTAAATTGGAGTCAGATGTATTCTGGGGGTCCTTAGATGCCATGATGTTAGCGAATTGGGGTTTAAGAAGAGGAAGTATCATTCTGTGGTCAGAGTTACCATGTATAAATGGGTTGCAATAGAAGGTAGCCAGGGCCCTATCAGGAGACAATGTGAGATATAGGTAATCACAAGTCACAGAAGGGGCAGAATGAGCCCTGTCCTGAGCTGGCATTGGTCAGATCATTCATTCATTCAATCATTCATTCACTCAACAGATATTTATGTGTCTGATGTAACACAATTAGATGAATGCAATAAAACAGAATTACATGTTCTAAGATGAAATGTTCAATAGAATTGGTCTTGGGCTTTAAGGATTTCAGAAAAGAAGAGACTGACTGGAGAACCCACAATGTTCAAGGCACAGCAAGAAGAACAGGAGGGCCACCTGGCCAGCATTCTACTCCTCTTTAACTAGTCACTTGATAAAACTTGCTGAATGATTGGTACCAGGCCAAAAAAAAAAAAAAAATTAAGGAAGCAGCATATGGAGAAAGCTGGAGAAGAGGCAAAAGATTTAGACTCTTGTCCTAACATTTAACAGCTTTGGGACTGCAGACAAACCTTAAGTGGGCTGGAAGACTTCTGGTCAGACTTAAAAGCTAATAGATATTTAATTTATGCTACTGTGGGGTCCTTGCTCTTCTAGAGCTTCTAATTATGTAATGAATGGTACAGACCCTAACATAGAGTAGGAATTTAATGTTTGCTAAAGAAATAAGATAATGAGCATCCAACATGCAAAAAAGGCCCGATGTGGAGCTTTCTCCTTGCAGTGGTTCACTATATCCTACTTCATGTAGCCACTAAATCTTTTACTTCCTGTTAATTCATTTTCCTGGTTGGCAAAACAGAACTGTGCAGTTTCTTAAAAGAAAACAGCTACCACCAGTACAATCTTTTGTAACTGACCACTGACTTCAGGATAACAATGGCAAGGTCCTCTTAGCTAAGCAATAATTTTCTTCACATGAATACAATTAACTATCATTTTCATGCAAATAATGGATCTAAACTAAATTCAAATGGTGGTTTTTTTTTTCAACGTGACACAATGCTGACAAGAAAACCAAAGTAAATGTCTCCATGTGTCTTTAATAATAACCTTAAAGGAAGACATATTTTAACCTAAAAGAAGTGGGTCAGTCATATGACCCTACCAAGCAAGTATTAAAACAGCTGTTCTATGCATAGAATAACATTCTTTTAATTTACTGTGTTTGCTTTTTAGACTCTATTTTGTTTTTCCATTTTGAAGAACTAAATGCCTCAGATGAATCAGTCAACAATATGTTGGCTGCTCTCACATTCAGCCTTCTGCTGTTTTATAATAGTGCCCTGATCTTATTTCAAGAAAAGAATGACAAACTTATAGCTGCAAATGCTAAATTTATGGGGTTCTTTGTGACAGGCATTACTGAGAACAGGGCTGAGGAAATAGGTAAGACGTAGTGGAATGAAGAAACCTCCATAAATACAAGGCCAGGTCTTGATTTTCACCTGAGCCCTGCAATCCAAGCACCAAAGCCCCACCTGCTAGAGATTTTTTTTTAAAGACATGTGGGCAGTCAAAGGTGCTGAGTGCTAATTAGATGGACAAATGAATGGTCACCCTCAAAAGGCACATTATGCCTAGTCACAGCCCTTCTAAATGCCCTGGTTACTGCTTTAATAGCTCAGTGACTTTAAATGTTACAAGGTCAAGAAGAGTTCTGTTTTGCTGGAACCTGCCAGCAGACCTCCTGCTGCCCACCAGAGGCTGGGATTGTCTTTGCAAAAGTGACCAGTTAGAATGGGAGGAATGCAAACCTCTATTTCACCAACATGATGTCAATTAGTTAGTAGAGAGCACATTTTGTGTTTGCTGAATGGACTGATTTTCATCCCCCTTCACTGGCAGTTTAGGAATTAAGTAGACACAATTTTGATGAGGGAAATTTTACTCAATGTACAATCAGAAGACTTGTTTAAATGAATCTCAAGAGTGGCTTAGTCAAAGAACATTCTAGAAAACACTTGTTTCACAAAAGGCTTTGTGGAAAAGAAGTTTTCACAAACAAATAATTTCAGGAAATGTCATCCTCTTGGAGATGATATGTACTTTGGCACAGTAAAGGCTTGGGCAGTCAGACAGAAAGAAAGCCTGCTTAACTTTGTTTAGCCATGCATTTTGTAAGGAGCTCCTTCTTCACATAACATCCATCAGGGACCTAAAGTCAAATTATCTTAATGAGAAGTATATATTAGGCTCTTCGTGCAGGTGTTTGAACCATTGTGGATTTGCAGGGGCAAATTGACCTAAAAACTAGATCACCTCCAATGAATAACTTAAGCATTTGAGAGAACAAGACATGTTTTCCAACTACCTTATAAGCTAAGTAACTAATTTTCGTAGACTTGACATGAGACCTTGCACTTTTCAAGATCTCTATGTGTCCCTTAAGTATTATCAAACTCTCAAAGAAGCCTGACAATGCCTAGACATATAAGCCTGTGTGAAAGTCAAGCTCAGAATCCTATTTAGTGGTAACCTCACTCTTCATGTAAATGATGCTCCAGTAATATTGCATATCTCTAATTTTCTGACATGTCATGTTCTCTCAAGTCTCTGTACCTCTGAACAGGCTCTACCCTCTGCCTGAATGACCATCCTTGTTTGTCCACCACCAAAATATCAAGCATGGATTGAGCTCTCAGGCTAAACAATGTATTCATAGATTCTTCCTCCTTGTCTATGAGCCACTGTTTCTGCTGAAAATCTCAGTCAGAATTTGGCCCCTTCTTCTTTGGGAGCAGGGGCTCCTCTTATACATGTATTGTATCAGGTTCAATTGTATATCTGTTTAGACCTCTGCCTCCCAAGGTCCACATTTTATTCACTCTTGAAGCCCAGTGCTTACCATAGTTCCCAGCACTCTGTACATCTCAATACATTTTTGTTCAAAAATTACATATCCCCCTTTCTCTGTGTAAGTTTCAAGGTCATATGTTCTGTTCACTGCCACTGAAGATAGCACAGCTACTAGAAAGAAGTACAAAAAAACAATATGGTGCATTCATCTCAGCTCTTCCTCTCCCCAGAGAAGATACACAATTAGAAATATTTGAGATTAAAAACAACAAAACAAAAGAGTATCCTGAAAGGGCCAAACAATCTCCAGCTGTACATCAGGGAAAATTATTGGCCAAATGAAACCAACTGTCAGCTTAGTAAAGTTCCGTTCCTCTAAATACAGAATCTTTCCAGACATGAACTTTGAAAACCACCTTAAAAGAGGCTGATCAGAGAAGGGGGACCTAATTATTATTTAAAATGACAACTGAAAACAGTCTCCAATCAAAGATTTGTTTAATTTTGTTAAGAACAGAACCAACACAGTGATAACTTAATGTATACCTATAACCAGCAATGGTAAATATGCCTTTCTATCTTGGCTCACTGCTTCCTTTATCTTGCATCACACTGCTAATAGGACTGGCTTTGTAGGAACAGCTAAGGAAACTCTGACATATGTATACCTTCAAGAAACACACTCATATCTATAACTAAATATTTATGCAATCCTAGCCCTAGTTTAGTGATGACCACTTTACAAAACATTTTATAGGCCATATATAGAAGCCATACATATTTAAAAAGAAGAGAAGGGTACTTTTTTTAAAAAAATGATCATATAAATTCTTTAATTTGCTTTCAGATATATAGTAAGGCACTAAGCTCATAAAGTTCATGAAGTGATGGGATATCTACATACATTTTCAGGCTTCACATTTAACCCCATAAAGCAGTGTGTTTAGTGCTCACTTCAGCAGCACATATACTAAAACACTGTGTTTAGAGCAGTACAAATTTGAGCTGTATGTAAATAAGTCAAAGGTTCATAAATTAGAGAGGTGATATCATTTCTTGCCTCCTAGAAGGAAGGAATATAAAGAGTTCCAAGTTAGCCCTAATCTTTTTAGAGATTGCTGGGAAAGAAATACTTAGATTCCTTCCATAATAGAATGCTTTAACTCAATGTATGGCAGTGTATATGAATATTCTTTTGTTGCTTTAATTCTATCCAGCCAATGAAATTTTTAACCACCATCAAGAAATAGCAATTTCCCAGACCCCACCTATTTCAATAATTTTAATTTCTAAGATATGCACAAGGCCATGCATTCAATGGTTGAGATACCTTAAGATGACTAGTATTTAAACAGCCATGGCTTGCTTGAAGATGAGCATAATTACTCACGCCAAAAGTTCCATCTGCAATTTGCCCATGGTTTAGTCAGGCCTTTCAAAGAGCTGTTTTGTTAAACGGAGTAGTTGTACTAATTTCTTCCCTTGGCCCTTGGCCCTTGGCCCTTGGCCCTTGGTCATATCATTTGTTAAGACCATTTGAAAGTTGGGGCTGAAATTTTCAAGCTCTAAACTGGGGAGCTGCACTTGTGTTCATGATATCCTGAAAAAATCACCTGGAGGACCAGCAGATGTGGACATGCTGTGTATTACTCACACCACAGGGGCATGCCCAATGGTGGAGGATCAGCATGAGAGCAACCACAACCTGCCTCTGGTCTTGGTGCTACTTATAGGGTTGGGGAGGGGGTAGAGGCAATACAGGGAGTAGTGGTGGCATGTGAAAACTCCATACTTTGTGATAAACACAGGAGCCTTGAGACACAGGGGCCTTGAAAGGGCTGGGACATCCAGATACAGACTGTTCCTCATTTCTTATGGCTGCTGGCCAGGTAGCTATCTGTTCTCTGAGGCCAAAAAAGGGCCGTGTTACAACCTGCAGCATCACCTAGGAACGTGTTAAAAACTAGCTTCAGAAGAAGACCCCCAAGCTCTGTGGAATACCTAGGGAGGTGGTTCCCAGAAATCTGAATATTTAACAAGCACCCTAGGTGATCCTAAAAGGGCACACTAGATTCTGAAAATCAATGAACAAAGTGACTGCGGGGTATTTCCAGTTCTAATATGGACATCAGTGATGGCTTTGGCAAGAGTATCACCTATCTAATCTTTGTGGGGCTTTTCTAATCCTTGTAGGACTTGGCAGCCCTAATTCATACATACTTTCACCAAAGGACACATGATGTAAGAGACATACTTTAAGAGCATAGATTTATAATTCTGATATATTGGACAATTTGCTTATATGTCCTTTTTGGCACTTCTAGTGTTTTCTTGCTCATTTTGAACCTGGTGCCACTTAAAGAAGAGGTCTCTTCAACCTATGTGTTCCTCAGAACCCATGTGGGAAATGGCCTTTGTTCCAGTGACTTGGAAATTGGATAAATAACTTATAGACGATCACTTGTCCTGTGTAAGGCAATCAAAAGAGTCATTTTGGCATTTCCTTAACTGTCACTGATTCTCTTCATGGGATTTAAGAACCCAAACTTTAGACAGCCTGTCACTAAACAGCTGCTTTCACTGTCTTCCGAAAAGGAGCTCTATAGGGTGGTTTCCATGCCTCTGAAATCTGACGTTTAGAAGCAAACACCTACCTTCCACCTATTCCCCAACTCACCAGCCACATTCCCCAATTTGCTTAGCTATTAGCTCAAACGCAACTGTCTGAATGCAGTTGATTTAATCTCAGGCCATCACTGAAATCAGCCTCTTATCACAGGCTGAGGTGTTTGTGGAAAGGTTAGAGGGAATGAAATGACAAAGGGTTCAAACAGCCTACAGTTGGAGGTAAATAAATGGTCACTCATTGCAAAGCTTCAGATTTTCAAAGAAAATACCTTAGGGCTATAGAGGAAAATGGGGAGGAGACACCCAACACCATCTAGGATGTATGTATTCTGTCTGATTTATTTAAATAGAAAGAGACATAAGTGCATTTATAAGAATCACTTTAGCTTTTGTATTTATCAGTGTCCTCCATCTTACCTCCAGTCCAGCTCTGACAGAATAATTAATTTCAGTCAATCAATCATTTAACAAAAACTAGCAGGTGACCTCAACATGCCATATAAGCCACAGAGAACTAGTCACAACAGCGGTCTTCAAATTCCCTTGGAAAGGAAAATTAAGCCTGCTATGTGTGGCTTGGGGCAACCTAAGCCGTAAATCTCTCTTTTCTGATCTCTTCATATAGATGAAAGACCAAAGCCGCTCTGGGTTACATACAACAATTATGTGTTCACCAAATTCAGGGAATCGGCTTTCAGATGGCTCTAATCATTACCAATTAACCACGTCTGCTGACATCCTGTAAGACCTGCCCCAGTGATGCTGAATGCCGGGCCCTCCCTTCAGGCAGCCAGCCTCATACATTACAGCATATGTGTTTTAGAAGGCCGATTAATGTTTGTTGACAATTCCAAATAGAGGTCACCTGTTGTCATGGTGCAAAATACCCTCTTTCCCCCTCTGAATGCCAGGCAGGGAGGGCAGCTTTGTTAGAAACACTTCAATGCATTTCTATATTGCCACCAACAGTCAAATCCGATGAAAAGAGATTTAGGGTCTCCCAACTCTTCAATGGCAATTCCCACCTGCTACCACACACCCACTAGGGGCTGAAAAGAGTCTCTTCCTTGGATAATAAACTTGACAGGATGTGTTCAGGCCCTGGGCTACTAGAGAAACACGTCCAGTCACTCGCAGTCAAATTGTAACATGAAGATTTATCAAAATCATCAGAAATGTAAATCTGGAAAGAGAATTTCATTCCACTGGATGCAAAGGGGCCTTTTTCCATTTAAAGGATCTCCATTTAGTCCTCGAGCCCTCCGAGAACTTGCAGTTATGGGATCTGTTGCCAGTGTGCACAGGAGTCCTTTCTGCACTTTGTGTATTCTTGCTGAGTTTGAAAATGGTGACACTTCAGCAAGATCTATGTGGAGAGTGAAAAATATATTTTTCATTTAATTATTTAAACTCAGTAATTTAATTAAATTCAATTACTCTAATTTGTGCCAAGAAAAGTGAAGGATTACCCTGCAAAATGTCAAATCTGAATTGCAAGCATTTGGTCCTAGAATCTATATCTATCTCGAGCTTGTCAGAGTCTGGACAAGACTGCATTCTCCTTGAGGGCTAAGTCAGAGAGAGCTGGCTGCCAATGAGGAACTCCATATAGGTTAGTTGTGATGAATAGCCTGAGTTCACTCCACCCTTTGGAATCACAAAATCTAATGCACTGCAGGCAACATGGGTTCAGGCATCTTCCCAGAGCAGTGGGTCGAACAGAGGTAACTTTGGAAGTGCTTGCGAGGAGAGCCAACTGGACAAGCACTAGTTCCCTCACTCCCAGCTGTGAGCTATCTGAGAGCACTGTGTGCCCAGGGCTCAGGTTCCCAGACTGTGTGCCAGTGTACCCTGGGGCACTCCAGCTAACTCAGAGGGGCACTGTGGGATACTTCAATTAAAACAGATTTAAATTATTTTAAATTTAATTCAAATTTAATTTTAGAATATTTTAAACTTTTGAGGAAAACAAAACAATACTCGACAATTGTCAAATGCCATACAAACTACTAGTTCAAAGTAGCCCTCAATTTCAATATTATATCATGTTATATTTCTCTTAATTGTGTCCTATTTTTGTGAAAATTTCAGTTGTTGTTGTGATAAAAAGAAAACACTGCATGAAAATCAGCGTGGAACAGAGAGAAAGGTGGTGATGTCCAATCTGATTCTGAGATTAGAGAAGTTGTATATTTCCCAATGGTACATGCATCCCATTGGTAGTAATTGTGGTTATTAAAGTATAAATAAAAACATATTTTCTTTTAATTTCTGTATATATTTTTCCAAATGCCCGTTAAGTTGTTAGGATATAAATACTTTTATTTGGATCTATCTAACTACTTAACTAATGGAAACCTGTGTGTGTGTACATGTGCACAACTGTGTGCCATGCACATGGGCTCACATGTCCCTAGAGACTTTGTAAAAATATTACTGAGACACAAAGGGTGCTGCCAGCTAAGAAAATGTGGGAACCATCCTTCTTCTCTTGGGTTTGAACACCCCATTTTCTCTCTTTATTCTATGTTACAAGCTTCAGTTGCAGGATCCGGGCCTTGGAGCCTCAGGAAGCTCCCTACAAATACAGATAAAGCATAATCCTCTATCCACTCATCCTCCCTGGAGGAGCTTGAAGACAACTTGAAAATGAACACACAGATCTATACACGGACTACAACTGAGTGCTAAGCCCCCTCCATCTTCTCAGTTGCATGCACATTTTGGAAGTGTTATTCCATCAGGTGAGTGTAGGTTGCCAAACTTAGACACATTCCACCATCTGGGATGCAGAAGCTCTGCAAGAGGGAATCAGCCAGCCCCAGCCAAAGCATAAGGAAATAGAGACCCATCACCTTGAGCACTGCGATATTGCCACCATCACAACAGGAAGGGCCTAATAAAGATCCATTTCTCTGGGTGGTGTTTTTCTCACCAACACTTCATTACCCCTGGATCCTGGCCAGTCCTCAACCTACTTTCTTTGAATAGAGGACAGAAACAAATTACCAGGGTTTTCAAGAAGCAAAATGCACAGTAAATAAATTTTCATAAACTACAGAGTGCTATCATAACCTAAGCCAGGAGAGGAAGCAATCTAATTTCAATCTGCGATCAGATCCAAACACAAGAATCAATGCATCAGCCCCTCTGCAGCAATGTGAAGGGGTTTCCGGCTGACCTCTGAATCTCTGCCCAGGAAATGAAAGCAGGAGACTGGCAGATAACTTGATGGAAAAACCAGTGAGTGCGATAGAAAGCCAGACAGGTTGTAATAACACCTGAGAGTTACCCAGGGTCCCTGGCAGGGTCCTGCTTGCCGCCAAAAACTGCTGCTACCTCAATTGCCATTAACCACTTCTAATGCTGCAATGAATCAGCCAAGGTGCCTGGAAACTAGGAAAATGACACCCTCATTTTCTTGCAAATGTAGATTGCAATCCCCAAGACGGAAATAAGGAAAATTGAATGCCTTTCTCTGTGCTGCTAAAATTGAAGGGAGTTTCAAGTCTTCAGCGATGATCTTTCCCAGGACAAAATGGTCCCTGGCTTCACCCCACAGTCACCCAGAGGACACAGAAGCAAAAGCTGCCTCCCATAAAGCCTCTTGGCAGGTTCATGCCCCACTCCCCTTCCTTACCTCTGCCCCCATCCAGCCACCAGACTGAAATAACATTGATTGAGTCTAAGCACATGGAACAAGGCATAGTCCCAGAATTACTTTATTTGATCTTAATAACTCCATGAGGGATGGGAATAATCCCCATTTTACTGATGAGGATATTGAAGCTCAAAATAGTTATGGGATGTGCTCAAAGCTACACAGCTGGTTGACTTGCATAGTTTCTAACTATTTGACTTCCAGTGAAATCCACTGACTCCATCCCTTTTCCTCTATTGTCCTACTTAACTAGAGGATTTGTCCTAGTCCCTGGCAGGACAAGGAAAGGAGCACTGGGCCTGCTGGTATACAGAGTTTCTTTATGTAAACTTTTAAAAAGTGTCTCTGGGAAGACTCATTTGATATATGAGGAAATTTTCCTTTTTTAAAAAAAGGATTTTATTTATTTACTTTTAGAGAGGGGAAGGGAAGGAGAAAGGGGGAGAGAAACAACAATGTGTGGTTGCCTCTCACATGCCCCCTACTGGGGACCTGGCCTGCAACCCAGTCATGTGCCCTGACTGGGAATTGAATCAGCGACTCTTTGGTTTGCAGGCCGGCACTCAATCCACTGAGCCACACCAGCCAGGGCATATGTGAAGAAATTTTCTTAATATATTTAATATACAATGATGTTGTTAGGAAAATACACTGTCCTCCACCTAGAGATCATTATTATAAATGCATAAATATACCATCTCAGTGATATGGACAGTGTCCTTTTAGATGTGGCAACCCTCATGTAGTGTACAACCTACCCTCCCTTTCCTCATGACCCAGGCTGAGCTGGGCTTAAGTGAAGGAAATATTTCATGCTCAGTCATCCTGGGACAGGTCAGTAGTGTAGTAAAAATGTGGAGGCCTGTACATGATAGGCAATTAGTAAGTAAGCATTGAATCAAATGGAACCCAAATCTTTTTCTTCAAGGAATTAAAACTAATATATAAGCAATAAAAATACCATTATAAGAATGAGGTTTGGAGGCTGGATAAAAGAAGGTGAAGGGATTAAGCAAAAAAAAAAAAATACACACACACACACTACACACACATATATCACACATAAACACAAACAACAGCGTGGTGATAGACAGAAAGGAGGTGGGTGGATGTGGGGAAGGGGGGGCAATGGGAAAGGAAAGAGACTTTGTTTGAGGTGATGGGTGCACAATGCACTGTGCAGATGATGTTTTATTGAGTTGTACACTTGAAATCTGTATGGTTTTGTGAACCAATGTCACCCCAATAAATTCAATTAAAAAGAAAAAGAATAATTGTAAAGGCCTAATGGTAGTCACCAGGGCATAAACTCAGTTCAGTGAGCTGAAACTCAATTAATAGAGTGGAGATCAAATCATAAAACCTACAGACAGACATATGGACAGCATCCTTAACTAGTGGCTAGATATTAGAGAGAATTCTAATATGGTCCATGGTGCAGGGGCTAAGTCCGTCTTGTTCACTGCTCTCTTCCCAGGGAATAGCATGGTGCCTTGCATGCAGTAGGTGCTGAAGAAATGTGCATGGCGGTGGGACAAGTGGAGCCTCTGTATTCCCTTGCTAATGGTTAGTGTAACTGCATAAGAAAAAGTGACTGAGTGTCTATTCTGTGCCAGGCACCTGGTGGTCCTGAAGTACAAGAGCTGCAGGGTCTCGCAGCAAACCATTGCCTTTGGGACAATCTAGGTTCAAGTGCTTAAGAGGACCAGAGCATTCCCTTGGTCTTCTTTTCCCATAGCCCAGTAGAAGGAGGTAAATAAATCTTTGCTGAACGTGTTACACAGCCTTGAAGAGAAAGCACACTCTTGGCAGAAGAACAAAAATATACTTCAGCTCCGGCTTAATGCTACTTCTCTGCCTTTCTCTACCAGGGTGATGCTGCCCTTGGGATGGGGGCTCATCTGACAGCTCCTTGAGGCTCCAAGGCTAAACAGAAAATTTTAGCCTTCCAGGACCCTCATCTGGCACATGGTTGCGAGTGGCACATTCAGGAAATAAATAAAAAATAAACAAACTGTCCAAGATCCCACTATTAACATTCCACACCTCAGGCTAAATGTTAGTGCCATCTTATCAGGCTCAGTTTGGAATGTGTAAATGGAAAAAAATCCCACCAGCTAATAGCTGTATTAAGAAGTTCCATTTAATCAAATGTTGCATTATCTGGAGTTATTTTTAACAGATGCACATTGGATTTATGAAAACTACACAAAACTTGAGATTAAACAAGAGGTTTTGCTAAATTGACAGTAAGGCCCACTTTAATACAAAGTTATATTAAACAGAATCCTTTGATATTCATGAAACCCATAGAGATCCCAAAGTTCTGGCAGACAAACAGCAGCAAGCCATACTTTATTGTCGAATTCTTATTTTTAATGCACTTCGAGCAAATTGTGTAGTTAGAAAATTAATTGGAAACACAGCTTTAGTTCTTACCAGACACATTTCAAAACATCTGAAGGATGTCTAGATAACAATGCGCCTCTTATCCAGCCTGGGTCCCCAAGAGGGGCAAAAGGATAGTGAGACTTTCACATATGCCTGGCATAAACATGCTAAGAATTGAGAGGCATTCACTATGTCTAAGAGGAGGCAGGGGAAAATGAGGGAAGATGTTTTCTTACAGGCCAGGAAGAAATTTTTTATAGTCATAAGAACCATATTTGTGATTTGTGCAGGGCTTTGCAGTATATGAAATATTTTCAAAGTACCATTTTGTCTTGTCCTCAGAATCTTTTTGAGAGAAACTCAGAGTAAATATTATGATCCACATTTTTAGAGACAAATTTCAATAGCTTTCCTAAAATCTTCCAAATGGTAAATGAGAAAGATGATATAATAACCCAACTCTTCTGGTGTTAAATCACTCTGTGGTATCCTGGGACAATTTCAGTCCTAAGTGAAAGTTTAACCATGAAACCTTGTAAATTCCAGTAGGAAACCTAAGAGCAGATAGCTTTTTGAATGCACAGAACAAGATGCAAACATCTCCTCACACTAATGCAATACCTCATCACTGGCCATTGTCCATTTTGTGTGTGCCTAAAGAGTCACATTAAACTAGGAAAGTCCACTTTTTGAATACACAAGATATACAAAACCAGTATCTTAAGACCATTTAATCCATTATCTAACCATGATTGCATTTCACTTATACAAAAGATCTCCTGTAGTCTCCTAAGAGAGCATTTAACACATTGCTATTTTATTACCACCAAGCCCTGAAAAGTTTGATTCAGCATTTGCAACCATCTCTTATGACAAGTTGCCAATATGTAGATTAGTCCCAAGAATTAACGAGTTTCAAAAAGTGCACATCATTCAATTTCAGCCAATTAAACAAGCACCATCCATCATTAACTCTTGTTTGGGTCATTAGTACACATACTGGGAAGATGAAAAGAAGGTAACTAGTAAGAATATTAAGACAGAGAATAGGTTCTTCTCTTGAGAATTGTAATATGTTTACCTGAGACCTGGCCATTGGGAAAGATTTAGGAGGGGAATAGTGTGAGCTCAATACCCAGATCCTCCTCCCAGCATCTTCACTTTCTTCTTCCACAAATCTTCACAGAACCCTAGTGTTTCTCCCCTCTTCTCCCAGACCTTGAAAATATTTCTGTGAATTCTATAGGACAAGCCATAAAATGTCACTTTGTTTTAACAGAACAATTGCTGTCTGATGCATTTTTCTCTCCTTTATCGTTGAGTGGAGTTGATCATCTCTTGTCTCAACTACTCTTGACAGGACCAAGGAAGCAAGATGCAGCACTTCAGTTCTAAGGAGAGTTGATTCGATATTTTTAAAAATGCAACTGAATTCCTCATTTAATGAAAAATTTCACAAATGTAGCATATGGAGATCTCCTTCTGCATCCAAGCGGATCTTCATCCATTCGCTAATGTAATAGGCGTTTCTAAATATCTAGCCTATCTCACTCTCTTCCCAGCAGTGCCCTGTATCCTATGTATAAAGCAGATTTCAGTTTTTTGAACTTAAAAATGCAACATGACTGTAAATAAATGATGCTTTCTTTCTTTGAAATTTAAAGAGGTCTTTTTCTCTCAAAAGGTGGGTTAAAGTGCATTGAGTTAATCTTTCAAGTCAACTATTCAAGTGTAAATGTCTAGGTCATTCCACTTCTGATAATCTGCATTGTAAGTATCTTGTTAACTGTGTTGCAATCCATTTGAAATATTATTATTATTTTTGATGAGAGGGCCATGAAGAAATAATCAAGATAATGCCAGGCTTCTGTGGCCTTTGTTCCTGGGGAACAAATTGCTGTAACAATAACAATTTCTATATTTTTCAAAGAACTAATGCTATTTGAGCTAATGCAAGTGAACAATGCTAACTGGAACAGTGGCAAATTTGCCTGGTGAAGAAAGTAGAGGGGCTCCCTCCATGGAGAGATCCCACAAAAAAATGTGAGGGGATTCCTGTCCAGAGACAGGCAGACTGTCTTCCATTGGGTCCATGCTGTCCCGAGGTTCCTTTAAATCCAAACACAGATTCTAGGCTGTGGGTCCAGACGTTTGAGTATGAAGAAGGCGGCACCTTGCTGCCTTAACTGGTTTATTTTGTAATTGCCATGTTCTCAAGTTCAATTTTGATTATGCTTAATGCTCTTCATCACTCTCTTCTGAGACCAACACACTCCACATTTCTTTTTGCCAGTCTTTCCTACCTAGCTTTTACCCTTGAGAATATGTGTAACACACTCTGGACACTTATCTTTGCCTTTCTTCCATGGTTCTTTGTGCTTTAATTAACACAAGAGCCCAAATGGCTGCCTTAGAGAGATTTGTTGCTTTCCCTCCTGTCATATCAGACATTTTTCCAAGTACCCTATCTACAGTGCTCCAGCTTAATACTATAAAATCTGGCAGAGATAAGAGATCCTGAAATCAGGATGTTCCATGGGATTAGATTGGTCACAACACAGTATATGTTCTAGCTTCTTCATTTTGGGCACTAGCAATGATGATCCAGCTACAACAACAGCTCTCATTCACTGATGCCTACTGGGTGCCCAGCTAGCACTGTGCTAAACCCTATGTCTGAGGCAGGCATTTCTAGACTTACTTTACAGATGAGAATAATGGGCTCAGAGAGGTTGTCTTCCACATTCAACCAAGAGGCATAAGAAGTGCTGTGTAGAAAGCTAAGATTTCATTCCTGCCAGCCTAAGAGAGGGGCCCACCTAATAACAGTGACAAAGGGCTTCCAGTCCCAAGCAGGAGACCAATTACATGACTCTCAATTTCAGGACAACTGGCAGAACTACCTATAGTCACAAAGGTCTTCAACAAATGAGAAGAAGCTGGTAGGTTTTTAGTTAAAATGACTTTGCCTTTCCTACGACTTCTCACTCCCCCATTGTCCAGACACAGTAGGCACTTAATAAATAGTCCAGATTTATTTACTATTTTCATTTGCAGTAAAGGTTAGAAGGAATTTCTTTTCTCTGACCTCTAGCCTTATCTCAGGTTCTGAATCCTGGTCCTTGTGGGCACACAGACTTTCCTTCCATCCCCAACATAAACACTCACCAAGGAGAGGCATTTTGTAGCATCTCTAAATAAGTTTAGTCTTCCCACTCAGATTTACAAATGAAAAAAAATGAAGAAATAACACTCAAGGGAAATAAATGTGTCACTGCTTTTCCATTCCCATGAGCAACTCAGATGGGATGTGTGCTGGTTATGTTAGCAAGCATTGTTGTTGCCTCTGAGGGGAAATCGGGAAATGTTGAGGATGAGTGAAACACCTTGAAGCCAGAAGAGATGCTGGGGCACAGTACAAACAAAGCAACTGTCAAAGTTAGTCCTTTGGACCATGCACTCAATGACATTTTGAGGATGAGCCCAAGGTTTTGGGTTGTACGTGATCAACCTGGAAGAGGTCAGTGTGTCTTTGAGAAATGTATACAAAAAGGGAGAAGAGACTATGTTTTCCTACACTTGGAACAGCCTCCTCCAATGGGCCAGGGATCAGGTGCCATCCTAGAAGGGAGCATGATAGAAACAGCTAGGAGTCAACAGGGAAGACACTTCAGTGGCATAACAGTGACATTGTTATGGCAACTGGAGAGGGCCGCTGACAGGACCCAGCTCACACAGTGACCCAACTTGACAAGGTTATCCCTGAGACCTCCTGGTATCCTGACACATTGCCCATCACCTGTCCCCACTCTGGAACTCAGAGGCAGGAGACTCTAGTGTGGGTTGATGAGGCCAGGGAAATCTTTCTGTAAGAAATAGATTTAAGATGAGAGATTTCAAATAAAATATGTGGACCTGACAAGTTAGAGTCAAGAATCAGGGCCTTAAAGGATAGCCGAGTTAGTAGGTGGAGAGACCAAGAGCATCTAACCATTCTGGGGTTCAGATCCTCTTTGTAGTGACCCTAAAACTTCAGAGGTAACTATGAAAGTCTCTTTAAAAGGTCCCTTCCAGGGCCCTTGGACCCTCTGAGGCCTGGTCTTTGCCAGACTTGCAGGAGTTTTTCAATCCTAGGAAGGATTTGCCACCTGTAGACTAATAGTAGGTGTCTGAGCCATGGGTGTCATTGACTTTTCATTCTTTTTCTTTTTTCTATCAACAAGTTTACCCTAAAACAAACTAATACAACTCTTCTTTTACCTAAAAGGTATCCATAGAGTAGGTCCTCCTTTCAAAGGTGTACACCCTCTGTGGGCCTTGCAAAAATTAAGGTTAATGACTCCCAAGGGCCACAGTCAATAAATTGCTCAGCAGATGATTTGCTTTGACCAGAAACTGACACATTAAGGGTCTACATTAATTCCAATTCCTTCTATATTTGACAGAGACTGTTGGGGATTTTGATGGCAGCCTTTTCAATTAACCTCAGCTTTGAAAAAAGTATTCCCAGCATGGAAACCCCCTTGAACATATTTTTTGTTCAACAGTCCCTTTATCAAAGCAGCAACCTCACTACTCTTTCAAGTATTGCTGGCCCTTTATAAAAGAAGATCTACAACTTCCTCATATAAAGTAAAATCTGATCTCCTAATAACTATGTCCATGGATCCTAGTTATACCCTTTGACGCTACAAAGAATAATCACCCCATATTTCAGTGTGGCAGCCCTTCTGATATTTGAAGATGGTTTTATCACTTCTTGTTGCATTTTCTTCCTTCCTGCCAAAACACCCCCAGGGCATCCATGTAGGACCCCTGATCATCCCAGCTACCCTCTCGTAGTGTGTCCCTGCCTTTTGAAATTATCTTCAGTACACCTAAGCAGAGTTTGTCAGTTATGGAATAACCCACCATCCAACATCTCACCTCTAGGTCTCAGTTTCCTCATGTGCTCAGTCTGAAAATTAGGCCAGCTCTTTGCTTTAATAAAGCCCCTTCCAGGACTAAAATCCTATAAACTCAAGGTCTAAAGAAAGATAGAGAAAGGGAAATGTCCTCCCTCCTTCTCCACCCTCTTCTCCTTGATAGCACCCTTGTCTCTTTATGCAACTTAAGATTGCAGAAACTTGTTTTATAATTCAGCCACCAACTTCATTCTGCAACAGTAAACAGCAGTCTTGGTTAAATGGAAAAGGAAATGGAGAGGGTGGGGACAAAAAGGCTAGTTTCAATTAAGTCCTCCATCAACAATTTTTTTTTATCCTCACCGGAGGACATTTTTTTTTTTTATTGCTTTTAGAGAGAGGGGGAGAGACAGACAGACATTGATTAGTTGCCTTTCATAGCTCCCTGATGGCGGATTGAACTTGCAAACTAGTTACATGCCCTGATCAGGAACTGAACATGCAATCTTTTGATTTACAGGTTGATGCTCCAGCCAGCTGAGCCACACCAGCCACAGCTCAATCAACAACCCTTGAAAGTCTAATTAAACAGTCCGAAATTTTTAGGTGCCTCTTCAGTCTGATCTCCAACAAAACCCTGGCTGGGTTATTTTATGGCCACACCAGTAGACACCATTCTAAGGCTTATTACACTCAGGAACATGTTTCTGAAGAACTTGTTGCCTTCAGAAATATTGCCCGTGCTGGATTGAGAGATTTCCTCTGAGAGGTGTGACAGGGCATTTCTTGAGGATGAGACATGACTCAAGGAACAAGCTGCCACTTGAATAAGCTGCTTTTCTGGATACAATTGTGATGACAGCTGCAATGCCAAGTTGCCACAGAGAGAAATATTGTTTTGTTCTTCTGGTGGGGCAGATCCTTTGAAGTGAGCAAGATGATCCCATGAGATTTACTAAGTAAAGCTGGCCTTAGGCAAAATTGTCAAGTAAGGAACAATTCCCTTACTCTTACCCCCCACCCCCAGTTCACAGGAGACTTCTTTTCCCACTACTTTTCTAACTCTCTCTGGAATCTCCTTCTCTAGGCTGCTGATAGCTCTCCTTTTCTTTTCCTCTTGCAATTCATCTTTCTTGAGCCCATTTCCCCTCAGGACACTGCTCTATTCTAATTATTTAACTCATGAGCAAGCGTTAATGGGTGAAAACACCCCAGGATTTCCTTATCTTCTTATAGCTTGATATGTTTGTAAAGATGCAATAGGGACATTGGTGAAAAATTAAGAGCCACGACAACCAATGAGAGTGAGAATCTAGACCAGGAAAGACTTTCTGATCCCCTCATATCCACATTCTCTCAAAAGTAGCCAGAAAGTTCTCACCATGGTCAGCCTGGCTTACTACAAAGTCTTTTGTAAAACACATTGCTCACTCAGACCCACTGACAACTCCAATGAACACCTATTTATATTTACAATATAGAGCCCTTGAGAGCTGTGAAAACACAGGACTGAAAATGCCACCTGCTTTGTCATACTATTCCTCTGGGGAGCAGAGTGACATTTCATTCAGAAATCTCATTACAGTTGCTAACAGAAGACATCTGCATAAGCATCTGGGTACCACCAGACCCGCAGCCTTTTGTTAGAGATAGACAGCCTACGACATAGACCCAAAGTGGGTTAAGCGTTGTGAGAAAGCAAAGGTGGCAGAATGCCAATTTTGAAGTTAGACAAAGCAGGAATTGAATGCCAGCTCCATCATCATCTGACAAACCTTTGTCAGTTCACTTCATTTTGGTTTCCTCATCTGGATAATGGCCATAGTACCTATATCAAATGGTTTTTGTGAAGATGAAGTTAAATCAGATAGCAGATATTTGATAGATGTTGGTTTTCCTTCCTTATCCTCTTATTCTCTTTGAGGTAGGCCTATGACTTGTGAAACTGAACACTCTCAAGTATCTTTACATTTACAAAAAAGGCAAAAGGGTTACTGATCTACCCAACATTAAAAGTAAGACCATAAAAAGAATTTTTTAAAAAGATTTTATTTATTTTTTAGAAAGAGGGGATGGGAGGAAGAAAAAGAGGTAGAAAAATATCAATGTGTGGTTGTCTCTAGCACACACTCTATTGAACCCTGGCTGGCAACCCAGGCATGTACCCGGACTGGTAATCGAACCAGTCCCTTTGGTTTGCAGGCTGGCACTCAACCCACTGAGCAACACCAGCCAGGGCAGAAAAAAAATTTTTTAACTTGGAAAATTTTTAACTTAGAAATCTGAGCCATTTTCAAATAGTTGAACATCAATTAATTATACTGATTAACTATATTTAATTTTCCATTAGAGCAAGAACATGGATATATGACAAAACTTTGATGCTGCCTTTGAATTACTGCATTTGCTATTACTGAAACTAGTACAATTATATATCCTTCCAGATCAGTTTATCCACAATTAGTTAAAAATAGTTGGCTTTTCCTATAGTATCCCAAAACAAGGAGCTGGATATAAAAATCTTAAACTTCTGCTAAATTGACCTGGGCAAGTCATCTTCTGGGATATGAAATGCTGCCATATGATGTATCCTTTCAAGATGATACTTATTGCTAGGAAATGTACTTGGCAGGTAGAAAAATCCTTCTCCAGTTAAAAAGGGTGCTGTTGTGATGGGTACATGCATGACTGTGAAGGCTCCAATGACAAGCAGCCTCATTCATAAACTTCAACAGGCTATGCTTTTTTCCTTAACTGACCAGAGTTCAATGAAGTACAAGCCTTTGGGTGTCCAACCCGTGTGCTCTGGAAGATCCTATTGGAATGTCAACCTCAACTGGTGTAAACTAGGCTCTTGGAGATCTGAAATGGTGCCACTAATTGGATGGTACTAAAGAAACATGTACTGTGTGAATTACTGGGAAGGAGGGGACTTAGCGTTGCTTTGGTACCATTGTATACTATCCATAACTCCTCTTGGGTTACTGTCAATGCCAGCAAAATATTATTTTAACAGAATCCATGCCTGTGACTTTACGTGTGGCCACTCCTTCTGCATGGACACTGGTGTGTACCCCCCAAGTAGTGTCATGCCCTACATGATCCCACACAACTTCTGGAGTTGAAACTGCCCTTCTATTGTAATCAGTTTTCATTACTGCCCTTTGATCTCACCCCTTCTTGGTATACAACACTTCATCGCCTTTATTTTCTGTCATAATTGCATGTGAAAGATTTCCCTTTTGACAGATGCTGGATGCCAAGCTGGAACAGAAGAGAGTGTTGAAAAGTGCCATGTGACCTGCTGGCTTTAGAAGGAAGCCCATACACCTGTGGAAGACAAACAGTTTTTCAGAGATATGACATCTATCATCTGTCCACAGGATATGAGCTGCTCTGCCTGCTTAATAGCAAGAGGCTATGAATGGCAAAATAGGAAGTGCTGAAAGAAGTTGGTAGCAGAGAACACACTGTCTGAAAGGCCTACCCAGGCCCACTTGTTCCCAGCCAGGTAGAAATCTGAACAGTGCATGTCACCATAGCGGGCAGAGTTGCTAGATGTGGCCCTGTTTCTGCTCTCTGCCACACTGTCATTCAGATGCCATCACCTGCTGACAGGGCATCATGGTTCTCAATTATAGCCCAGGTCTCCATTCACACTGCATCCCATTACTGTTTAGGATGATCTGACACTAACTGAGAGCATCTCTAACAAAATATATCTATATCCAAGATTGATTGTTGTCAGGGCTTCCCGCAGGGGCAGCTATATTCACCTCTCTCTGTTCAGCCAGGCCATGTAGGTCTGTTTTCAAATTGAGGCTGAACAAACTTGAGGGCTCCAAAACCCTTTGTTATATGTTGTCCTCACCTAGCTTGTGAATTTTTCTTGTCAGATACATGTCTTGTTGGCTAGTCAATAACAACAATAGTGAAAATATCAGTGGCTGAAAAAAATAATAATAGCTTTAATAATAATAATAAGTGCTTATTGAACACTTACTGTGTGCTGGGCCTATTCTAAGAGCTATACATCTATTAATTCAAAGGAACCTCCCCAATAACTCTTTGAGATAGGTAGTCCTCAAAGAGTTGTTTTAGTCCTATTGCGCAGACTAGAAATGAGGCAAATTCTCACAAAGAGAAGTGAAACAGTGCCTGCCTTAGAATCCAAGCTCTTTTTGTCCATAACTATAATTTTTAACCATCATGATGTAGTGTCTCAACAAACTGAATTACCACCACAACCAGAGGTACTGTGTGTTTGCTGTGTACCAAGTGCTTTATGTATTTTACTTCTAAGGCTCAGAATAGTTTTAACTTTCATAATATCTCTGAGACTCAAAAATATTAAGTAATGTGTTCAATAAATAGTGAAGCCTGGATTTGAACCCAGGTGTCTGAGACTCCAAAATCCATGATCTTTCTACTTGTCCCAAGTTTCACACACTTGCTGAGAGCTGATGGATCCCTAGACTGTTGGTACCCTGCTACCTACCCTATGACTTACAAGTTTGAGGCCAGAAGAATAGGTACGTTCTGGTTGGACATTGTTAGAGCCCATTGATTTCTGCTTATACCTTTACTATTTCTTTCCTGTTTTCCTCACACTGACAAGTTGTAAAATGAAGGTCTGAGCAATGGGCAGTGCAGGGGAATGATCACACCAGTGAGCTTGGTGAGCTTCCTGTTAACTCTAGCCCAACTACTTTCAGGAAGATA
This sequence comes from Pteronotus mesoamericanus, assembly GCF_021234165.1. Taxonomy (NCBI): domain Eukaryota; kingdom Metazoa; phylum Chordata; class Mammalia; order Chiroptera; family Mormoopidae; genus Pteronotus; species Pteronotus mesoamericanus. Next base: position 3,229,878 of record NW_026555100.1, read on the forward strand.
GAGGAGGAATGCTTCTTCCCTTCTCTTTCTTAAAAGGTCCAACGACAATGTTATCTAAAGGCAAGTACAACATGAATGTCAGAAAAAATAATAATAGCATTAATAATAAGTGCTATTAATCCTGTCCTAAATTTAGTACGTGAATAATAACATCTACTAAATATTGCACGTTAATCAGGTACCAGGTACTCTTTAGATGTTAATCCATTACCTGCATGTGGTTATACCTTCTTCCCAACACCACTTGTTGAAGAGACTTTCCCCATTGAGTATTCCTAGTTCTCTTGTCAAATATTAGTTGACTGTATATCTGGGAGTTTATTTCTAGTATCTCATTCTGTTCCATTGGTCTATGTATCCAATCTTTATGCAGAACCATATTGTCTTACTACAATTTTGTAGTATAGTTTGAAATCAGGAAATGTGATACCTCCAGCTTTGTTCTTCTATCTCAGTATTGTTTTGGCTAGTCATGGTCTTTTGTGGTTCATACAAATTTTAGGATTTTTTCTATTTCTGTGAAAAATACAATTGAAATTGTTTTTAATTTATTTTTTTCAAATACATTTGTCTCTGCCTACCCCCCACCACTTTCCCTTGCCCCCTCCCTCCTTCCCTCCCTCAGCTCTTCCCCTTTGGTTTTGTCCATGAGTCCTTGCTATATGTTCCTTGACTTTCCCCTTCCCTTCCTTTTCCCCGCCCCCCCTTCCCTCTTGATTTTGATAGAGGTTGCATTGAAATCTATAGAAGGCTTTGGGTGGTATGGACAGTTTAACAATATTAATTCTTCTGATCCATAAACATGGGATACATTTCCATTTTTTTATGTCTTCTTTAATTTCTTTCATCAAAGTCTTACAGTTGCGTTTATAGATCTTTCACCTCCTTAGTTCACTTTATTCCTAAATATTTTGTTGTTTTTGATGCTATTGTGAATAAAATTGTTTTTAATTCTTTTTCAGGAATTTCATGTTAGTGTATATATACACATTACTTATTTGTATACTTATTTTGTATCCTGCAGCTTTACTGAATTCATTGATTAGAACTAACAGTTTTCTGGTGGAGTCTTTAGGATTTTCTATATGTAATATCATATATAGACAGTTTTACTTATTCCTATTTGGATGTCTTTTATTTCTTTGCCTTGGCTAATTGCTCTAGCTGGAACTTCCAGTACTATGTTGAATAGGAGGGGTGAGAATGAGTGCATTTGTCTTGCTCCTGGTGTTAGAGAAAAACCTTTCACCATTGGTGTGATATTAGTTGTGGGTTTGTAGTATAGGGCCTTTATTATGTTGAGGTATATTCCTTCTATACCCAATTCACTGAGTGTTTTTTATCATGGAAGGATGTTGTATTTTGTTAAATGTCTTTTTCTGCATCTATTGAGATGATCATATAAATTTTATCGTTAATTTTATCAATGTGGTGTATAAAAATAACAAAAAATAACCTTATTTAAAAATGGACAGTGGAACTGAATAGACATTTTTCCAATGGAGATATGCAAATGGTTAACAAGCACATAAAAAGATGTTTGACATCACTAATCAAGGAAATGCAAATCAAAACCACAATGAAATATCACCTTACACCCATTAAAATGACCGTCATCAAAAAGACAAGAAATAGCAAGCGTCAGTGAAGATGGGGAGAAAAAGGGAACCCTGTGCACTGTTGGTAGGAATGTAAACTGGTTCAGCCACAATGAAAAACAATTAAATTTCCTCAAAAAAATTTAAAATAGAACTACCATATGACCCAGCAATCCCACTCTTGGGCATATAACCAAATAAGATGTTTTTTGAAACAGTATGACCATGTTTATTGTAACATTATTTACAATAGTTAAGATATAAAAACAAATTAAATGGTTGTCAGGGGATGAGTGGATTAGGAAGATGTTTTATACATACAGAAGGTCCTCAGATAACGATGTTTTGTTCCATGTCATTTTACTGTAACACTGATAAGATTTTGTAGGAACTTAACTCATATTTATATCAATTAGCCTATGGTAAATTGGCTTCTTTATACATCATTTTACTTCAAGTTGCAGAACTTATCAATGATTTTAAGTATTAAGTGAGGACTTACTATGCACACACACAGAGGAATATTATTCAGCCATGAGAAAAAAGGAAACACTGCCATTTGCAACAACATAAGTGGACTTTGAGACCAGTGTGATGAGTGAAATAAGTCAGACAGAGAAAGTGAAATACTATATGATATCACTTATATTTGGATCTAAAAAAGCAAAATTCACAGAAACAAAAAATAAGATGGTGATTACCAGGGCCTGGGGCTGAGGATGGCAAAGGGAGGTGGGGAGCTGCTGATCAAAGAGTACAAACTTCCATTTACAAAATGAATAAATTCTGGGTATCTAATGGGCAGCATTGTGATTATAGTTAACAATAACGCATTGCATGCTCCAAAAGAGTTAAGAGAGTAAACCTTAAATTTTCTTATCATAAAAAAGAAATAGCAATTATGTGATATGATGGCGGTTTTAGCTCAGGCTATGGTAATAAACATTTTACAATACATAAGTGTAACAAATCAACATGTTATATATCTCAAACATACACAATGTTATATATCAATTATATCATTTATATCTGAATAAGCTGAAAAAAATACTCAGTTAAAAAAAGAAGAAAGAAACTCAGGCCATTGCTCCTATTCAACTATAAACTTGAAAGACGAAAGGTCTCAAAACCAACGTTCTTTAGGCAGAGATGTAGCTGCAGATATCAGCACAAACTTTTTGCCTCCTTGTGGGGAGCAAATGCATTTCTGTCTCTGAGACAAAACTAAATAGTAATCCTGTCCTGAATTTAGTACATGCAAAATAACATCTACTAAATATTGCACGTTAATCAAGTGCCAGGTACTCTTTTAAGTACATGATGCTTTAATTCATTGAATACCAAAAACACCTTGTGAGACTGCAAGTAACATTTTCTTCACTTTACAGATGGGAGATTGAGGCAGGCCCAGAGAAGTAAAGGAACTTGCTCAAGGTCACAGAACTAGTTAGTTATAGAAGCTGGAACACACTCTAACAGTCCCTGAATAATGAACCAATGTCTACTGTGAACAAATTCACCATATTCCTACAGACCAGTCCCAGAGACCCAACACAAGAATCTGTAATAACTAAACATAACCCTGGGCCTAGAATGAAGACAGGCTTATGGCCAAATACTGAGGATGTTCCTGTTTGTCAAGGGATCCTTCTGCTGTGTTGCAGTTTGGACAAATTAGCTTCAGTTGTCTTCACATTTGGAGTTCCTCTATGTCTAAAACACATTGATTAGACTAGTCTGTAGCTTCCTGGACACCTTGGTGAGGGGACTGTTCTTAATCTTCTACCCCTAATGCCTTGCTAAGCTCTGAATATAAAATAACCTGCAATTTGTATAAGAACCAGGATCAGTCAAATCAATGGTTGAAAGTCTATAGCCCAATTCCCTGATTATTTTATTTCTCAGCACGCTGTCTGGATATCCTCAGGTGCAGGCTACGGAGAACTTAACTGGAAACATGGCCATAATCTAGATAAGGCCATAACAATGATTTTCAATCTGAGGTGTTATTTTACTGCTAGGAGCTGACCAAAACATTATGGGAATTGTCTCGGTTTTTCCAACGACTGTGGAGTACTCCTAAAGTAAGTGGACAGGAATGGGAAACTAAACCTCATAGAATGCATGCGGTACCTCAAACACTGAAGAACTTTCCTAGCAGAAATGACAGTTAATAGATCCTCTCTATTACCACACACCATTTTTGGAGTCTATTAGTGTTGCTAGTAAAACAGGACTATAATCTTATTTCCTCCCCCTCCCCCTAACTTCTAAAACCTAGAGAACCTTGAACCTGTCAAAACTTTGAGCTTGCTTTCTTTTAAAACTCACCATCTTCCCTGACCAGTATGGCTCAGGTGGTTGAGGTTGTTCCACAAAGCAAAATGTCACCAGTTCGATTTCCAGGCAGAGCATATGCCCTAGGCCAGCTCCCCATTAGGAGCACATGTGAGAGGCAACCGATCCATGTTTCTCCCATATATCAATGTTTTTCTCTCCCCCCTCCTTTTTCACTCTCAAAAGTGAACACACAAACAAACAAATAAATAAATATCTTTAAAAAACCCATGATCCAAGAGAACCTTCTGGCTATGACTAGACCTCCATAGGCCTCTGGTGGCACAAAGATTAAGCCAATTTGGCTTCTGTGTCTTCCCCAGGTGACCACTCAGGAAAATTCCCAGGAAGATACAGATTCACATCGTTCTTCCTCAGAATGCTAATATAGAGGCTCAGCTATTTAACCATCAACCCTGGAACCAGCTTCCTATCTGCTCTACTGGAAGGGCTGTATCAGTAGTGGGCTATAAAAGAGACGATCCAATAAAAGAGGCAGCAGGAAAAGGCTCTGCTACCTGTGAAGGAAAGAACATTTTAGAGGCTCTGAGGACAGTAACTGTAAGAGTATTTAAGACATTTTCCTCATGGGATGGAAACTAGATGAGTTCAGACATAAATGTCAGTACTTCCTTGAGCTGAATTATTCTGGGAACTGAAAACAATGAGGAATGGTTAGTTGTAGCAATGATATCCAGTTTTATGCCAAAAAAATCATATCAGCAACAGATTTGATTCAATTGCAGTACTTGTACCAAATTTCCCTGCCAATAATTTCAGAATTACCATGGGGCATCCTGGAAGGAGCTACTCCAAGGAAAGGGAGACTGATCATCAATAGTTCTTAACTCTCCATAATATGGTTTCCATAACATTGTTTCTTTTCCCCTTCTTGAATTTCCTTATTTCCTCTCTACTTTTCATCCGTAATTCATAAAGTATCTATATAGTTAAAGCTTGTCTAATTTGTTTTTGTTTTATAGTATGTATTGGCTCCAAAAGAAACAGTTTCATGGAACATATATGTGTTTTGGAATTTCAAAGCCAATGATAAAAGACTCGATTTTATGATTATTTTTTTACTTTTTTTAAAACTCCTCATCCAAGGATATTTTTATTGATTTTGTTTTTAGAGTGGGAATGTGGGGGCGGGGGGAGAGAGAGAGAGAGAAATATTGATGTGAGAGAGAAGCAGTATATTGGTTGTTTGCCTTCTGTAGGCACCCTGACCAGAAATAGAACCTTCAATCTAGGTATGAGCCCTGACCAGGGATCCAACCTATAACCTTTTTGGTGTAGGAAATTATGCTCCAACCAACTGAGCCACTTGGTCAAGGCAAGAAGATATAATTTTAACGATGTGAAGCAGAAGAATGTATGAACAACAGACAGTAGATCTAATGACATTAAATTATATTGATTGTAAAATATGATTATAGTAAGATGCATATAGATATTCCTTAATAACTGTCATCCTTTCTCAAAGGAATTTCTGATATTGCATTTTATTTTCAGTACAAATAAATGTGTTTAAAAAAATGTTTAAAAGACATAGTTTTTGTTGAGAACTATCTACCTTTAGCCTTCTTTCCTTTCATTTTCTTGCTATCTTCATTCCCAAACTCCTTAGACTTTAAACTCATTACCAGATTCAAAGAAATTACCAAATATCATCACCAAGATCCAGAGCAATGCTTACATTTAAACAAAGTCATTCAAAACAGTAGTGGCAAAGCTGAAGATAGCCATTGCTCAGATCTGGAAATTAAAGTTACAAGAACTCCGATGCATAATTCTACCCACAAAACACATTTTCTGTACAAACACTAGAACATGGCCTTCCAATCAACATGGGAAACCCAGCATGACCCAGCTGGGTTCCTAGTAATGTGGTACATGAACTCCTTAACCAGATTTTCCTGGAGCTCAAAGTTATTTTGAGGTGGTTCAGGAAATGATGTGGTTTGGGTAAGAAATTGTATAATTCAAAATCCTGTGGCTTAAAAAGTCAGCAAAAGCTCTCTTAAGAAGAGGAAGGAGGAGGAGGAGGAGGAGAAGAAGAAGAAGGAAAAGAAGAGGGAGAGGGAGAAGGAGAGAGAATGAAAGAGATTTGCCCAGGTTTCACCTCAGTACTTAATATATAATTCATAAATTAGATGGTTCATTCCTAAGGACAAAACACTATTCCTAAAATTGGCTGCAAATAGGTAAGCTTTTAAATTGGGCCTTCTAGCTTCCTGCAATTTATTAAGCTTATTTTAAAAATATAAAATAACAAAAAAAATAGTACTGTGAAATCTACAAGGAAGTTCACAGAATCTCATTTTCAGAGATCAGCAAACTTTTTCTGTAAAGGACTAGACAATAAATGCCTTAGGCTTTGTAGGCCACATACAGTCTTCAATACATTATGCTTTTTAAAACAACCTTTTAATAATGTAAAAACTATTCTCAGTTCAGCTGTATAAAAACAGGGCACTAGTCATATCTGGCCCATGGGCTTTAGTTTTCCTACCTCTGTTCTAGAAAGAACAGGTGGACAGACTCTTTATGGACACTACTCACTGGAGAGCAAAATAAACACCTTCCCTTCCCTCCCTGCCAGTTCTATAATTTGATGGAATTGCCAAATAAAAACATGCAAATTTTTCAGACAGATTTTAAATCATCACATCATTAGTAGATATGTCACTATTTGAAAAAACAACTTTGTCTTAGAAAAGACAAACTGTCTGTATTCAGTCTCCTACACTGTAGATGAACCATTGTGACCCAGAGAAAATTCCTTACCTCTGATTTCTAATTTAAAAATATATAGAGAGAGAGACATTAAATGATCTCTAAAGAGATTCCAGTCTTGATTCTCTGAGATTTCATGAATGGCCTTAAAACACTAGAGCAGGCTGCTTAAGGCAATGCCGTAAAGTGATCCTTAGGATATTGACAATGATCCAGTGGGGTCAGCCAAGTTGATAGTCTCTAGAAAAGCAAATTGTTCTCATTTTGCCTTAACCAATTTCCCAACACATAAGATGGCATTCCAGTGGTTTTAGCTAAATGTCTTTTAATGGAAAGAGATAAGATCGTCCTCAGAAATAAAAGATGTGGGCTTTTCAGTGGTCATCTTAGGAAGGTATCAGACATTATAGCCCAAGAATCTGTCATGAGAATTTGCTATCATCTAGAACCTTTTAAACTCTACTATATTCCTTATTTTTTTGTGATTCCTAAAGCTATGAGCAGTAAAGTCAATCAAAACACATCTTTCTTATTCTTAAGTTTATGCAATTGATTCTTTAAAGCAGCAATAGATTGGGTTCAGCCAAGTATTAGTTGTGTAGAAAGATGTCTTCTAGATACTAAGTGCACAGTAAAGCTTTATGAGTATTCTTTTTTTCAAGTTATAAAAATGTTTACTTTCTGTTTAGCTCCAATCAGTAAAACAAAGTCAATGGTAAAAGCAGAAACTTTGATTGATTTAACAGATGTACATTTAGAATTAACCCCCACTGCCTGGGACACACGTTAAGCAGGATTAATAAGATATTTCCCATCCTGCACATTTGGAAACACTTGGTCCCACTCAGCTTTCCCTACTCACTCAAACTCCCTAGAGATAAATGAGCTTTATACCACAGAAAGGAAACAGGTCATTTATCTGACATCACATTATTTACTGACATTAAAAATGATAATATCCATCAACAAGCAGCCAAACCCCAAGTGGGTCACACTGAGAACAAAGCTACAACGGTCTTTCTTTGATACAGTTACAAGGAGATACTGAGTGAGCTACCATTTATGTTCCAATAATGTCAGAAAAAGCTCACATTTTAATGTTATTAACATAATTTCCTGTGTGTTTACTTGGGACTAGAGAACTAACTGTCTTTTTTTCTCCTCTGATCTTTTTATAAAGCCAAAATCTGGAATTATAATGACAGAACTATAAACATATTTACTTTGGGAAGGGGAGATATTTCATTTTAAAAATACATATATGTATCTCCCTTTCATTGTATTTTCTTTAAGTATTATTGTCTACAATCCTCATAACAACCCAGCATGGCAGATATTATTATCTGCATTTCTACATAAGTAAGTAATGTGAAGGTCAAAGAGGTCTGTTAAATAAATTGCCCAAATCCATAGGGCTAGTAAATGGAAGATTCAAGACTGATCTTAACCTTTCTCTCTTTTTCTCCCTCCTTTTCTTCCCTCTCTCCCATCCTCACTTCTTGCCCTTATTTATCCATCCAGCCATTCATCTACCTATCTACCCACCTACAAACCTATCTACCTTCCTAAGCAAACTAACTTTTTCTTGAAAGCATCTTCCCGTAATGATTTAGCTCTGTCTGAAAGTAACCACCACAACACTGAGCCCCTTAACAAAACTTAAGGATATGCCAACAGTATGTCTAAGATGGACTAGCATTTTGGGTTATTACAATAGCTTGAACTAAAACACACACACACACACACATATGATTGTGATTGATTGGCAGTAATGTCCTGTCAGCTGGGGTTACTCAGAGGTAAACAAACAAGACAAAAACAACAACAACAACAAAAGTGGTGAACAAAGACTGTAAATTTAGTTATTGAGGAATATGTTGTATACCCTAAAAAAAGTAAACTCTATGAAACTTGAACTAAAATTCAGCCACTACTTAAAAACAAACTGTCCTGGAGGAGGGCATGGGGGGATAAATGGTAACAGACGGAGACATGATTTGGAGTGGTGAACACACAATACAATGTAGAGATCATGTGTTGTGGAATTGTGTACCTGAAACCTGTATAATTTTGTTAACCAGTATCACCCCAATAAATTCAAGAAAGAAGAAAATAAACAAAAACAAAGCCTGCTGGAATCTGACTTTGTTCCCACTGCACTCATTGAGTAGAATCAGCAACAACAATGGCTCCCCTTTTGGTTAGATTTTCTGAGGCACCAACTGTAGTCCCAGTCCTCTCTCATTCCCCTTCATCTTCCTCTGCTCTGTTAAAAAACAAGGCAGGAAGGGCAGCTGCTCACTTAACAGATTCTTGGCCTCATCAGTGACCCTCTTCCATCATTATTTGTTTCATGCATTTTTACTTTCAATACGTTGGACTGTGTGTGTCTCATACTAGAACATCCTAGTAGAAAAAGAAAATATGTAATATGACAACTTATTTTCCAAGATGACTCCAAACAACTGATTTTGCAAGTTTTGTTTGTTTGTTTCCCAGAACTGTCCAAACTGATGACAGTGGAGACATTTCTGATGTAAGGAAGGAAGCCTGGCTGCAGCACAGGACCAGCATTCTCATTCCGACTGGCAACTGAATCTTGGCACCTCGGCTACATTCTGATCAGGATGAATTACATGTATAATTCAAAATCAAGAAAACTGCTCAAGTACAACGTGCAAGGCTTCTGCCAAAGTTAAAAATCATTAGGAGCCATGATTTTGGCTGAGCACACAGCTCTGTTTTGAACTCTTTTATTTCTGTATTATTGCTCATTCACTTAAAGAGAAATACATGAGGCAGAGACAAGATCTCTTTCCCTTTTCATGTTTCTCCAATTTATCTTCCTGGGCATAATAAATTTCTCAAGCCAAAGAGTTGAGTGCTCTCTTGTTTCTCTCTGTTTTTTCCATTATCTCAGTTATCTCTCATTTATTTTTTTTAGTCTCCTCTCTTATCACACAGTTTCTTGGGACATCATAAAGTTGGAATGAGTAACCTCCCACCTTCTGTGGCTGCTTACTAATGTTTTAGGCCCCACACTCTCAATCACATTGCTTTGTTATTTTGGCTTGTTTGGAAAGGAAAAGAAATCTGAGATACACTTCGACTAGTACTGACAGCCCAACTGTGGACTATTTTGATATATAAAAATTACTCTGTGTATGAAACTTTCTCTAGCAGGAAAATACTTTCAACAAAACTTGCTTCTGTATCCTTGCTTACGCTGAACAATGCAGGGAGTGGAGCCCATTACAGTCTCAGGGGAATGTATTGCAAAGAGCACTAAACCAGGAGTACTGTTCCTAGAGCTTTATTTTTTTAAGGTCTATTTTTAAAACGCTTTTTGGAGAGATTTCCCAAAAGATTATATTCACAAATATAGAGACTATAGTATAATAAACCTTCCATGTATCTGTAAGTCAACACACAGCTAATCTTATTTCTGTTATACCCAACTCCATCCATTTCCTTTTCTCCCAAGAAGACTTTTTTGAGCTAATCCCAGACATACATTCATACATTTCTTCCTTACATACATCTAGGTATCTCTAAGTGATAAGGACTTTGCGTTTTAGAAATATAACAAAAACTATTATATACTTAAAAAACTTACAATTCCTGATATCAAATATTCAGTGTTCAAATATTTTTGAACATCCCATAAGATTTTTAATATTTGTTTTGCTCAAAATACAATAGGACCCAAACCCTGTCCACATAGCCAGAACAGCTACTGATATGAGTTTATTCATTTGAAAATAAGTGTGTTCGATGATTGTCTTATTTTTAGCATGATAAATTTAGGATATTTTCAAGATTAAAAAATAATGTATACAAAATAAATGTTAAAGTTTACAACATGCATGCTTATTCAGAAACAAGATTATTGTTTTTGATTTAAAAATAGTATGATAATGTATATACTTTTCCTAATTACCATGTGAATTTCTTTGAGATCTATTCCCTTTGATCCATTTTAGCATACCTAGAATTCTACCTCATGAATAGACTGTATTTTACCTAATCCCCAATTAATGGGCATTTATTTTGTTACCATTTTTTCACAAAACAGTGTTAAAATGGACATTTTTATTAATGTTACCTAAGGCATATGTGCAAGCTTCTTAAAGATATATACCTATGTGTGGGAATGTGGGAATGGCTGGATTACTGGGAGGAATAACATTTTTACTACTGCTAAATTGATTTTTCTCAGTGTTGTATCTCTATCAGAAGTAGATGAGAATTCAACATGATAATCTTCAAGGTTTCTTGCAGATTTGATATTCAATGAGTCAATCCATAAAATCTACTTTTTAAAAGTGGTTGCATCTTTAGAAATGTGATGACATAAGTTACTAATTTTGACAGTTCTAATGTCTTCTATTACTTCTTAGTAGCAGTTTCTTTAAAATATGGAATCCTACGCAGCAGAAAGAAAAAAAGAACTACTACAGTTCGCGACAGCATGGATGGAACTCGAGAGCATTATGCTAAGTGAAATAAGCCCGGGGGGCGAAAGACAAATACCATATGATCTCACCTATAAGCAGAACCTAACCAGAAATACAAAGATGCAAGGAAAATAAGACCAGCAATACTGAAAGGAAAAGAAACCAACAGAGACAAGAGGGAAGGAGGGAGGGGTGGGCAGGGGAAAAGGAAGGGAAGGGGAAAGTCAAGGAACATATAGCAAGGACTCATGGACAAAACCAAAGGGGAAGGACTGAGGGAGAGGGGGGAGGGGGCAAGGGAAAGTGGTGGGGGGAAGGCAGAGACAAATGTATTTGAAAAAATAAATAAATAAATTACACACACACACACACACACACACACACACGCGTGTGTGTGTGTGTGTGTAATCAGTTTGCATTTTGTAATACCCTGAGCTGAGGACTCAAGCTAAATTAAGGAGATCATGCACTTCTTAGCATTAAAATTGTGAAAATAGAATTGGTACCTAAAATATAAATAATAATTCAAGGTGGTTTACAGAAAGTTATAAATAGAGTTTGGATCTGCTATTAGACTGTAGGTAGGGATAGGTCACTGAGACCTAGTTTAGAAGGTCTTATATAGAAAATGAAGAATGAAATTTAGCAGAAATAAGGGAAAAAGAGAGCATAAAAAGCAAAGAGAAGAAAAAGTGTTTTGTCCAAAGCACACTGTGTAAATCAAAGTCTCCATGATGTGGAATTCATGTGGAAGCATGTGAGGAAATGATGTGAGAGATAGTCTTTGGAGGGCTCTGAATGTCATACTAAGGAGACAGTCTTTGACCAGTTCAACTGTTTTTGTTACCATAAATACTATAGAAGGAGTCATTGGAAGCTAAGATGATCCAGTTTTGGAGGTCCAAACCAAAGCTTCAGTTAGGGTACACTTAAAACTGTGCTATTCTGCAAATTAAAATATACTTTTGAAAAAAACCATTTTTTCCCACTATTATCAGTTACAATATAGAATTTAAGAACTTATTTCCTGATGTGGAAAATGGGTTACCTTTTATTTAGTGCTACATTTATCTTGATCTACATTCAGAGAGGAGTCTCCCAACTCAGTATTTAGTGTTTAATGAATAGGTCCCCTTTTAACCTAGTCACCCCATAGAGGGTTTAGAAAATCTTGATGATGACACTTCAGTCTTCTCCTGTCAAAACTAGAGAATTTCAGTTACTTCCATTTAATACAACCACTATTAACTGAGCATCAACTATGCGTCAAGCTTTCCTCTAGGCTAGGTACCAAGAACCCAGAAACTGATGTATTACATCCCCTGCCCTTGAAGAGTGTCTAATCCAGCAAGGAAGGTAATGCAATAGAACACGCAGCATTTAAAAAGGCTCTAAAGGAACAGAAATTGTACATTGGAAGAAATCTGATCTTACCTGTTTTCCTATAAATGTTCCATTATTTCAATTGTCATTTTTTGCCTACTCTAAGCCTAATGCTCTGTCATCTTAAGATATTATGGCTTAAGTCTTCAGATGACATGCCATGGCCTGTCAATGCTATTGTGAAGAATCTAAATCAACTGCCTATAATTCTTCTTTAATACCATAAATCAAAGATGCAGCTCAGGGACCTCTAGGCCTAGCATTGTTCTGTGAATGTTGGTTAAGGCCACATGTTTTCAACAACTCTTTTCCTGGTCTGTTCCTTATGTCTTATGTCTTACAACACTGCTTGGAAAGGACAATGAAGGAATCAATTCAAGATCACAGCTCACTCTAATTCATGAAGGAAACAGTCTGCTTTGTCCATATAAGAGAAATGAAGTGCATAATGAGTTCCCATAAGCCATGAGCTTGCTGCAAGCTTTCAGGATCCAAAAGAATGCCCTTCTGGGTTTCTGAGCCCTTGCAGAAGGCTGGTTGCTATGCTTTATGGGAGAACCAGTTCAGACAAGAAGCTGAGACATGAAGCTAAACAAGGGCTCCATTAACCTAAGCACAATAACATTGACACTTTCAATTAGCCAGAAGCTGTCAGGTTTAGCCATTTACATTGCATAAATCCTCTTTTCCTGACTTTGTTTGAGTTACTTTCTTCCAGCACAGATGGAGAAAGTGATTGTTTTTCTCTCTTAGAGGAAGTCTTCCCAGATGAACCAAATCCAGCACTAATCACTCTTTTAAGAACACAGTTCTATATTAGACTTGGCTTACGATTATCCTTGAGTTGCTATAATTGGACAACTTAGCTACATTATAAGGGATTTGAGAGCCTAGGCATTTCCTATTTCGAGTTCATTCCAGGACTCCATAATTGATGGCTCTGTTGATAGCTGTAGGTGGGTCAATACTTGCTAAATGGAACAGAATAGACTAGATTATGCTATGAAGAGCAGGGGTGTCCAACCTGTGGCCCTCAGGCCACATGCAGCCCAGGATGGCTATGAATGTGGTGGCCCAACATAAAAATCATAAATTTACTTAAAACATTATGAGATTTTTTTGTTTTTGTTTTTGTTAGCATTTGTGTATTTAATGTGTCGCCCAAAACAACTCTTTGTCTTCTAGTGTTCCCCAGAGACACAAGTTTGGACACCCCTGTAGCAACAGCAACAAGAAATCTTAGAATGGGAGCACCCCAACTTAATAAAACCATATCATCTATGGATCTGAGTGACTTTCCAGGTCAGACGTCTATTAATTCAGTTGCTTTGATGTTGTGACTGTGCTATTGCAAAACACAAGATAGCCTCTAAAATGACCTCAGCTGGAAGGAAGGGTCACTTAAAGTTGCACAGGGCTTTTCATATGTCAACCCCAAAAAGAGAAAAATCAGATATTAGTGAATATAAGTAGTGTCTACTATAATAATATATTTCCTCTATAATATAGCTTTCAGGTAAGTGGAACTCTGTCTGTAGGCCGAACAAGCAACTGATGATCCCTCTTCCCAGGTAACAGAAGCACCTCTTCTGATAGCCCTTAGGAAGAGAAGAGGTGAAAGATTTCAGACAAGTCAATTCCTTCCTAGGTTTCAGGTTATTGCTGGTGAACTGTATCCCCGCAGCAATATATCTGTTAAGTATGAGTTCATGAGTTCCCGAAATACCAGGCCCACATTCTTTTTCCTTTAAGTTCATCAGCCTTGGACCTGATGATCTTGATCAAGGGTAATTTATTTTCATATTGTTTCTTTTGACCTAGCTTTTCTCATTGATTTAACAAAATATTATTCATCAGAGACTGCTGATTGTTCCACTATATCTATTCTCCCATTCTTCTCTAGTAATGGAACTGTCAGATTTCAGATGGGAATGTGCAAGGAGGTGTAGTTATGTAAATAACTTCTAGCAAATGAACTTAAAAGAGAAGAGTTTTATGCAATTTCTAGGCAGTACCCTTAGAGGAAATGCATATGCTCTCTTCTTTCTCTTTTTCCATATTTTGCTGACTAGAATACAGCTTCAGGGAGGTGAGTCTTCTTTACCACAAAGTATAGTACATGAACAAACAAAAGGAGCAGGGTTCCTGAAATGGTGGAACTGCTGTATTAGTCCTGCCTTGCTTATGTCTGGACCATGCAATGAGAGAAAAATGAAGTTCTAACTTGGTGATGCTGAATATATACCCTAATTAATCTAATGCATCAGAGCTTTCAGATACCAAGTACTTTAAGACAGAAAAAAAAGCCTTGGTTGTAAAAGCAAAATCCTAAGCCTTCATAAAAGGCAATATTAGTACCACAGACTACATTCCTAAGAATATCTCCAAACAATTAGAGATATCTATGCCACATAGCATGTGAGACTTTGGAACATGGGAAAATCTCATTTGACCCTTAAACCCTAGTCCCTACATAATTCATTAGAAAGGACTGTCCCCATATATGTTCTTTGACTAATTCCTTCACCTTCTTTCAATGTCCCCACCTCTTCCCTCTCCTCTTAGAGCTATCAGTCTGTTCCATGATTCTATGCCTCTGGTTCTATTTTGCTCATTAGTTTATTTTGTTCATTAGATTCTTCTTATATGTGAGATCATATGATGTTTATTCTTTACCGACTGGCTTATTTCACTTAGCATTATAGTCTCCAGTTCCATCCATGCTGTTGCAAAATGTAGGAATTCCTTCTTTTTTTTCTACCCCCATGAACATGGACAACAATGTAGGACTCATTTTGGAAGTGAGGGGGCAGACTGGGTGCAGGGAGGGTGAAGGGGGTAAAAGTGGGACAACTGTAGTAACATAAACAATAAAATGTTTAAAAAAGAAAGGACTGTCTCCCTCACTGCGAACCATTTCCTTACATAGATTGTTTTGGAAGACACAGGGAGACGATGACATTGTTTGGTCCAGAGGCTCTAATTGCCATTCTCAGTCTCATATATATCAGTCTTATTTTCCAAATCCAAACAGGGACATGTTCCTCTGACAAATGGTCTGATAGGTAGTTTGACAACAGAATAAAATGCCTAGGACCAAGCCTGTCAAAGACATATGTTTACCTTAGTAAAGCTTGTCAGTTTGTTCTTTGCTACCTAAGTATTAAAGAGGATGTATCCATCAAGAGTCAGGATCAAGCATCAAACAAAGAAAAAAAAAATGGCCAAATCCAATATAAAGAAAGGCAAGAGGTTATATCCAGGGACAATTTAAGGCAAAATGGAGCAAGTATGACAGATCTAGCAGAAAGAGGAAGCCTAGGACAAGCATGGCAAATATGTCTGTGCTGCCTGTCTCTCTTCTCAGGCAGGTGTCAGCTGTCATTTGCGAATCACAGTGACATCAGAGAAACCTCAGACTTCTGAATACAATAGTCCATGTAGCCATTTCCAAGGATTTGAGTTTGACCTAGTGAATTAGCCAGCCAAGCCTCAGGAAGAGTAAGTCTAGTGAATGGGAGTGATGACAGGTTCCTATTCTTCATCCCGTTTGGTGACTGTTCTACATATAGGGAGCACTGAATCCCTTTTGCCAGGATTAAGTCCCTGGACTATAGTCCTGATAAAAAAGAATGGCATTAATCCTAGGATGACCTTAGACTCCAGTGGAGAGCCTACTACGTGATTGAACCTCGGATTATCAGTCTTATATAAAAAGTATCTTTATTTGTTAAATATTAGGTTAAAAAAACTAACGGTACAAATCCTTTTAAAAACAGGAACCAGGCAAAAATGCCTACTTTCCAATCTTTTCAACATACAGTGCTGAAACAACTAGATATCCATAGGTAAAAAAATAAACTTGCACTCCCTAACTCATACCATATATAAAAATTAATTAAAAATAAATAAAAAACTATAAAACTTTTAGAAGGCCACATTGATGTAGGTCCTCATGACCTTAAATTTGGCAATGGTTTCTTAGATATGACACAAAAAGCACAACGAATGAAAAAAAGATAAATTGGATGTCATCAAAATTCAAAACTTTTGCACCAAGGGTATGATCAAAAAAGTGAAATTATAACCTACAGAATAGGAAAAAATATTTGCATATCATGTATCTTATGAAGGTTTAAATCCAGAAAATAGAAGGAAGACTTATAACTCAACAAAAATAAGACAAATAATTTAAAAATGTGCAAAGGATTTGAAAAATTCTCTAAGAATATACACAAATGACCAATAAGCACATGAAAAGATATCCAACATCATTAATCACTAGGGAAGTGAAAATCAAAGTGAAATTAAGATACCACTTCTCATCCATAGGATAGCTACTTTAGAAAGTGAACTCTAACAAGGATTGTCAGGGGTGTAGAGGAGCTGGAATTCTCATATATTGCTAGTGCGAATATAAAATAGTGCTGCCTCTGTGGATAACAGACATATCCTCAAAAAGTTAAGAATGAGTTAACATATGACCCATAAGTTCTACTCTTAACTATATACCTAAGAGCATTAAAAACCACAGTCACAAAAAAGCTTTTACAAAAATATTTATAGCATCATTATTTATAATAGCCAAAAGTAGAAACCAAAATGTTTATCAGCTGATGAATGTTTAAACAAATATGGTATAGCCATGTAATGGAATATTATTTAGCCATAAAAACTATTGAAGTGCTAATACATGATATAACATGAATGAACCTTGAAAATATTATGCTAACTAAAAGAAGCTAATCACAAAAGACCATATATTTATATGAAATATACAGAATAAGCAAACCCATAGAGACAGAAAGCAGATTAGAATTTGCCATGTGCTAGCAGAAAGGAAGAATGGCTAGTGACTACTATTGGGTATAAAGTTACTTACTGGGGTAGTAAAAGTATTTTAAAAATATATAATGACAATAATTGTACAAGTCTGTGAAAATATTAAATACCATCAAATTTTATACTTAAAAAATGTAAATAAATAGAGGTACATATTATATTTGTAGATGGGCAGATTTTGCTCTTTCCAGTTTCATCTATAGGTTAAATGTACAATAGTTCCAATGAAAACCCCAATAGGATTTTTAGTGAAGTACAAATTCATTCTGAAGTTTACATGAAAGACCAAAGGGCCAGGAAAAGCCAAAGTTCTTCACTCCTAAAGAGGAACAAAGTAAAGGAACTTACCTTAACCCATCTAAAGACATTATAAAGCTATTGAATTAAAAGTCTTTGGCTTTGGTTCAGCAACAGAACACATACCAATAAAACAGAATAAAGAAGTAATAAATAGACCCACTTATAAATGGAAACCACAGATACCACAAAGAAGGCACCACAGCTCAGTGACAAGGAAAAGAACCAGCTAATATATGTCTTAGAGACAAGTAATTGCCCACATGAAAAAAATCTATAGATAAGGAGCGTTTGGGGGGAGGGTATAAAATGGACATTCTGGAAACAAAGCCACCATATTTGAGCCGTTTTATCATAAAGCCTGGCTCTGGGATCGTAACAGAGGATAGAACATAGAGCACTAGCCACAGGATAGTGGGAGACACTAATGTAATAAAGACACGGTTGGATAAGCAGAGGTCAATGTTGGAGCCTTGTGCCTGTGATTACAGAAGACTGACTGATTATCTGCCTGAGAAAAAGGTCTTTCTACCCATCCATTCACTTATTCACTCACTGAGTCACACAATAAATATTTATTGGGCCCTGATACGTAACAGAGACTTACATTCTCCCAGTAGTCAAATAGACAAGTAATGCATAAACAAACAAAATTATTTCAAATATTGACAAATGCCATGAAAAAATAAAAGTGGGTAATGAGATAGAAGGTGACTGGAGATGGTTGTGGGCTTAGGGGATTACTTTAGAAATGGTGGTCAGGGAAAGTCTCTCTGAGATGGTTAGAATAACAAACCCCATACCATTGTAACTGACTGAAATCATTATCACTAAAAAGTTGACTCTACAAAATGTCTACTAGCAAAGGAATATCAGAGTTAGGCTGGAAGATATAAAAACCATCTAGAGCTGACAAAGATCTTCAAACTATGGGCAATGTAAGTTTAAGGGCTAGAGTTACTCAGGTGGACGCCATCTCTGATACTGCCCTCCCTCCTTGGACTTGATAAGGTCCGGAGGCCCCAGCTGGGCCTTCCTGATGGGCAGGGAGCGCCTGAATCTGTTGCCTGGCTGAGCTTTAATGGAGCGCCACTATTAATTATCTGAGTGCTGGCATTGCTCCTCTGGACTCACAGCTAAATAAAGCCACCCCAGTTGTTTGGCCTTGAGCTCTTAAAGGTTAAAACAAAACTGTGTCTCAGTAGATGCAGCATTTGGCGCTTATCTAAGAGTTTTAACGTCATTTTGCAGTTAATAATTAGCTCTGCGTTGGTTCTCACAATGGGTGCCACCCAAACAAAAGCAGGCGTTAAGTGTGTTCGCCATACTTGCCACTGGTATAAATAGGCAAAGGGATGATTAATGAATAAGAGGGGGAATTAAACACAACACTGAACAAAGACAAAGGCGCATGGCTTGGCTGTCCATGAGCCGAGACAAGCCGTATCCAGAGAGAGGCTGCAGAAAATGACACACAAAAATCCGTTGAATGGACAGGTTTTGAAGACTTCATTTAACCTTGCATTATGACAGCCGCAGTGTTTTATTAACTTTCTGACATGTTAAGGGTCCAGGGTCAGCCGAGGCAGAAACACATGTTGTTGGGGGAGTTGCCTAAGAAGGGAGGGGGAAGGCAGATTTTTGTGTTTGTCAGAGGGAAAACAGAGAAGGCCCAAACACATTCAACGTCACCCTTTGTGAGCTGAGCCTGAGCCGACATCTTTAAAGAGTTGTTTGAATGTCAAACCAAGCTGATGAGGCACCAACGCAAGCGCCCCCGCTGAAGTCTTTGACAAGGCCTGTCCACACCTCAAGATGGTCAAAATATATACTGGGCCAGGATTCCGGGCCGGATGAGAAAGAACTCTGCTCAAAAGGCACTGTTAGAGAGAGCTGGGAGGCTTTCAGCAGTGATTTGCAGGCTCCCAGAGGATTGCTGCTTGTTGGCAGCCTTTATCTACTTTCTCCTCCAGTTAGTTCTTCGAGGAAACTGTCCTCCAAGGATGCAGCCTTAGCTCCATGCATTTGGCCAGTTTGATTTTGAGGATTGGGGTTGAGACGAGCCTGTGGAGTAACAACTGGCCAGACCCTAGGAAGCCCTGGTGAGTTTTCTGGGCACATTCCACCTTTCTCTATAACCATTCTTCTCCCTCTAAGGCTTCCCCACATCAACCAGGTGTCCATTCCTTCAGGCTCTGTTTCTACTCAAGTGTCTGATGGGAAAGGACTTGAAAAATTAGTCCTTATGAAGATCTAGGTGATAATAAGTTTAAAGCTTCTCCCCATTCCCTTCAGGTGCGTATGCATTTTAATGGAGACCCAAAGGCCTTTAAGAATCACAGCAATGACACAGTAATTGTGGCATTTTAGGTTTTAAAGCCAGAGGGAGATATCTGTGCATCTGATGAACTTCCTGGTATCCCGATAGTCACACCTTGTCTATACACCACGTAGAATTCTGACAAAATGTGCAGGCTTTTTTTTTTTCACCTTTTCTCTGCCTATACCATTTGGGTGTTAGAAAGATCACACAAGAAAAAGAATTTCAAATGCTTTCAAGATAAACATGTGAATCAATGTGGTAGCTATAATTTATTAAATGATGAAAATTTAGACCAGAACATGCCCTTTGTGATCAACACCCTCAATTAACAGATGGAAAAACAGGAAACAATGAAAAATGATGTCTTCATCTAAGTCACTCAGGGCAGCACTGAAGGAGCCAGGACCAGGGGCTTAGTCTCCTGCTTCAGGGCCAAGGCTTTTTCTGTTGCATTATAAGAATTACTTTCCTCAGAGCACATCCTAACCACATCTTGACTGCTAAGTTGCAAATGGTCCTTTAAAAAAAAACTTTTAAAATCAGCTTTCAAATGAGCAACTGTGCAAAGAAAATGTAGACTACTAGTCCTGGATAAGGCATGTAAATATTCAGGAAAATTCAAATCAAGATCCCAGGGATATGATATCACTTTACACCCACTTAATTATTAGAAGATAAACAGTCTGGCAATAGAAAGTGTTGGAGAAGATGACTATCCCCAGAATCTCTCTTATCTTTGCTGGTGGGAATGTAAAACTAGAACTAGAAAACAGGTTGGAATTTTCTAGAAAAATTTGTGCATATCCAAAGACACAGAAATTGTATTCCAAGAGGAACACTGGCTCATGTGTACCAGGAGATGCACATAGCACTGTTCAAATGCAATGGTTCTGAAAAACAACACAATGTCCTTCTTCTGGAGAATAACGTGGGATAGTTTAATATGATGGAATATTATACAGTATTGAAAATAAGTCAACTGTGACTCTAAGCATCAACATAATTAAAACTTTATAAGATAATGTTGAATTAAAACAGAAAATCCTTAAACATCCAAAATTACATCCTTTTCTAATAAAAATTTAAAATATCCAACACTAAGCAACATATTTAGGTGCATAAGGATGTATGTGCTAAAAAAAGCTTTTCAAAATGGAAGGGAGTATTAAACACAAAATTTAGGATAATGATTACCTTGAAAAGGACCATGAAGAAAGCCATCCGCTAATGCCTATACTCTAGCTCTTGGGTTGGTTCATTCTTACATTATTAAAAAGACTTAATTGCACACATATAAAAATGCCATGAACAGGCCAGTTGATGATAATGTATCATAAAACAAGAGTTAGGATTAATTCAATTCCTCACACCTAAGATTTATTAATGAAAATGAAAAAACAAACATCTACATTAGGAGAAAGCCATCTCCTGAAGTAGGAAAATATGTCTTCCAGTAACAATCTTTAAGTTAGAGATTTCCTCCAGCCTAACATGACAGAGAAGTCATGTATAAAGACAAGGTGAAAAGCTCAGGTAATGGTTTCTCCTGAAATTTGCCCAGCTGATGACTCAAGAGTAGAGTCTTGCATGCTGTAAGGAGACAGCATGCAAGTACACTGATGATTCAAACAGGAGAGCCAGTGGAAGTTAGGACACACAAAGGCATCAACCCTCTGGGCAAAGCAAGAGATTAAAGGACCAAGGGGGACAGGCATACTGAAGTTGGTGGTTCAGAAGTGAAAACCAAATGGGCAGGTAAAACCCTATGGTTTGCAAACCTTCCAAGGACACACATATTGGGGCTGATGGACAAAGGATCTCAAACTGGACAGAGGTTCAACCTCAGGGAGATTTGTGACAAGACCATAATGTCCAATGCAGGTCACCTTTTTAATTTAATATCTCATTAATTTGACCAACATTAATTTGGAATAGGTGGAATAATCAGGCTGGAATGAAACTGATCTTTCAATTATGAAAATAGTGTTTATTCAACAAATTAATAGCATGAGAAAATAGTTGTTTTTCAGAACTATTGCATTTGAACTATCCTACTTAGGAGTATAAACTTGACATACATATCTATATTCATTTGTTCATAAAAATTAGTATATTAATTATAGATTATCTTTAGTCATTAATAGCAGTCCTCACCTAGAAGTTATGCAGTAGCCACTAATTGGTATTACTAGGTGTATTTCAAAGCAGTAAAACTATGCTTGAAAACAATCTTTTTAGTAATTCATTGGTACCAAAGGGTAGATTGCTCAGATTGAAAGAGGTCTTAAACCCAAACCCATTATCCATGAAAAGAGTCCTCTGTTTTCTGAAAGATGATCCAAACAAAGTTAAAAGATTGACTTAAGTCGCCTCACTTTCTAAACACTATATGAACTAGAGGGCCTTCCATCCCCAGAGGTGTACTATCCCTCCTCAAAACTCAGACAGAAGGATTTAAAAGTTTCTTTCTCTTTTCCGGGACCTGATGTTGTGTAAGAAACCCACTAACTCACTTTTTCATCTCAGGGACCTTCAGCAGGATAAAGTCTGCACTTTTAGTTTGACATAGCAGTCGGATCTCATTGGGTTCTTGAGGTGTGTCTACTCCTCTGTACTAAGAAAAACAATGTTACAACTCTAAAACAAGTTGAGAAGAAACTAGGGTCAAGTTGCCCATCATTATAGAGTTTTAGGTGTGCTGACACATAAATTGAACCACATGAGAAGGTAAATTTTTTTAAAAAGTAGGAATGGGAGGGTCAAAAGGGATACACACTGTTTTTATAAGAACTAGACAGACCATGGCCTTACACATATCAACACAATTAGGTTGGAACATGTTGTGTTGGGAAAGACTTACAAGTTCCCATCAACAAATTTAGAAAGTATGGCTACCAAACCAGAAAGACAGTTTATGCAGAATATTTGAAGTCACAGTGTGTGAACATGTGAGTATGTATGTATAAAGAGGAAGATAATAAATTAAACAGGGGGTTGTGAAAAAAATTAAAGTTAACCATTAGCAGAACAACATGAAAAAAAACACTTTTTACTAAATATGATTTAATTGAAATATAAATATGATAAATGAGATGGGTCTTACAAGATCATTTAATTCATCTTCTAGGAACATTATTCAGGATATTTCTTTTTAAATTTTCAAACAGCTCTATTACTATGGGGCAGGCCAAAAAAAAGAAAAATCCAGTCCTTTCAGTACACTAGAGTGAGCTTAATTGTTCTGATGTCTAATGTTCTCTTTCTCTGAAATGATTCAGGAAGGAAAGCACAGAGCTTTTACTAATTTGGCAGCAAAAGGCAACTGTATGTTTATCTCCGCTTGTTTTTTGGAGGTGCAGATGAACACACCAGACTAAAGGGCACTGGAAAGATAAGTTTCCATGACATCCACAATAACTCTTTTATATTGCCAACTGGCTATTCTATATGTAGCATTCAGAGGCAAATATAAAAAAATGATGTAAAGCCAAAATTATTTCCTTGATAACACTTGTTTTAAACACCTCGCCACTAAATAGCTAAAAGTCTCCAAAGTGAATGCATAAACCATATAAAAGCCACAAGCATACTTACATAAATTCTTAAGATTAAAGTAATAACTTCTAGAAAAAGGTGGGAGAAAACACACTACTATAAATCTATTTGTAATGGTATTTGGGCTCTACCAACTGCTTTCATTGGTCTCCAGTGGCTTACATATAAAACAATACATTTGATGTATGATTTCAATTCCTTATGGAAAACTGTTCTATCTACAAGCAGCCTGTCAAAGAGAATGCCAAAAAAACTCTTCTGCGTCCCAATATGAGGCAGGACTTTAAGATATAACTTAAGGTCACAATTTGTTCTTGCTTGGTCAGGTTTAAGACTATAATTGAGGAATGCCTGACCTGGGGGAGGAAGGAGAAGGGGGGTAGATTATTTATAGTGAAATAGAAATAGGCAAGGTGTCAGAGCTTGAAGTTAAATGGCATTGTTTTGCAGGGAGAGTGTTTCTACAGAATGGGGGGAATGCAAGGGGTGGCTCTCTGGACGCTGCCTGGAACCAGTCCCATCCATCGCAACCCACGGCACACAGAAGCTGCCAGCTTCAGAAAACCATCCTTGGGCCCAGGAATCTATTGTCCTGTTATTGAGGGGTGCACTGGGGGTAGAAAAGTTGCTGCAGAATGAAAACAAATGCCATTCTAATTGGTCTATAAATTGCAGCCCTTTATCATTAGAACACTCTCTGCATTTCAGCTATCATTTTTTAATCCCAAATTAAAGTTGTCCAGGTTTAAAGAGGGAATTATGCAGTGAAAAATATCTATAGTTGCAGGAGGGCAATACACAATTCCCATGGGCTATTCTTCTTAAAATTACAATCTTCTCAAAAAATTCTTCTAATTTAGTTTTCACCACTCCCCAATTCTTCCTCCTGCTCCCAACTTTAGAATCACCATCCCCAGGGATGTTGACCAATCTCTCTCTGATCAAATCTCTTAAAAGGACACTCAAGCTCATTAGGAGCCCCACAAATCCCTCACCCCTTCCCTATGGCAAAGCATAGTTCTTGTTCATATAGGGACTGGATATATTTTTTATTTAATACTAGTTTTAAAATAAATGCATTTTATTATTATTGTTGTTGTTGTTATGAGCTTCTGTCATTGTTGAGCATATCATTGTGTCATCTGTCCATGGCATAAACTCCATTTCATGGAGAAAGGACCTAGTTAGAGCACATATCATTGCTTCTCCTGATTCCTGGGAGGATCTTTCTTGTTTTCATCTTCTCCAGAGTAGTATGTACCAACACCACCAGAAAATTTGACCAAGTAAATATAGCATTCTGTTCACAAATTCCATCTCCCTTAAATTCCTCCCCTAGGCCTTTCTTCTATTCTAACCTGCATGAACAATTGAAAAGCTTTGTTTGCCCTCATCCTGGTGAATAATTTGGGGCTAATATTAAGCAATTCTTCATCAAGTGAGATCAATTACTCAATATCATTTACAGCCAAGGAACTAAGACATTGTATAATTTAAAGATATCATCTTTGAATAAGCTACATATAACTAGAGACAGAAACATTTGAAATGAAAGAAGCATCCAAGTGTATTATAGGAACTCTAAGCATTTCAGTTTAAGGAAAAGTCAGTGAAGGATAGAAAGGGCCAAGAAGGCTTTATAGAAGGCTTGGGGTTTGAACAGGAACTAAAAGGACCAGTAGTAATTAGCAGAGCAGCAAAGGATGAATCTTCCAAAGTGGGCAGCGGTCTAAACAAAGGCATGGAAATAGGAATCATTCAGTACATGTTGGCTGCAGAAAGCAAAATGAAAAGGGATTTGACTGTGCAGAACGATGGGCAGGCATTGTTGATTACAGCTCTTTGTTTCTGCCTTCTGGACCTTCTCTAAATTTCTCAGCCATCCTTTTAGCAACAAGTTACAAATGCTGTCTCAGGGTAGAGGCCTGACATGTAGGGTTCTTGACATTAACCACATGGAACTGCTGACTTGGGCCCTTGATATACCTGGTTGTCCTCAGCCTGGTACCTTACATGGTCTGCCATATAGCTTCCACAAACAAAAGTTAACTACATTTGATAAAAGTTTGTCTAAAATATGTACAGAGAAAGTTTAAGGATAAAAATGTTTGTCACACACCATACACAAAAATAAACTCAAGATGGATAAAAGACTTAAATATAAGTCGCAACACCATCAAAGTCCTAGAGGAGAACATTGGCAGGAAACTCTCAGATATCCCACGCAGCAATTTTTTCACTGATATGTCTCCTAAAGCAAGGGACATAAAGGAAAGAATAAACAAGTGGGACCTCATCAAAATAAGAAGCTTCTGCACGGCTAAAGAAAACATCAGCAAAATGAAAAGGGAGCCAACCATTTGGGAAAATATATTTGCTAATGATACATCAGATAGAGGTTTGATCTCCAAGATATACAAAGAACTCACTCGACTTTACTCCAAGAAGACAAACGATCCAATCAAAAAATGGGCAAAGGACCTGGGCAGATGCTTTTCTAAGGAGGAGATACAGAGGGCCCAGAGGCATTTGAAAGGATGCTCTGCATCACTAGCCATTAGAGAAATGCAGATCAAAACCACCATGAGGTACCACCTCACACCGGTCAGAATGGCCATCATAAACAGATCCACAAACAACAGGTGCTGGCGAGGCTGTGGAGAAAAGGGAACTCTAGTCCACTGTTGGTGGGAATGCAGACTGGTGCAGCCACTATGGAAAGCAGTGTGGAATTTCCTCAGAAAGCTGAAAATGGAACTGCCTTTTGATCCAGCGATTCCCCTGCTGGGACTATACCCTGAGAACACCAAAACGCCAATACAAAAGAACCTATGCACCCCAATGTTCATAGCAGCACAATTTACAATAGCCAAGTGTTGGAAGCAACCTAAATGCCCATCAGTAGATGATTGGATCAAAAAATTATGGTACATATACACAATGGAATACTACGTAGCAGAAAGAAAAAAAGAAGTACTAAACTTCGCAACAGTATGGATGGAACTGGAGAGCATCATGCTAAGCGAAATAAGCCAGGGGGCGAAAGACAAATACCATATGATCTCACCTATAAGCGGAACCTAACCAACAATGCAAAGAAGCAAGGCAAATATGGCCAGCAACACTGAAAGGAAAAGAAATCAACAGAGACAAGAGGGAAGGGGGGGGCAGGGAAAGGGAAGGGAAGGGGAAAGTCAAGGAACATATAGCAAGGACTCATGGACAAAACCAAAGGGGAAGAGCTGAGGGAGGGAAGGTGGGAGGGGGCAAGGGAAAGGGGGGGGGGAAGGCAGAGACAAATGTATTTAAAAAGTAAATAAATTAATAAAAAAAAAAAAAAAAAAAAAGAATCAGAAGAAAAAAAAAAAAATGTTTGTCACATCTTCCATTTTAGAAAAATAAATATTTTTATCCTTAAACTTTCTATATCTGCATTTTTTACAGGTTTTTAAATCACATATAGCCAATTTTTGCTGCTTAATTATTTTTTTAAAATACATTAAAAGTTCATCTGTGTGCAAATGAAAGATAAGTTTCTAGAAAAGAAAACACAAAAGTGCCCCTCCTCAATACACAATTATTTGGATGTACTAGACAATAGTCTACTTACAATGCTGACTATATCCTTTCCATATCAGCATTTGAACTAGATAATTCAAGTGATACTGAGCTAATTTTAACAAATTTGCAATATAAGTTTTCCATGGGGAATTTTTCCCCCCAAATGGCAATGTATCACAAGAAAACAAACATCCAACCTCGGGTACTGATTCCCTAAAAAACAGAATTCGCTAGGGGATTCTTCTTCCCAAGGCACTATTCATAGAAAGGAGGTGCCTTGTAAATGGCCAAACTCAGAGGTTCATATGATGCATGTCTGAAAGAAAACTATTTCTCTGAATTTATGATGCCTCTGGAGTTAATTTATTGATTTCATGAACTTGAAATTAATCTTTTCCTAGCAGAAATATACATTTATTATTAAAAATGGCCTTTTTGTCAAGAAAGTTCAAATTTAAGTCTAATTATTTTGTTAATTTAACAAATATTTATCAATAGCTCCTTTGTGCTCCCTCTTAGATGAAACATGGTTCCCACTTCAGGATAGAAATTTAAGCCTAAAACTCACAAGATAAAGCACAGAGGGAAGAATTTCTCACATTCAAATTCCTAGGTAGTACTGTTATGGATTAATTTGTGCCCCTCCCAAAAGAAGTCCTAATCCCTGGTACATGTGAATGTGACCTTATTTGTAAATATGGTCTTTGTAGATGATCAAGTTAAGATGAGATCATTAGAGTGGGCCCTAATCCAATATGTCCTTATAAAAATGGGGAAATTTGGATAGAGAGACAGACACCCACTGAGGGAAGACAATATGAAGACACAGAGATAATGCTCTCTATAAACCAAGGAATGCCAGAGGCTATAAGAAGCTAGAAGAGAGGCTTGGAAAAGATGATCCTTCATAGCCCTTAGAAGAAACCAACCCTACTGGCACCTTGACTTTTGACTTTTAGCCTCAAGAACTGAGAGAAAATTGTGAGTCTGTAGTTTAAACTACCCAATTTGTGGTACTTTTCTACAGGAGCCCCAGGAAATTTATATAAATACCCTTCAAAATTTTCAAGATTAACATCAAGTAGGTGACCACCTACCAAATCAGAAGAATTGAATGGTTATCAAAAACAGAAAATGTAGAACCTCATTCATTGTGGTACATGAGACTACCACTGAAATGCAAAATATAATCTAACTCAAGGGATCTCTGAAATGCCTTCACTTGGTATTGTCACTCTACAGTTCATACATAAGTGTCAAACTGAGTATGCCTGTCCTTGATTCTAGGATTTTATGATAACTACTCTTTAGTTTATAAATTCAGAGCTAAAGGAAGCCCATGAGGGCTTCTTTTCAACCAAGGCAGAGGCCCCATCACCTGCAGCCACCAGTGTGGAGAGTCCACTGTCACTGGAACATTTGTGGACATCATGGGCTCTTTACTGGCCACCTTTGTCCACTGGTCCAAGAGAGCACCTATGCATGGGTCTCATTCATGCTCAAAAAAATTTTCATGAACACAGCTGCTGTCATGTTATCTACCTGCCACTGTTACCTCCTCTGCTGACTTTTGAGCATAGCTAAAGATAATAACACTTTATCCATCCAATAGTATCAAGAAAAAAATTATAAAATGGTTTTAAATACTCCTTTTTAACTTTCAAAGGCCATGAAGTTATTCTCCTGGATAAGGTGTCTGGTCTCCTGACATTCTTTCTTTCCATTTCACAATTTTCGTATATGGAGTTACCTTTCTTCTGGCCTGACTTCTGTCTCATAGTGCTTTTTACTTGCTTCTAGAATTTATTCAATAGGTATGTTCATTTTTCATTTTTATTTGTCACAACAATTTATAGGTAGTGTATCAAATTTTACTGAAGGAAAATCATATTATATTATAAATGTGAAATTTTCTACCTTAATTCCCCTCTAACCCCCAACCAATTACCAAGAAATCTGTTGGGCCTATCACTCAAATTATATAACTAGGTCACTTGACTTTGTATTTGTCAGTACCTTCTCTTTCAAAGAAAAAATTCAATAAATGGAATGTCTTTAATAGAGAGTGAATTAATAGAGATCGGCCCATTACAGAATTGCTGTTTTCAGCAGTTATTGCCTAGAAATGATTGTTGGGTCATCATGTTGGTTTGTGGCTATAATAGTCTCACCAGGAGAGAGAGAAGAAGGGCATGGACTGAAAGACCTTTGTGAACTGATACTTCTTATTCACCTCTTAGCAAGGATTGAGTCCTAAGGGAAGAACACAGGTGAATAACAACCAAGGAGGTGACATCATCAACCTTTTGTCTCAATCTGAGTAAAAGCATTTGGGCCTCATTCCAGGCTTGGGAACGGAACTTTAAAAACAACAACAAAACAACAATAAACCCATGCACTCACTGTTCTGTCCCACTATCATCAAATTTACCAATTTCCCTAAACCCAGCTGATCCCTAGGCAGCTGCCCCTGTCATTCTCTCAGAAGCTGGACCACAAGGCCATGCTTCATCTCTGTCAGGGATGGTTATAAACCCTGCCTTCCAAGTGGTCGATTAAAACAAAGGATCAGCTGCAGCTATGGCTGCAGTGCTCCTCAGCTCCCCTGAGATGGTGTAATTAAAACGGCACAAAATTCCTCAACTCCCAGGCCCTTCTTGGGAGGACTCGTCAAAGAGTTTTGACAAAACCAGAGCTTTTGGTGAGGGCAGAGATGACTGACCAATAACTATGGGTTTCAGCTCGTCCCTATTAGCACCCAATAGCATTGACTAACTTGTGTCTCTCACCTCCTATTCTCATCTCCCCATCATCAGTGCAGGCCGTCCTATCTTTTGTTCTGGCAGAGATAAGATGTATAAATGATGAGTGGTTGACAAAGTGTACTCCAGTCCCGCAGGCAGCTCATCAATCATTTTCCACATGTCGACAGATAATTGATGCAAACCCTGCAGGCGAAGCTCCATCAGGTGAGAGGAGGGAAGAATTAAATCTGCTGTCAAGAGCCAAGCAGCTGATCTGTATTTAACATTCTTTTTAATTTAGCACTTGTTTGTTTTAAGCTGAGTTTCTAGCCCCTCCTCGCTTTCCACACGTGGAGGAGTAGCCTGGGGTTTGCTGACCCCACCACCACATGGGGCCCTGAACCACTGGTTTTCTGGGAAAGGCTTTGGGGAAGAAAAGGAGACAAGACCACCCAGGACTGTTAGGGAGGCGCAGGGAAACTTTCTTTTTGCCTAAGTAAAGCTTAACATCAAAGGCTTGGCTGTCGGACGATTATCTGTCAACAGGATCCGGTTGGCAGGGTGCTACCTGCACACAAGGAAGAAACCACTTATTGCTTTCTTTACTTAAGGAAAAAAAACAGGAAAAATGATCCAACCCCATATTTCATGTATGAAATGAGATTGAGCAACACTTCTAGAACAGAGCTGAAGAGGGTTTTTTAAAATGTTTTTTGTTTGTTTTTACATCTCTTGCTTCAACCAAACACTTAAAAGTTAAATCAGCCTTAGAAGGTGCATGTCAGCCAGTAAAATTCAAGAATCTTAATGAATGATCAAGACTCTTTAAATTTCACTCTCTTATTTGGCTCCAACTCATTGTTTACCACCAACCTCCAATGCCGACACTCATATTCACCTACACACACACACACACACACACACACTCTCTCTCTCTCTCTCTCTCTCTCTCTCTCTCTCTCACAAAACTTGCACATTCTGCAGAAATCTTTGCTTTTGGTCACTCAGGCATCCTGGGGAGTGGAAAATTACCACATGTGCCACAATCACCAATTTTCAAAAGAATGATAATGTTATCTATAAGACCCTTAACTGCAAAGTGACCCTGAACCTCATCTTGCAGTGCCTTAGGGTCATTTGTAGGAATATGATGTTATAAAAAAAAGTTCTGCTTGATAGAATGCCAGATAAACCAGCTTTTTATTGGATTTCATTTTATACAAGGATATGAGCTGACATCTAAGACAACTCAGTCTTCCTAATAGCCAGGCATCAATCCCTAAATTTGTCACTGTGTCTTCTCAATGGAACTCAGGTCTCTCTCAAAGCAGTGGCCTGTTCTGCCTTCCCTTCCTGCTTCCTGGGCTCAGACATCACTCTCTCTATTTTGGTGAGGTCCAGACATGTGAATAACAAGGCACATTATATTCCAGAATCATGGACTACACCCCAAACGTCTTCCTATTCTAACTCTTTACTTATGTTTGTAAATCGACCCTTGGGGCCTTTCCAAACAACCTTTAATTAGAGGGCTTATGAAGTGAGAGGTGCTGTTGTGATCATGCTCAATGCTGAACTGGACAAGAGATATAACTGGATTTTACACGTTAAAAAACACAGAGCCCTAACAATCATCAGCTATATATATTCATTTACTTAATCTTTCAATAAATGTTTACTTTGTACACATTATGTGCTAGGCACAGTGGCTGAGGCTAAAAGTAAAGCTGTTTATCCTATGGGTCTTTGGTAGCTGACAAGTTCACAAAAATGCTATGCTATAAAGTGTCAAGTGCCCTGTCAACAGACAATTCAAAGAGAATGTGCATGGCTAATAAATACATTTTTGACATGTTCATTCTCACTAGACATTAGAGCAGTACAACGTGAGTTAAAATAAAAAGATTTTTTTCTTCTTTTTTTAAAAAAAATCCTTCCCAAATAGCAAAGGTGATGGTAGTGGGGGATAACACCCAGGGTTACAGAGAGCATGAGGGAAATGGGCACTGACTCACAAACAACAGAGAATAAATGGATTGACTTTGCCTAAAAAAAGCCATTTGGCAACATGCTTCAAAGACTTTATATTTCTAAGAATTTTTACTAAAGTGATAATTAGAGATATGCACAATATTTAAGCATAAAAATATCCATTGAAAAAACCATACACCCAACACTGCAAATGATACACGATATGCACAGGATGAGAGAAAAGGGCTATGACACTTCAAAGCTGATTGATTACATTTGGCTGAGAGGAATTAGGGAAAGACTCCTGGGGGTAAGTGGCTTTACACTGAGTCATGAGAAATGAATAGGATTGCGGCATGCTGGTCAGGAGGACACTCTAGGAGAGTTGGGTGGGTGGGAATGAAAAGGGCATAGAGAGAAGGATGCAGGAGTGGTCCAATTTAGCTGAGGCACTAAGATTGTGAAGGGGCAGTGGAAAAGGGGTCTCCCTGCCTCATTAAGCTGCACCACGTTTTGCTGGACCACAAACAGGCCTTTTTAATAGGCAAAGGGGTGTCCCTACCTGCTTTTTTGTGAAAAATAAAAAAGACATGATCAAAAGCCATGGCATGGGAAGTTTACTCCACTTGCATTGTATAACATAGGCTAGGCTGGGTCTAGGCGGAAGGCAGAGAGACAGGCCAGGATATTGCAATAGCCATGCGAACTGTCTACTGAGAAATAATACACCCCCTAAACACACAAGGGAAAACCTAGTCTGGCTTAGTTTCACTGAATACCAGCTTCTGACCAGAGTAGGTTTTTTTAAGTCTACTTATCAAAACACAGGCTAATCAATGATCAGTCTGTTTTTTTTTTAATTTTTTTTATTTTTTTAATTTATTTTTTAAATACATTCCCTTGCCCCCTCCCTCCTTCCCTCCCTCAACTCTTCCCCTTTGGTTTCGTCCATGAGTCCTTGCTATATGTTCCTTGACTTTCCCCTTCCCTGCCTTTTCCCTGCCCCCCTCCCTCCTTCCCTCTTGTCTCTGTTGATTTCTTTTCCTTTCAGTGTTGCTGGTCTTATTTTCCTTGCATCTTTGTATTGTTGGTTAGGTTCCACTTATAGGTGATGGAATACTACGCAGCAGAAAGAAAAAAAGAACTACTAAACTTTGCGACAGCATGGATGGAACTGGAGAGCATTATGCTAAGCGAAATAAGCCAGGGGGCAAAAGACAAATACCACATGATCTCACCTATAAGTGGAACCTAACCAACAATACAATGATCAGTCTTTATTTACAAGTCATCAGAACCTATCAATCCCCTATTAAAATTTCAAGATACAAGAAATTCTAAGTCATTTAAATATACAGAATTACCCAGTAACAGAGGTGAAGTTCTACATTAAACAGCCTGCCCAAGTGGAGTTACGTACTAATAACTCAGTGGGCTAGAAACATGTCATAATTTACAAATATTTATGGCTAAATGTGTAAAAATATGTAGTCTGGATGAGTCTAAGTGGACGTTGGGTATGAAGCTGATAACTCCCCCTGAGCCCTGTGGTTTTCGAGGGGTTGTTTTGTATCTGTTGATTTAGTGTAGTTCTGAAAAATGTCCTGGAAAAAATGTTTGAGCTGCATCAGTAGCTACTATTCAGATATACTGATAATAATAATGTTTATCAAGTGCTTGCCATAAGCCAAGTATTATTCAAAATACAGATACTAACTCATTTATTTCTCACAATCACTTTATAGGGTAGGTATTATTATTATCCCATTTTACATATGATGAAACTGCAATCAGAGAGGTTAAGTAATTTGCCCAGGGTAATAAAACTACTAAGAGCAAGAGCCAGGAACCAAACCCAGGTAGTCTGGTTAAGAGCCCTTGCTATTAACTACTACTTTAGTTCCACTAAACTAGTTCCAATGTTTCCACTAAAACATTGTTCAGGTAATTTGCAGACAAGGCAGTAGATGTGTCTGTATGTCTTTGTGCGTGCGTAAACAGATGTGAGTTCTGGGGGAGGGGGAGGAATGGACACCAAATGGAGCAGAGCCATGGGACACTGAACTGGTTAGATACCCATCCTAGAGACGAAAGATCAACCAACCAGCCTGATTTAACAATAAGACCTGAGGTTAAGAGAAACAGTAGTTCTGGATAGTTCTGAGAACCCATTCTTACCACCCAGCATAGTAGAGTGTACATCCCCTACGGAGAGAGACGCATAGCTAGGAACAATCTGTCCAAGCGCCCTGCTGCAAGATCCCTCTAACATGGGAGTCTACTATAAGAGACAAGTGTTAAGTCTCCAAACCATTAGTTCCTTTCCCATTGGAAGTGGTGACTTGGGCAATAGCCTGGGTAGGAGAGTAAAGTCCGGTGATAGGCTTAAATAGGCAAGAGCCTTCTAGCATGGAGGAAGGTTAGTGTCAAAGCTGGGAACTTGAGCAAAGTAAAGGGAGGTCCACCTAGAGGTGAGTGACAGTGATGGAGGGCACATCAACCCAGACCAGGGTTCATTGTGAACTGGCTAGCGCCAATCAATTATTTTGGTTAATAAGCAGACTGCAATAAGCAGAATCCTGAGAACAGAGTGACCTTTGCTAGGGGATACCTGGAGGTCTTAAAAAGGGAGAGAACCATGAACAGTGATGAAACATTGAGAACCACCCACATCTTAAAAAATGTATTTAAATTATGTGTGATTATTGGGTTCATTTTACTTTGGCTATAGGAGTCCCCAGTTGGACTTCACTGAGTATCCTTCAGAGACATTAGAATACAGTAGATGTCACTTGGATCACAGACAGGTCTTCTGGCCAATTAATTTGTTGTATGGAATACGTCCTGCCCAACCATTATGCTCCTTTAATAGGCACCCCCCGATAGGTTCCTGGAAAGACAACAGGGATCATGTCCACAAAACGAAGCCCCTAGCCTTGTACTCCTGGGCAAGCTACAAGCAGAGACTGCTCCAAAGCCACTCAACAGCCTTTGGGTATCTTCATAGATGGAAGAACTTCAGTGATGGATTTCATTGCATTTTTTCCACATCGGGGAGCATAATCATCCATCATTTCCATGAGTAAAGGGAAAATGGCTTGACTTTGAGGTCTTTTGGCACCTGGCCTCTCTCATGTAGCTACCACTTCCCACACATTTTCTGAGTCAAAAGCAAAGTTTGCTTTTAATTTCTGCAACAGGGAGCTCTCTTGCTGACAAGAGAGTTGCCTGGGATGACGTCAGGGGCCAGGTTCCTGAGCCAGCTCACAGCCACCTCCAACTTTCTCGACCTGGGAAGTGCTGACAGAACTTCAGCCTCCTGCTCTTCATTGTCCCATCCACACCAACAGCTTGGGGTATTCCATCTGTGCTGCCCTGGAGGCCGTGTGTGCCAGCAGTGTGCACGTACGGCAGGAACACAGTGGCAGACTTTGGAGCTGCCCCAGGACTCTGGAAACCCTCATTTTTCTCCATACACAACATCCATGAAAATGTTTGCTTTTCCTGTTACCATCTAGACCCAGACCTCCATGGCAAAAGAAAGAAAAGAAAGAGCTGACAAGTTGTTGGAGAATTAATTCATTTTCTTTGCCAATTCTCTCCTTTCTCATCCCAATACAACTACCAGACTTCATCTACTGTGATCTGAGTCAGTAGTTGGCTAGCTAGCTTTAAAAAATTGGTCAAAATGCTACACCTGTACTTAAACATTTTATTTTATTTTAAATCATGTCAAGCAAACTAATTTGCTTATCTTTTGATGTGGGCTTAGGCTTTTTCTTTTGCATATGGTCTGTTGACTGCAGCTTAGCATGGACTATTTGTACAAACCATTCTCATTATATAGCTTCTAAAATTTCCTGTTTTGTTTTCTTTAAATGGGAAATAGAACTTACAAACTCTTGCAAGGCAATCTGTGGTACAGACTCCTTCTAGAATTTTATGATTTTTTTTCTCCCAAGCTTTTACAGCTGCCTTGCCCACATTTAACTGATTGCATTTTTTTAAACTAAAACTCCTTGAGTATTTCTAAAACATTCACCTTATTTTCCATGAAAAAAGAAATTCTGCTGCACTCTCACATTTAATTGGTTTTATGACATTTAATTAAACTACATTATTACAATATAAACACAATGAACATAAGTAGGTTTGGGGACAGACTCAACTGACTCATGGTGAATATACAGTTCATCTGGTGTAACCTGAAGTGCCTGAGTGAACAGAGCCACCAGTGATGCATACGTGGTGTGACTGTGTAACAGTGTGTTGCACTGAAGAAGGGCAGGTGTTGGTGAGTACATCGGGTTGGCAAAATGCAAGCTGTATAAGTAGAGTGCTTGTACTGTGTGTGTGTATGTATGTATGTATGTATATACTACATACACATATACATATTTTTTGCAATGATATTTAGTTTCTGAGAATAAGATAACAAATGTACTTAGTAAGATTCTTTAGTAACACCAATATGGGAAAAAAAAAAAAAAGACCTTATTCCTATCAGCAAAGCCACAGTGGTCAGACAGGCAAACAGAATTCTGATGCCCTCCTCAACAAATGTCATTGCTCCTAATGGCTGCACAGAAGTGTCCACTTGGCATTCCCCATGTAAGCAAACCACTTTGCTATCAATGTGGTTTGCTCTATGAGCATGTAGCCTGAAAAGTCAAATCTGCTCCCCCAGTCCAATTTCAGGGAAAAGCATTTAGACAGGTATCTGTTCTGAGCAGTATCACAATCTGCTTAGGATGGCTTTGGTTGGCAATGTTATCAGAAAGAGTGCTGAGAGCCTTTTGCCCAAGATCATTCTTTTCTTATTCCATGCAGAGAGCCTGTCATCAGCATAGCTCTCTTGTGGTTTTTTACACACAATTCCACATCTCTGCCCATAGCTAAATGGCTCCGATGAAAACCTGAACTAAAAGCAACCTCTCCAACAGGCT
The DNA here is from genome assembly GCF_021234165.1 of Pteronotus mesoamericanus. NCBI lineage: Eukaryota > Metazoa > Chordata > Mammalia > Chiroptera > Mormoopidae > Pteronotus > Pteronotus mesoamericanus. Next base: position 3,266,631 of record NW_026555100.1, read on the forward strand.
GGTCATCAGTACATGAGGTCCCCTGTGTGAGAGCTACAAAAAGAGCAAAATGCATTACAGGATGGAAAGATGATAGTATGAGGGCTTAAGTAGAAACAGAGAAAACAAGAACCAGAAGCCAGGATATAGAGAGTTGGGAGTGAGGAAATGTACAGAAGCAAAACAACTGGCATGCAGAGGGAGGGATGGAGGGCCCACTGCATGAGCAGACTCTCTGCTTTTCCATATTTCTTTGCAATATTCCTCTTGCTACCTAAAAGAAGCCTATTAGCAGTTTCATAATTCCCACAGCCACGGATCACTGAACAAAGAAATGTTTTTATGAATGTAAAAAATCAGAGATTAATGGGCTCAGAATGCCTATGGATTATCTGCAATTGTGAGCAAAAACAAAAAGCTAAAATTATTGTGTGAGAATGGTATTCGATCTAAAATATGGAGGAAGAGAGAAGGTAGATCCTGTTAGATCAGCAGTGAATGTAAAAGCCAACTCCATCATGAACATCCTCAGCATTCCTGAAGTCAAACAAGCCATAGACATGGCTTCTCTCATGAAGCTCCATCTCAGGGGCTATTCGTGAATTTGTTGGACAGGATATTTATTCCTTTTCTCTGTTAACAAGCATGAATCAGGGTGGAATCTCAAAGCCCATGGGAAGTTCTCAACTCTCTTCTATTGGACATCAAGAACTCCATAGCTGTCTGAGAACGTATGGGAAGGAGAGATGGCTTCTCAAATTAGTGCCTTTCTAACTCTTCTCTTACTCCTTAAGCCCTTAAGGAAGAAGTTAGGACATACAGCCAAGATTTTGGGTTCACTCAGCAATGGCAAGAGAAGGAATTACCTACAAAAGTAGGATACACAGAACATGCAGGGTGAATGTTCTGTGAGCAGACAGAGACATCCTCTTCACAGAAACTGAGATTCTTCAAAGATACACAGTCTATAGGGCTGTACCACCCTGGGACGGTTTGCATGAAGATCTGACCCTGCAGCTGGATGTGGTCATGATTGGGGGGTGATCATCAGAAACCCAGATTGTCACTTCTAGTTATCAGACCTTCCTCCCAAGGTGGGTGTCTCCTCCCAAGGCTGGCATCTTCCCACCTCCACCCCATCTTCGCTTTCCTTTGGTTTTCTGCCCTGACAGAGCATAGGCAGTTTTACTCTGGTTACCCATCATCCAGGTATCATTGCATGCTTCGTATTTTTCATTAAAGAATCTTTTATGATTTTAGGTGTGATGCAGTGAGAAAAAATAGACATTCAAATTATAATCACTTCACTTCACTTCATATCACTTCATATCACTTCAACATATATTTTTAAACATAGAAAGTGGTTCTCATAAATATTTCATCATTGTTTAGCTGAACAGAAATAACTTTATTAAAACATATGTGGTTAGTAAAAAGAGGGGCCTCTACAAAATGGAAATTCTCCAAGCCCTCTCCACACAACTAACAGCCAAACCCGGGAAGATATTCACCTAAGTTTCTTCCTCCTATACCAACCGACCTACAAAAAACATGTTAACAGGAAAAAGTTAAATGGAAGCTGTTTGCTGCTCTTTCTATTGTAGTCAGCTAAATTAAATGAAATCAGTTAAGTGTTTACAGAAGAGGGAAATAATAGAAATGAACACTGTCCTATTTGCCTTCTTCAAAGGTGAAAAGAAAAAATGATAATTTGAATCAGAAAAATAATCTAGATATTAGTCCCCTTTGAGTTCCAGCATCTTAAAATGCCTGCTTTAAAGTCATATTTCTTAGAAATATCTTATTGGCTATGTAGAACTATCATGAGTAATAATAATTATGCCAATAATTACATAGCTATATAGATAGATATAGATTTAGATAGATAAAGATATAGATAGGTATAGATTTTTTTTTTTTTTTTTTTTTTTTTACTGAAAACATAGTCCCAGATCTCTGTTTTTATGATGAAAATGATGGGGCTAGGGCAGCTCTCAGTTGCTGTTCATGACCTCTCTACAGAATGATTACCCACTGATGTCTGGTAAGATCATTCAAGAAGTGGGCCTACAGAGCATGGAAATTCACTTCCCAGATGGTTAAACAGAATCCCCCAAAGTGAGTGCTTCTCAGAAATATGGGGAGCCGTCAATGTCTGAAAAGAGTTAAAATCACCTAATCTTGCTGGTGCTGAGGACACTGACCCAACCTCCATTTATTCTGTGGCCAAAGAGGCTGGATTCAGGACTCCCACAAGGGCCCAAGTCCCAAGGGTTTGGCCTGGTATAATTACATTTGAGTTTTTCCAGCAAGACTAGGGCTCTTTTTATCAAGGGCAAATAGCTTGCCAGAGGCATTTTGATAAGAACTTACCAAAATATAGCATTAGCTGTCTTCCTGACACATTACTCCACTGTTTGTTCAATAACGGTGACATTTAAACAGCAGTAAGTGTAGAGCAGAGAAAGGCAGCCTGAGAAAAGGTGTGAGCTTCACATGTGCTGGCAGCATTGATTTCAGCCATGATACACTTGGCAAAAGCTGTTAGTAAAACATTGACACAGGGGGTGTTGAAGTGAAGGAGGGGGCTCATTGTCTTGTTTCCTCAGCAAATGATTCTGGGTCATCTAGGGGAACAGATAGGAACAGATACCAAGGGAAGAGAGCAAAATCCTTTCCTCAGGGCCACCACACTGTGAACACTCCAGATGTGAACATTTCAGGGATTGGAGGAGTGCTTGGTACTTGATATTGAGGATAAAAGGGAAAATAGTACCCAAATAAGGACATGGTTGGGTCCAGAGACAATAGTAGAGGCAGCACAGGAAGAGAGGAAGGCAAGGAGGAAATGAAAGAGGAAATCAAGAATTAAAGGAAGGCTAAAAATTGGGAAGAAAACATGCAGTGGTGGAAGAAACAGCTAACAGACTCACATCTTTGGTAGTTTAATAATAATAATAATAACAACAATACTGAGAAGACTCCCTTCTCATTCACCCCATCCATCCCTCCAACCAGTTTTTAATTACTTCTGCAAATATTTGCTGGATACTCTAAAATGACACTGAGATTGAGATACAGAAGGAGATGGCAAAGTATCTTCAAGAAACCTACAATGCTAGAGGTGGCAGAAAGTTCGAACAACTATAGGAGGCAAGGATAGTGGCAATACCATATGCTTCAGCCAGAATCCTGTACCTCATAGAAGTACCAGCTTCTTAGCAGAATGCTGCCTCATGCCCATGATTTAGGGAAAGAATGCCTTCTGCATTACATCTTCAGAGAAGCCAGGACCACCCTAACCCATCTGACTTTTAAAATTGTTAAATGTACATAACGCACTGAATATTAATGATAATAGTAAACAACAGTAACATCAGTGACTAACACCTATAGACAACTCATCAGACACTTTTCTAAGTGCTTTACATATATAGACTCATCAGCTCTCTTGATTACCTCCAAAGTCACAGAGCCAGGAGATTTATAACCAAATGATGTGAATGCTGAATCTGAGGTCTGCTCATCACCATGCTATGCTGCCTCCACCAGAAGACAGCATGGAGAATGAAGAGCTGTAGTGATGAGTATTAGAGAACACGGACAGAGTACAAACCAAATAGCATGGGTAGAAAGATTTTTTTCTACCCTCCCTCCCCATCCCCCCGCCCAATAAGTACAGAGTAAAACACCCAGATCTGGGTAGTCTTCAGACCTGTCCTATGTTATTCAGGAGATATAAAAGAGACGGAGCTTTCATCCCTGACCTGGAGGAACTTCTATTTGAGGAGAAAAGACTAGTCTCCATGAACCATGAGCAATAAAAAGGTCTATATACACAGAATAAGCTTTGTAGCCTTGGAGTGAGGGTGTCCTCAATGTGGATTAAAGAAGAATCCAGAAAGGCAGGCCTAGCAGAAAACCTTGGAGTTCTAGTTCATATTCAACTCCATCTCTCACTTTGTAGCTGAGCAAGAGGATGAGCAGTTCCAGGAGAAGGAAAGATTTGTTATTTGCTAAAACAAATCAGCAACAAGAATAATGGCAGCTAACATTTGTATAGCACTTACACTGTGCAGGCTATATTCTAGGTATTTTTATATATGAACTCATTTAACCTGAGCTGGAGACAACTATTATTTCTACTTTAGAGTTGAGGAGACCCAAAGAAGTTAAATAACCTGCCTAACACAACCCAAATATTAAGTGGCAGAGACAGGATTTTAACCCGGACTGCCTGGTTCTAGAGTTCTAAGAGTCCATAGACAGGTAGAAACCAAAAAACACCTGAAAGTATTGATGGGTTACAAAGGGCTGCTGATGCCAAGTGAGCCTGGACACAGCCAAAGCAGGAGACAACCTGCCACAACAGATTTCGGAGCATCTGATTCTAAGATGTAAGATGATCAGTTGTCTCTGGGTGCCCTAAGACATTGCTCCTCGTTGCACACACTCCGTTGGAGACACCAGAGACTAGGGAAAGACACTTGCTGTTCCCTTTGCTTGGGAGTCTCATTCCCCTGCTCAAATAACTGTATGTCTTAGTTCCTGCCATCAAATGTTACCTTGTCAGAAAGGTTACCTCTGATCACCCTGCATGAAACAGTGTCAGTTCCTTGCATCCCTTGTCCATGTTACCCTGCCTGACAGGTATTTATCTATCTCCTCATTATCTCTTTCTCTTGCCTTCCTCATCTGAGAAGGTAAGTTCCTTGAGGAGGAACTCAGTCTCCGTTCACACCATAAACAAAGTGCCTAGAACAGTACCTGGCACATAATAATAAATCTCAACAAATATTTGGGGAATGAAGAGATGCATGATCCTCAGTGGGAACCACAGTAGAATTCAGAGGATAAAAGAGGAGAGGGATAATTTGCTCCCTTTCAGAAGATCCTAAAATAATATAAAGGACACTGATTCCTATTGTTAGGGAAAAACCAGTCTAAAAGAAACGTGTAGACTCCATCTACAGGAGAGCTGAATCTAATGGTGGAAGCATGGTCCTCCTCTCTGAGGAGTTCACTATAATGGGGGAAGCAGGAATAATAATACCTCACAATGACTGAGAGGCAAAAAACAAACAAACAAACAAACAAAGAGTTGGCATGTGAGAATGAAGTAAGAGAAGAAGGTTCCCTTCCTTTCATTTCATGAAACCCAGTCAGGGGTCAGGAGAGTTGAGATTGGAGGCCAGAACACAATAACCATGGAGAAACGAAGGCAGGGCCATGTCCCCATCTGACCTGCATCAAAGGGATCCAAGCAACTGTATATCAATTATTCTCTGGTCTCAGCCATTTGGAAGCCCATTTCTCCCTCCTTCTTAAATATCTGATTCAGCTTTTCATAACAGCACCTGCAACCCACATAGATGTACTGGAAATACTGAACAACTACCTCCGCCAGCTAAGTGCCTTGTTAACTAGAGCGTCTCATTAATCTGACCATTATCCAGGCTCATTAGAAGACTCCCTTCTCTCCTCCTACCTCTCTTTTTCCACTCATCTCTGTTCTCTCTGTTTCCTTCTCTTTCACATCTCCTTCTCTACCCCCCAAGACCATATCTCCCAAGACTCTAATTCATTTCCTTGCACTGGCATGCTGAGCTTCCATGTGTGGCCGGGTGAGGGGCCTACACTAAAATCCCAACACCAGCTAATGTCTAAAATAAAGAAAGAAAAATCAGACAAACAATGGATTCTATTTTTATCTACCTATTTCCATAAATATTCTCTTTTCACATAAATATATTGGTCCCAATTCAAGTCCTTCTTATGTATGAGCTCAAAATAATTCTGGCCTATGCTAACCTACAAGGAACATCATGTATTACTTTGGGTTTTTTTTTATATATAATAACACTGAATTTATTTTATTTCCTACCACAGATCCCACTGTGCATAAATATATAATTATTTTAATTATTTTTTCAATTAATTTATGTATTTTTTTCAAATACATTTGTCTCTGCCTACCCCCCACCACTTTCCCTTGCCCCCTCCCTCCCTCCCTCCCTCAACTCTTCCCCTTTGGTTTTTGTATTGCAGAAAAGCATGTCCTCTGCTATCGTCCCTTCTTAAATATTTTCCCCTGTGCTGGTAAGCCCCTGCTCTTAGTTTCTGTTTTAGATTTTATTCTTACTAGCCACTTCAAATCGTCTGCAGAGCAAAGTAGGGTATAAAAATTAAAGATCAAGGTGGGGGTGGGTAAGGCAGGGGAAAGTGGTGGCGGGAAAAAGGAGTAAATATATTTGAACAATAAAAAAAAAGTAAAAAAGAAAAAAAAGATCATCACATACATACACGTCACTCATGTACAAATGGAAAACAAAAAATGTGTAGAACTAAAGACCATCCAAGAGAGGCCAAGAAGTGTTAGTAATATAACTGAGTCCATGGGAGCTACTATAACAAGGATGGGTAGACAAGATTGGGATCCTAGCATCTGGGATGATAGAAGCTGAAAGGACAGAAAAGACACAATGACAAAAAAAATCCCTGGACAAATGAAGGTCTTGTTCACCTAACACTAGAAACAGGAGGCTGCCCTTCAGACCTGTGGCATTTCACACTCTGAAGAGTCAACCAAAAGACCTCTTTGTCCTAATAGCTGGTTCATGATGAAACATAAATTGACTTAAATAAATTGAGATAAACCTACATATATCAAAACCATGATAGATTATTGTAATAAACAAGGATGTACATTTGGGAGAAAGCCCAGAACCTCTGGAATAAACAGAATTACAAGGTTCCAGAGTTCTGCTTTCCTGGAAATCCTCTGGGAAAATAGAGTTTCATGGGGAGAAATAAATCCAGCCTCTCGACTTGAGAAGTGGCTGTCCCCTGATGGAAGTAGGAGCGGCAGCATACTTCATCCAGAAAGTAAGAACAATAGCTCCCTTCTGAGATTTGCAAACTTCCATTACTATCTGCATGGCCAATTTAGAGGAACAAAATATATGGTAGCAAGATGGGCACAAAATCTAGTTTCTTCCCTGATTCTACATGCCTTGGAAGCTTGACATACTGTATGGACAAACAAACAAACAAACAAACAAATAGCCCTTATAGTCTCAGGGAGATATTTCTAGTCATTTTCCAGGATCTCTCTTCATTTTTAACTTATTCCATATGCTTTGCTACCCACAGACCCCAGCCGCAGTAGCAAAAGCAATCTATGCTGCCCTGCCATTTAAGTGTGAGGAGCCCCAGCTCTATTGAAGCTTGTCATCTTGCCTATTAGCTTGATGTCTTTATTCACAGACCATCTGTACCACCGAGAGATACAGAGGCAGCTAATGTCAATATGAACAAATGCCTCCTCTTTTACAAGAAATGTCAAACACAGGACAGGCTAAGAATGACCTCAGGAATACCAACAGATGTTCACTACAAGCCTCTCAAAAATCAATCCTTTCTACAGGGACTAATTAAGATGAAGTAAGGAGCAAAAGTAAAGAAATTTGTGTCATATTATCAGGAACTTCATCCTCACTTTCCAAGCTCATTATGGACAGATTGGCCTGTGCCCTTTGAAAAAATGCTAAAAGAGGGGCTGCAGCTACCAGGGCACCAGGGAGAGGTCTTCTTTCCTCTCCAGTTCTAAACTGTAAAAAGAAAATTGCTCAAAAAAAAAAAAGTGTTTCTTATACAGGCTGCTTTAAACAGCCACACGCAGCAATGATGCATGTTCAGAAAGACTCCAAAAAGTAAATAACAGGATGAAGAAGATATGATTGTAATATTCTTTCATCTAAAAAGGGATAAGAAGGTTTGGCATCCTGGGCTTAAGAGTCCAGGCTGATGGGGCCACTGAATGGTTATCTCCTGCAAGGTAAGTAAATGTCTCTTGTACTCTAGATTTTTCAAAAGTTTTCATCTTTTATGAAAAAGCAGAATCTTGGACATGTGTTAACCTCAAATGATCATGGGTTGCCATTTCCCAAATTTTAAATATAGCTCACCTTTGCCTTTGCATAAGGAAATATCTGCCAACCAGAATATCTGCTGTTCTTCCTTAAACCATTTGTTACACATTCTGGTTGGTGAGTAACATTAGCACACCATATCCTAATATAGTGGTCCTCAAACATTTCTCTGCCAAAACACATGGTGAATGACTTTATTGAGCCCAAACCACTTCTGAAGAGGGGTCACTTATGGTGGGATTCCATTCTTTCTGAAGTAATTAAATGTACCCTTTTCTCCCTAATCAAGAAATTATAGAGGAATGAAGGTGACATGTATCTTCTCTAACTTTCGTGAACGTAAATCACTCAAAAACTTCAGTACATCACCGTCAGCAAACCTTTGCTTGTGGCCTCTCCTATAAAATGATTCCAAAACTCTACAAATGAGTCATAATGAGACCCCAAAATACCTTTTGCGTATGCTCTCTCATTGATCAACAGCAAAGCCTAGAGCCACCTCCAAGCCCCATGGTTCCCCCATAATTTCTCCTCCACAAAGCAGTGCACACAGAGGGATGGGTCAACATTTTGAAAAGATGGGCTCTTTTTGTAGGTTATAAGAGGCTCAGTTGTTGGCATCTCAATATATACAGCAACAGGAGAAAGGCACAAGGGCTTCATGATCCATCAAGGCCACTGATTCATTCTGTACTAAAAGACATCACCACCTTACCACAAACACTGCACTACGATAAAACTTGTCAATATACTGGATGCTACAGTAAAATCTGGGCATCACCACCTTGTGTTATGCCTGCCAAAGTTCTCCCAAATCTTTCTATCAGTTCATAGAAGGGTTTGGTTTTGGGAGATTCCCTTTGAAAGTAAAAGTGACTCAGTCTTCTGTATCTTTCCTTCAAAGATCATAAGAGCCTAATGATAGCTCTTAGAACTCCAGGTCACTCTCTGCTTTTCCTGGTAAAGCTGTATGGTGCCAGGGTGAAATCTGTGGCAGAAGGCAAATACTAGAACTCTAAGACAAATGAGTATTTATTTATTCATAATTAATTCCCTAAAGCTTATGCTGTAGATTCACAGCTCCAGAGAAGCCATCAGTTGGAGGGCTTTACCTACAAGTCACCTGTTCTGTCATGCTGCCCTGGGGACTCTGTTCATCCTGGGAAGGCTTGTACTTCACCCTCATGTGAAGTGGATCTCTTATAGGGTTTTTTCAACATTAAAAGAGTTATTTAAAGATAATATATTTTAAAATTCCACTTAATGAACCACTTCTGCGCGACCAAAGTATTAACATACCTTTGTTGGGTCTCTTATTTGACCTACTCTCTTGACGACATAATCAAAAAAAGTTCAATACAATCTCTACTCTTCCTTTTCCCTCCTTTTTGATCATGACACTAAATGTGGCTTTGCTGTTGAGTCTGGTACTCATTGGAGACCATGTCTTTTAAGTTTGTATGGATAGACCATACTGAAAGGTGATCTATTTCTTACCTAGAGTAGATTCCTAATTTGTGAACACCTGTGTTCAAGATCCAGCAGATTCAGGGAGCTGGTTTATTCCCTGTCCATGTGCTAACCAAGTTTTTATTATTTCTGTGTAAACAGAAGCATAACCAGATAGATGTGTGTGGCAGAAATGGAAACTGGAAGTCTAAGAGCCCACTGGAAAATGGATGAAAGTTCTACCAGACTACACTGCAGCCATGGAATGGCTCTTGAATGTGGGTCAAGAACAGGCAGAACATTAAAAGTAGAAGAAGAGAAGCCAGGCCTGCCCCTGAATCTCAGTATAATCCAGTTTCTCATTTATGTCAAAATGGCCACTGTCACAAACCTCATCAATCACAATGCCTGCCATAAAGCATAGTCTGTCTCTCAAAGATGATATCAGGGAAAACCTTTTGCCCAAAGGGACTCAGTGAGACTCAACTTCAGTTGAGGTTTGAAACTTTCACATGGAGGTCAAAGTGCTTTTGAGAATGGAAGGTGGGAATGTGATGAAAGTAAAGACCAAAGTCTTGCTGGGAAACTCTCACCTAATAAAAAGGTCTGAGACTCCTTATCAGCAGATTCATCAAGGGTTTGTTATGTGAAACTGGAAATCAGGAGGCTAGGCTTGTAGTCCTAACTTCCACTGGACAAGTCATTTACCTTATCTGAGTCTCTGTTTTCTCACCTATAATCTAGGTCACCTGAATTAAAGTTTCTTGCAGTTCACACTAGATCTAAAACACTACAGTTCTAAGAATCCATTCTAATCTTCCATATTATCTTTAGAAGCAGAACATTTAAGATAGTTTATATGTATTGTCCCTAGAAAGCAGTGATTTGAAATGTCAGCTCTACCTGTTTGGTTTGCACTTAATCCCCTAGCACAGCGAAGCATTTGTTCTAGTGCATCTGAAGGGACACACACGCTTCCACAGGCACACACATGGGCATCCCTCATCAATACCCATGGGGCCCACAGTGGCACTATCCCATCCCATCTCAGCACATAAACCAGGAGAGATAACTCGTCACCTCACACTGTGCTTTCTGCACGTCCAAGCTGGCAGTACTTGCTGCACCCAGAACCTGAGAAACATCTGCAGTTTTGTGATTCTTTCTGCTTTCCATTCCCATGATGCTCTCTGAGCCTGCTCGGATCAGAAAAAGGTCACTGGCTCCATCTGGCCACCCTGCCCCCCTCCATTCTCTCCCTCACCACTCCTGTTCCCCCTAAGGAGTTTCTGCCCATTTTGTCACTTCCACCTGTTCTGACAGGTTCCCTTGCCTGACCCCAAGATAGCCCGTGGGGACATTAATCATATAACAGCCGGAGCCGTGAAAGAAACAAGAGTTTGGCTGGATACTGTTACCGTCTCTGTCACCTACTAATCATGTCCTATGACACGGAGGGGCTTAATCAGATGGTCGGCTTTCTCATTAATCATCCTGGGCTCACTCAAACTTCACAGAGAGATTAAAGTTTAGCCCCTCTGGCTCCCTGCACCTCCTCCCATCTCACCCTCCTCTTAAGCAGTTTCACTCAGGGCAGGTTTCAGGTTCCTTTTTCTTTGCCAACTGGCAGGGCCACTTGAAGTGTCGGATGCCTACCAACACCACAATATTTAGGAGGAGGAGGGCAATTCCTTGCTTCATTTCTATCCTCCCCTCTTTGCCTCCCAATCCACATATACATTCAGAGACATGAGATCAAAAACCCACTTATGCCTGTACTAAAGAGGCAAGTGATTTTATACATATACCTTAAGAAATAACAAAGGAGAATTTTTCTGTGCTTAACAAATAGCAAGGAAAGTTAAATAAAATAATCATTTTTAAAAACCCAGTTCATGAAAAGCACGTGTGTGGCACAACTGGCTAGAGAGTGGCTCCACCAGCGGGAAAGGCACTCAGCCCCAGAGGATCCCGTCCAAGATCTCTGTCACTTGCCACTCTGTTAAAATTATAGCTTCAAGGAAGTCAAAAATAGCCTGTATCCTTTACAAATTCTTTCCACACCAAAATAAAAATTACTGAAAAGACCCTCCCAAAATACCCTGTACATGAGAGCCAGAATACATTTTAGTGCTGCTAATTCTTTCTGTTTGCCATTTTCTGCGCTTCAAAGGAGAAGAGCAAGTCTTAGCAAAGGGCTTCTCTCTGAGTATTGGTTTTGTACTTGCTCCGGGTGCTGTTGACTTTGCAGCGCTGTATGACTATGGGAAACAAGGATAATATTTGCCCTCAGAGCCAGGAAAGAACAAATATTTTATCAACATCTAAATCATCTCTCATCTGCAGGGGAGGGGGGGCTGAAAGCTCAGCTGTACACACGTAAGCTGATGAGGACAAGAGGAGCTTCTAGGGGAATCTTCTCCCTGTGCAAACTTGACCTTTCAATACCTGGGACCGTATCCTCTGAAAAGAGATCTGCCTGTGAAAATCCAAAACACTTCTATCGTCCTGGTGCCCCACTGCCACCCCTAATCCCACAGTAATTGCCCAAGTACCACCATGTTGCCTTTTTCATTTCCAAATGTGGAAGCCAAGCCAGGGACTCTGGAAGGTGGGGTATTTCTGTGGATATTTTTGGGGGGACGAGGGCTTGCCCTGTTGTTATGTTTGTTTCTATTCAGTGATCCTCCACCACTAGCCCAGAAATGACAGTAGGTGGAAACACTATCTTTCATTACACAAAGTATAAATAGTGTAATCTATCAGCGCCGTCAATCACAATGATTGATTACAGGCTGTCATAGAGAAGAGTGACATATTAGAAAAGTTTTGTTAACAATGCCTATTGCTAGTCAGCCTGCCACAGAGGCTGGTGATTAATGTGTTGTCAGCCTGTAATCCCACACCCTTGGCTAATGAGGCAGGAATTTATCATCTTTACAGAGTGGCAGATGTCAGGGAGAAAGGAATCCAAGTGCTGGAAACAATATACTTTTTCTTACTAGGCCTGACAATTCTGACAGGCCAAAAAAACCCACAAAGCAGCTTTGTATAAGCACCAACTTAAAACGAGGAACTTTTCATTTGGCATCTTTGCTTTAAATAGTGCTGCAAACCAACCTCGATCCCTTCAAAAAAATAAAACATAAAAAGGACATGAAGAGAGGGAGGCACAATGCCGGGTTGTGTGAACTTTGTACCCTGTTCTTGACAGCCAGAGACCCTAGGAAAGGTTGCCATGGCGAGCAGACAGCTTTCTTTGGAAGAGAAGCCCAGGCTAACTTTTCACTTTTACCTGTGAACTTGTGACTGAGAGAAAGACACAGCATCCTATGGTGGTGAGGACAGCAACTTCCCTTGCCACGGCCTTGGGACAGCTTTTACCTGGAGATACATCTTGCTTTCTAGAAACACTGCCTTTTCCATTAGGGATGAGAAATGGGGGGAATAAGAAAGAGTGTCTTCATTGGTCATGAAAGAGCCACATCAAGAAGAGAGGACTCTTGGAAAATGACTTCCATGGATTCTGTGCTCGTATTTGAATCTCTACTTTCAGGCTGATTTTTTTTCTCCTCATCTTCTTCCCTGCCACCCACTATGTACATTTTTCATATTGGGAAATGACTAAAAATTCTCTAAGCCAAGGAAATTCAAGCCCAGTAAAGAGGAAGGAGAATACCTTGTCCCTCACCCCTCAACTGCACCTGCCACCTCTCCACCTAAGTCTAACAACAGAAGAGCCTGAATGTCTGTTAAGACCCTTTGGGGCAGATCTGGGATTCTTTCAGACACTATGAGATGCTTCTGAATCTTGGCGGTGTATTTCAACTTGGCCCATGATGTACACTCTGTCCCATATAACCTCTAAGCACTACCCTGACACAGGAGACATCCCGTCTTTTCCATAGCATGCTGAAGACATGTCCAAACTTGAAGATTGAGACTGTTCGCTCAGCACTGATGCATCTGCCCATCCTCCAACCGGGAATAGGGAGTAAAGCAGGAATGGCCCTTCTGGTTTGTATGGGATATGTACTGCTCCATACCAGTGCCCTGTGAAGACGCAATGTGTTGCTTGTTCTCATGTCAGTCTCCAAGGAAGGGGGTAAATCTTAAGTGGCAACATTCTGACAGATGTAATCCTTTTTCAAACACAGATACCTCTGCTAATGTACACAAATGCAATGCAAAAAAAACAAAGAGGGAGACAGCAACCAGAGGAGAAAAACCCTGCCTTCTGTCAACAGCACCCTCAGGCTAGAACACACAGTAAAGCAGTAAGTAATTTAATCTCCAAAAGGCAGCTCTCTGGCATTAAGATGCATGGGGGTCTCCAAGAGCCGGGACACACCCAGTGCACTGAGAGATGGGCTTAGTGCACCAAGAACCCACATGCCCAAGAAGAAACCCAGGGCAATGTCAGTGCCTCTTGGGTGTTCCCCATATCCAACGTGCTGAAGGCTACGGACCTGTGACAGGCCTGGAGTCAGAGGCTGGACAGCTGGAGGCCCCAGGTGGAAATGCCCCACTGGCTCTTTGGGGGAGCTGTACAAGAGACGAGATCAACCCCGATGCTAATCAGACGGCTCTGAGTGAAGGGTGACGAGGGCCGGCGCCGGCCGCACTCTGCCCAGGCCACCGCGGTCCTGGCTGCAGATCTCACTTAGCGATAAGCAAGGAGCTCTACAGACGCCCTGCTACCCTTGTCTTGATGTGCTGAGAGAAAGGCGCTGAGTGAACCCCCTGCCCAGAGCCTACTGGCTGAAGGCAGGGTGCTCTGTTGGTCTCCCCCAGACTCCTTTCCTCACAACTACAGGGAGACAGAGCCCCCGTCTGGCCCTCCCACTGCCAGTTTCTCCTGCTGGCCTGCCAACCTCCTCCTCCTCCCCTTCCCCTGCTCGCTCATGCAGCTTTCATTAACTCCCTCAGCCGGCAATTTCCATCCATTTGACGACAGATTAGAAGTGGAATTCAAAAAGAAAGTCACTTGACCTCCCATAATGTGCTTCTCTTAATTACATTAAAGATTTTCAAATGTAACCGTACTGGGTTTGACAGGTAAGGTTTTAATCAACTTCAGGTGGCCACTTTTAAGTGCTCCCCGGACTGGTGCCACGACACTGGCGTCACGAATGCTCCCAACGTGGTTCTAATTTAAATGGCTAATTTTGACACGAAGGAAAGAGGAGAGCCCATGGAGCCCCCACCACTTCAGTGGGGGTGAGTTCTAAATTAGGATTAATGCAGCAAGCTGAAGCATGGTTGGTGGTTTATTTTATGGAGGTTGGAGTAAGTAAATAACATTTATCCTTTGTATATGTCTGCATATAATTACAGTAAAGTTTTCTTGTGTGTTAAATTATACAAACTCTTCAAAAGTGGGTGCCTAATGTCTTTTTCCAAAGCTGTGTTATTATTTTGGTCAAAAGTTGTTTACATTAAACAAATTCAATTTACTAAACTTTGACATGTTTGCACAACTGCATATAATTTATGCTAGAAGTCTGAAACATGACTTTCAAATGAACTTTCTCAGTTCTAATTCAGTGGATTGGGGCTTAAACATGGAGGTCGGGTGGCTTGCTGGACCAAGTTTTTGTGGCCTGTTTAAATGATTTCATTTTCCTTTCCTAAAGTCCTTTAGTCATTCATTAAATGTTTATTGAGTATCTACTGTGGTCCAAGCATTACGCTGGGTAAAAAAAAATATATAGTCCCTGCCCTGTGGACCTTACAGATTATTTAAGGAAAGAGATAAGCAAAGTAACACACAAAGGCATGTTAAATGGCAAACATAATAAGGGCTAGAAAGGAGATGTGCAAGCTACTTTGAGGATTTACACAAAAAGCAGGGTCTGGTCATCTTAGAGGAAGGCTTCCCTGAGGACGTGATATAATGTGCGCTGAGAACAAGAGGAGGGAAATTACAGAGTCAACAAGATTACTTAGAAAATTCCAAGTGTTTTGGCAGAGGGAACCACATGGGCAAAATCCCACAGTAGGCTGAAGAATGGCACTTGAGAGGCACTTAAAAAAAAAAAAATAAGGTGGGTATGTGTGAGGGATGCCGATGGTATGAGATGGAGCTGGAGAGCAGGCAGCAGAGCCAGGCTATGCAGGGCAGCTAGGCCATGTTAGGGAGTTTGGTCCTCGCCCTAAAGGCAAAACTAAGCCAGCGTAAGGTTTGAAGGAGGGGAATGTCCTGATCATTTGTTTGCATTTTACAAATTGAAGGGAGCAGAGTAGACTGTGAGGGGTCAAAAGCTGATAAAGGGAGATCAGTGTGAAGGCTATTTTAGTAGTCCAGAATTTTAAAAATACAAACCACAAACATGATATGGTTTGATAGGGCAATGATGGTAAAGGATGAGCAAGAATGACTTTAAAAAGTGATAAGAAAGTAAAACTGGTAGTATGTTGGGACAGACAGGCCAATTTTTAGATTTCTGACCTGCATACCTGCAGGGGTGATGGTGCCACTCACTGAGATCTCAGAGGTTTCTGAGGCAGGACTGTGTACGTGTGGAGTATGAGGGGCCTCTGAGTCATCTGAGCCATGTCAAAAAGTCAGAGGCACCTCTCCAGAGCTCTGAGGACACATCCCAGAGTGTATGTGGGTGTTAGTTGAAGCTGTGAACATGGATGAGACCACCAAAAAAGAAAGGTCAAACTGAGAAGAAGAGAGGTCCTTGGGCTGAGCCTCAATGCATTTCAATATTTATTGGCTGGGTAAATGCAGATGGCCTGTAAAGAGATGGTATAAACGTGGCCAGGGAAGTGGTTGGTAAACCACCTGGATCAAAAAAGTCAAAGAAAGACAGTGTTTCAAAAAGGAGGGGCAAACAACAGCTTTTAGTACTGCTGAAAGACCAAGCAAGACACTCACTAAAAGGCCCATTGGATTTAGCAACTTGGAGGTTGTAGGGAATTAAGCTAATCGTAATGAGTTCAAAACCCGCACTGACCTAGACTGTAGTAAGTTGTTGAATAACTAGAATAAGTTGAAGGGAAAGAAATGGAGACTGTGGGAACAGACAAATCTTATGAAAAGTTTGGCATTAAAGAGGGAAGAGAAAGGGCTGCAGAGGGCCATGGGTAAGGTGATTGTTTGTTTAAAGGAGAGAACTGAGAGTTCTCAAAATCTGGTGGGAAAGATTGGGTTGTGAGGGAGAGGTTGACTATATAAGATAAAGGAGGAAAAAAAACAATGCTGCTTCCACCAGAGGGTGAAGGAATTGCTGGTATCCATCCTTAGATAGGGGCTGACTTGACTGATTTTGCTATATATTCCTGGAAGAGATTTCTCTTGGGGATGGAACAAACATTTCTTTTGTCAGTGAACCAAAAGGTATCTAGGATAAAAGCCCTTGCCACTGATCATGTTAAAGTCATCAGATGTTTTCATCAGGCTTGATACAAAGTGGTCAGCATTTTGGAAGGAGGGGAGGAAGAGACAGTTCATGCCCAGGCCCACTGGTAGTTCAGGAGATGTGCTGTAAAGCCATATAGCACTGTCACTGAGCTGGAGCTCCTGCTGCTGAGGGAGAGCTCTGGCCAAAGTGAGTGAGGACTATGAGGTACCTGGATGAGCAGGTGGCATTTTGGTCTGTTTTTCACATTTTCACAACTTATTTATCCTTACAGGAATAGGCTACCTATTGACCAACAAGAATCTACAATGTATTCAGCTACACTTGACCTTGTGGGAAACAAGCAGAAAGTGGAAAGCATAACAGTTATTTTTGCTTAACTCACAGAGCAATTGGAAAAATGAGACAAACTTATTTGAGATAATTCAGCAAGAGTACTCCCAAAATTTAGAGGTAAAATGTTGGCCTGGGAGGGTTCCTGGAGGAGGTAGAGCCTGAGTTGTGTTAGAGGTTAAGTAGGACTTGAATTGGTGCTGAGTGGGTGTCAGGGCATCGAGCTCTACCTCTTGTACCTCACTTGGCATTTTTTCTAATACAAACATTCCATTGATGGAAAAATAGAAAGCATGCAAAAAATAAAGAAAAAAAAATTACCTGTAATTCCAGTAAGTAAAGATAAACATGATTAGCAACTGGTTAATTTTCCTTCTATTCTTCTTTCTAATTATGTATCTGTGTGTGTATGTGTACAGAGGTACACACATCACATGCACATCCAAATGTAAGATGGATATGCTTACCCCAGTCTATTCTATTCTAGATAGCATTCTGGTTTTCTGACTCGAAGACTAATGGTTGTTTTACATTACAGACATGAGTGATGTAGACATCAATTTCCTCCACAATCCCATCTCCAGAGACAAACACATCTAGTCCAGTCACAGAGGTACCCACAGTGGGGTTGGACCCAGGATAGGTGCACCAGTGACTCTCTGATGACAGATTTGTTGACTGATCAGCTGGATCAGAGATCCCATCACTGAGGAAGATATCCCCAGGCTTCAGGCAAATCCTCTCCCTTTTCTGTCTCTAGCAATGAGACATTTGGGGGCTGGTGTTTCCCTTAGCTTCAAACAGGAGGAGATAAAGCTGCCATATTTCTATTTGGTATAAATGCCTTACCTCTCTAATATCTTTTAGACTCAACAGTAATTCTACTTTATATTGTGGGTGACAAGACTACTCTTGGGATATAGACTTAATGAATCTGGCTCATTCTTTACCCAGAAAATATTCTTTTTCCCTGAGGGGAAAAATATCCCAGGACAGGTTCCCAGCAGGAACCAAAATTCAACACAAATGGCTCAAGTGAAGCAACTTTAAAGTAAGCACTTTCTAAAGGGCAGAGTCAGAGGAGCCAGGCAGGCAGGTAAGGAACCTAGAGACTAGCAAGAGGGGAAGCTGCTACCACCTGGGACTGAAGGGCCAAGGGATGGAAAGGGTGTTGACACCAGAGAACCAGACTCATGGAGGAAAGACTCCCTTCTTCAGGGGAGATGAAGGTATGGCATCAATGGGCTGCAGAGAATCAAGAGGTGCTTTTGCTGCATTCTATAAACAGGATGAAAGTGAGATCCTGGTCCAACCCCAATGGCCCACACTGCCATGACTGAAACAAATGAGGCACAGAACACAGGATATTATCCCTCTCTGCATCTAGTCACTGGCCCTTACACTGCGGTCCCTGAGTCAGCAACCCCAACATCACCTGGGAACTTATAAGAAATGCAAATTCTCAGGCCCAGAACAGATCTACTAAAGTAGACACTCTGGGAGTGGGGCCCCAAATGTTGTCCTAACAAGTCCTGCAAGCTGCAGTTTGGGAACCACTGCTCTAGGCTAATAGGTTTCCTTTGAAAAGAAGTCTAATGAGCAACACCTGGAAGGGCTAAATCAGCCCAGCCAAGGACACTGATTAGCCACGTGCAGTCTACTACCCCACACCTTGCACCCACCTCCCTGAAGCCCCCGGTTAGGGAAGGCCCAGAATCTGAAAGCAATGAGGCTCTTGTGAAAGACCAATGATTGAAATAAGCTCTCTGAAGCTCTCATTGCGTCTGGGCAGAAATAGCTGCTCTGGGACTCCAGGGGGATATTTTAGAATGATGGAGGCTTCGTTACCAGCAGCCTCTGCCTCTGAGGACTCTCTCCTCACTCTGGCAAAAGAATGGACATGACCAGGACTTTGCTATTGCTAACAACACTAGGAGATGATGTATTTCTGCTAATGGCACCTTCTGTCGCTACAGAGAAGCTGCTCCAGCTTCCTCTTGTCCCGCAGAGAATCTGGCAGCCTCTAGAAGATGGAATAGAGACCTGAGGACATTTGGAAGATGCACTACACAGGAAGGGTGTTTTCAATTTGATTTACCTTCCATCCCCTACAAGGAACCAATAGTTAGTACCACACTGCATCACAAGCCCAGCACGCACTGAGAGTGGGCCTGGGGGAGACTAAATAACCCTTGTCAAGTGTTGGAAGGGTAATCACATGGATGCTTGTGACTGGCTCCTCCAAAGCCACAATAACCGGGAATTAGCTTAAGTACAGCAGGAGGGACTCAGGGAGGAAATGGGGAAATGACACAGGGATATTCTATGGCTAGAGACCAATAGGGGTTCCCATCTATTGCCTGAAGAACAAATAGTTTGTGAATTTGTTCCTGGTACGCTATCAATGGCCTAAGAGTAAAAATAATTATTTAAGGGTTAAGGAAGACCTTAAGCTTTTAAATATAGTGGGTGAAAATATTCAGAAGCTTAGGTTTGTACTGCAAAAGTGTACCATACACACAATTGGAAAACCTTTTAAAGGTCAGGCATGTGCACGTTTATTCACAGGCAATGATAATTATTGAAAGTAGAAGAATTATTTCAAATGGAGGCCATGTCAGTTTCAAGTCTTGTATTCACTCATTCAGTTTTTCATTCAACAAATGCTTATTGGGTACTGTATTAACTTCCTGTGGCTGCTCTAAAAACTCACCACAAATTCAGTAGCTTAAAACAACTGAAATTTATTCTCTCGCAGTTCCAGGAGTGTGAACCTGAGGTGTCAAAAGATCCATACTCCAACAGCACCTGAGGAGAATCCTTCCTTGCCTCTTTCAGCTGCTGGTGGCTCCAGGTGTTCCTTGGCCTGGGGCAACTCAAGTCCATTCTCTACCTGCATCTCCCCAAAGCCTTCCCCTTGCCTCTGTTTACCTTTCTCCTATCTTGTAAGAACTTACTGAATTTAGGGCCCTTCCTAATCAGGACGATTTCTTCTTGAAGAGGCCCTTTTACCAAATAAGGTCATAGTCACAGGTCTCCAGTGGGCATATCTTTGGAGTGGGAAGTATTCAACCTAATACAGTCACTTTCTATGAACTTGGCATTGGTTTAGGAGTTTTGGTTATATCAGTGGAAAAAATACATAACAGCAATCCTGATTTTGTGGAGCTTATATTCTAGAAGGGGGAGACAGATGATAAATATTGAGCATAATAAATAAGTTAAATGTCATATATTAAAAAATGGTAAGTGTTCTCAAAATAGAAAAAGTACAGCAGGGTAAAAGGAGTCCTTGACTGCTGGGGTACAATTAATGGAGGGGGGAAGTTTGCAGTAATAATTGGAGTGGTTCAGGTAAGCTTTAATGAAAAGGTAAGATTTAGCAAAGACCTAGTAAAAATGAGGAAATTTAGCCTAATGAATATCTGTGAGGAAAGTATTCCAGGCAGAGGAAATGGTGAGAGCAGATGCTCTAGGGCAGGACCTTGCTTGGTATATTCTAGAAGCAGCAAGGAAGCCAGGTGGTTGGAACAGATTGAGAAGAGAAAATGTAGGTGAAGGAACCCAGACAGGCCAGATAAGATAGGGTTTTTTGGTGAAATGGGAGGTCAATACAAGATTTCACATGGAGGACTGACCCAGAAACATAGCTCGTCATATTTCCATCCATCCACCCATCTATTCACAAATTTAGCCCACGTTTGTGACCCTGTCAGCGTCCTGGCAGAAAACAGAAGGCAGAGTCACCTGGGATTTTTTTAAGAAGAAACTATTTACAGGAGTGTGGGCTAGAAAAGGAAACACCCATGGGTGCTGAAGCCCAGGAGATAGCCTTGGTGGGAACCCATCACCGGGGGGTGTAGAGGGTCAGGAGCTGTGGAAACAGGAAGAGCTGCCGGACATGAACTCATTCTGGATGGACACGGCTAGAACCACAAATCTGGGTGGGGATGGGAGAAGAGATACTCATACTTCTCTCTCCTCCAGTTTCCTGATCTGCTGGTGCCTCTCTTTGTCCAAACCCGACCAGAAGCCAGAGGAAAATGGAGCCTGGGAGTTCAGGGCAGTACCTGCCCACCAGGACAGATAGCAACATAAAGAAGAGTGAACACAGACCAGGGGTGACACAGGGAATAGTGACACAGTCAAGTCTAGTGCCATCTCTGGAGATTCTATGTAGGGGAAAAGAGCCATGTCTTTGCCTGCACAGCATTTGTGTTCCAGTGATGGACATACATTAAACTAGTACCCTAAAAGAAAAATCCACCCCTACTTAGAAAAAGGGAATAATATGGAGCATTTAGCCTAAGGGCAGATACTAGTCTGCATCCTGTTGAAGCAGCTACAACTCTGATAGCAAACACATGATTATTTATTTTGGCCTGAAGAATCAGGAGACAGATATAACAATCCACTACAATCTGAGAAAGGGGCCTGAATTTATTCTCACAACATTACAATGTTGTGAGCTACCACAACCAAAAGAGCTGAAAACATGTTCATGAGCCACAGGAAGTGGATGAAAATGAGACCAATTCCATTCTGTTGTCCTTGTTCGTTCAAAACCTGCACATGTGACCCTGCAGCCAGAAATGCAGCAGCAGCTCCATTTGCACACCTACAGGGAGAGAACCAAGGCTCCTGATACCAGAAGAATACTAAGGTCAGACAGCCTGACACATGCATGATGGGAAACTTCTCCCTTTAGCAACCTGAACCACTCTTCATAATGAGAACTCATTACCTTTCAAGAGAGCTCTGTTAAAAACAACTTCTTTATACTGAACGGCATTGTTCCATATTATATCTTCCATTTAGGAAGGTTAGGAATTGATAGAGAAGGTCTAAAGGAGACGTGAAAAATTATCCTGGGACCAGCTGGCTACTATGTGAGAATAGTCAAAAGATGGCCTCTATGCATTTCTTGTTTCAATAAATATAAAGCCAGAGCCCTCTGGGAAGACTGAAATTCAAAATGAGATATGATTAAAGTTCATGGAGTCAAAAGGGGATAGTGGGCTCCTCAGAAAGTTAAACATAGAATTACACTTCAAAGTACATACCCCCAAAACTGGAAAATGCTACTCCAAAAGTACAGTTACATGCATGATCATAGCAGTACTATTCAGGAATAGCCAAAAGATGGAAGCAGTCCAAATATCCATAAGCAGATAAGTGGGCAAACAAATTGTGGTATACATATACAGTGAAGTATTCTTTAGCCATAAAAAGAAATGAAGTACTGATACATGTTATAATGAAAATGAACCTCAAAAATATCATGTGAGTGAATGAGGCCAGTCACAAAAGGTCACATATTGTAAGTCTTCACTTATAAGAAATACCTGAAAGAGATAAATCCATACAGATAGAATGCAGATTGGTGATTGCTGAAGACCCGGGAGAGGGGAGAATGGAGAGAAACTGCTTAATGGGTAAGAACTTTGCTTTGAAATAATGGAAATGTTTGAGACAAGAAGTGGTGGTCATATAACACATGAATATCCTAAATGCCACTGAATTTTTCATTTTAAAATGTTACATAAATTCCGCCTCAGTAAATTATTTTAATAGAGAAAAGATAGCAAGAAGAGTGCAGAGGTAGCATGAAATTCTACCACACTAAAACAATTGATAAAGCCAAGTTTACTACTAGGTAACAAACCCAATAATCTAATTACACCAAGAGGTAGCACAAGATTAAAATACGAATTGGTTGGGAGAAGTATAGACCAGTGCTCCTTAAGCAATCTGCTGTGATGGAGAAATTTTGTTGTTATTTTGAATTAAATTTCCAATCTGTCATGGGTCAGTACTTATGTAAAATAAAAACGAATTATTAGGACCTCCAGCTTCCACTTAGAATATAAAAAGTGAAAAAGAATATCACTCATGCACTACCAACAAGAAAAAGCTGGATAATTTGTAAAATTATGATCTTCATCCTTTTAAAGAACTGAGGAAGATGAGGCCTCCAAAAAGTGGGTAAGAATAAGTTCAAATTTTCAGTAGATTACTAAAATCCAAGTGTGGCTTAGCACAAGAAAATAAACCCCTGAGAGCTCCAGGGCGGGCGTTCTTGCCTGCTCTTCTCCGAGGACTTCACTGTATCCTCACAGAGAAAGACTAGGAGACAGGACTAGGGTCCAGGGCAGCTGTCCTCAATGAAGCCAGTCACAAAGGGTCACATATTGTACATCTCCACTTATAAGAAATACCTGAAAGAGATAAATCCATACAGACAGAATGCAGGTAAAGGCCTGAAAGAGGACAGCGATGCTGCTATTGAAAAGCCTTCAATTACTGGGGGTTATGCAGTAAATTCTATCACACAAGGAGCACAAATAAGGACCCACTGTATCTGGGGGGAGGGGGAGGGGAGAATCCTGGGTGCTGACTGTTGGAGGTCCCCTAGAGTTAAGGAGGGATCATGACTGAGCAAGTCTCTCCTCACCCCATGTAGAGCAACGAATATTACAAAGATAAAGGGACACTCCATAATGATAAAGAGGTCAATTCACCAAGATGACTTAAAAATCCTACATTAAAGTTTTAACAGAGCTTCAAAAGACATTAAGAAAAATAGAATCAAAAAGAAAAAGATAAATCCACAATTACATATGAAGATTTTTATCACTCTTCTCTAATTAATCAATAAATTAAGTAGACAAAATCAGTATGGATATAGAAGACCTGAACAACACTTACCACACACCTTGGCCTAACTCACATTATGAAGCTCTATCTCTACATGAAAAAAGAGCAGAAATATACACCAATTGCAAATGCACACGTAACATTCATCAAAATAACCATATTCTAAGTTACAAACAAACCTCAATGAATTTAAAAGACTTTGAGTCATACAAAGTATGTTATCAAACCATACAAAATTAAGCTAGTATGAATACAAAAAGATGCTTGAAATATAGGTAAATACATGGAAATTTAGCTGTTGTTATTTTGATCTATGTGTTATCTTAAAAACACATAGGCCAAAACAGATGTCATAAGAGAATAAAGAAAAAATTTAACTGAATGAAAATAAGAAAACAAACTTTATGTGACTTAGTTAAAAGCAGTGTTTATAAAGAAATTTATAGGACTAAATGCCCATATTAGGAAGGAAGAAAGGTATCAAATCAATAATCTAAGGTGGTTCCTAGTAACCTCAAGAAACAAGAAAAATAAGAGCAAATTAAATGCAAAGCCAGCAGAAGAGAGAAACTAGTAAAGATTAAAGCAGAAATCAATAAAATAATCGATACTACCAAAATCCCATTCCTTGAAAAGGTCAATACAATTGATAAACCTCTAACCACACTGAACAAGATAAGTAAAAGAAAAGATACAAATTACCAATATCAGAAATTGAAGGTAGACATTAACAGTATAGATATTAATAATAAAAATATTAAAATAAAAAAGAACATTATAAGCTTTAAGTCCCCAAATTCAACAACTTAAATGAAATAGACATCCCTTTCAAGATAAAAATTACCAAAGCTCATCCAAAAAAGAAATAGAAAACCTGAATAGGCCTATGTTAATTTAAGAAACTGAAGTGTAGTTAGAAATCTTCTGACAACAAAAAACAAAACCAACAACAACAAAAAAAAAACTGTAAGCCTAGATAATTTTACTAGTGATTTTTACCAAACATGTAGGTAGAGAATAACACCAATTCTACAAAAATTCATCCATAAAATAGGAGAGGGGGGAACGCTTCTCAACTTATTTTATATGAGACATTATCCTGACATCAAAACCAGATTAAAATATTTTTAAAAATACAGACCAATATTTATTATGAACATAGATTTTAAAATTCTCAACAAATATTAGAAAATCAAATTCAGCAATATATTAAAAACATAACATAATACATCATGATACATCATGACCAAGTGGTGTATATCCCAGGAAAACAGGTTTGGTTCAACATTTTTAAAATGAATATTATTCCCTACATATACAAACTAAAGAAGACAAAGTGTGCATTCACCTCAATAGGTTAAAAAATTTTTCAAAATACACAGTTTGTGACTGTTAAAAAAGCTCAGCAAACAAGAGATACAGGGAACCTCCTCAACTCAATAAAGGGATCTGTAAAACACAATCTATAGCTAACTTCATCTTTGTTGCAATTGTCGCTTTGCCTTTAAGTTTGAGAACAAGGCAAAGACATGTGCTCTCAATATTCCTATTCTATTGTACAAAGTACTGTAAAATCATGCTAGTAAGGTACTTTGGTCTGAAGTACTGGGGTTCTAAGCTGTGGAATAAGGTAATAAATAAAAATGAACATATAGTTTGAAATGAGGAAATTAAACTCATTCTATTCATAGATAACATGATTGTTTATATAAAAAATCTCAAATAATTCCCAAAAATCCTCCTAAGAATAAATGAGCTTAGCAGGATCACATTAAAAATGATAATTCCAAAAATTAGCAATGAAAAATTGGAAATTAAAATATATGAAATAGTACAATTTAAAATAATACAAAATATTTTTTATAAATCTAACAAAATATGAGGGAGGTTTATATCCCAAAGACTATAACACACTAATGAAAGAAACCAAAGACCTAAATGAACAGAAATGTCATATTCATGGACTTGGAGTCCATATTGTTAAGATATGGGTTGATTCTCCTCTAAGAGCTCTGTACATTCCACACAGTTCCAGTCAAAGTCCAATAAAATAACTTATGGAAATCAATATGCTGTTACTAAAATGTATTAAAAGGCAAAGGAACTAGAACAGGCAAAAATGTTTTTGAAAAATGATGCCAGAGTACTTAACACTATCTGATTTCTATTTGATTTCAAGACATACTATAAACATGGGTTTATCTCTGGGCTCCCTATTCTGTTCCATTAATCTCTATGTCTGTGTTTATGCCAACACCATGCTGTTTTGATTACTATGGCCTTGTAGTATAGTTTAATATCAGGTAGTGTAATTCCTCCAACTTTGTTCTTCTTTCTCAAGATTTCTGTGGCTATTCAGGGTCTTTTGTGGTTCAGTATAAATTTTTGATTATTTCTTTTATTTCTGTAAAATATGCCACTGGTATTTTAATAGGAATTGCATTTAATCTATAGATTGCTTTGGGTGGTATGGACATTTTAAAGATTTTAATTCTTCCTATCCATGAACACAGTATGTGCTTTCACTTATTTGTATTTTCTTCAGCTTCTTTCTTCAGTGTCTTATAATTTTCTGAGTACAGGTCTTTTACTTTCTTGGTTAAATTTATTCCTAGGTATTTTATTTTTCTGACCCAATTCTTTCAACAAATGAAGCTGAAACAATGTCAATGCAAAAAGAAACCTTGACCTACACTTTGCACCATATACAAATAGTAACTAAAAATGGATCATAAAATTAAATGTAAAACCTGCAGCTATAAAACTTCCAGAATGAAACACAGAAGAAAATTTTTGTGATCTTATGTTAAGAAAAGTTTTCTTAACTATTATAGCAAAAGTATAATCTATAAAAATAAAATTTATTAAACTGAACATTAAAATTAAACACTTTTGCTCTTCAAAAGACACCAGTAACAAAATGAAAAACAAGCAATGGACTGAAATAAAATATTTAGAAAACACATATATGATAAACAACTTGTATCTATGTAATACTAAGAACTTTCTAAACTCATTAAAAAAAATCAACACAATTAAAAAACATGCAAAAGATCTGAAAAACATTTCACCAAAGGTGTATAAATTATAATAAGCACATGAAAAGGTATACTACATACCTGTCAAAATAGCAGAAATTAAGACAAATACAACAAAATTCTGAAAATATCAATTTCTTGCAAATACATAGCACACCTGGAACTTTCATACATTGCTGGCTATAATACAAAAATAGTGCAGCCAGCCACTTTAAAAAAAGTTTGACAATTTCTTATAAAGTTAAACATACACTTATTATGAAACCCAGCAAATCCCCCTGCCAGAGAAATGAAAATGTATATCCACACACAAGTATCATGTTCACATAAAAACTGCACAAAAGTTAATAATAGCAGCATTATTTATAATTATCCAAATATGGAAACAATCCAAATGTCCCTCAGCTTATGAATGGATGAACAAATGGTACACATCCATACAAAGGAATGCTACTCAGCAATAAAGAAATAATCTACTGTCATGTGCAACCACATGGATAGACCCTATGCATTTGAATAAATGAGAGAAGCCTGATTCCAAACTTTATATTCCATTTGTACCTATGTATGATTCCATTTATTTCTAAAAAAGGCAAAATTTTAGGAAAAGAGGTTCATCAGTGTTCCCAGAAGGTGGAAATGATGGGACTGCTTAATAACAAAGCGTCAAGGAACATGTATAAAGGACCCATGGACAAAGCCAAAGTGGGGAAGGATGGAGGGAGGGAAGTGGGGGAGGGGGGCATGGGAAAGTGGTGGCAGGAAAATGGAGACAAATGTATTCGAACAATACAAAAATAAAATTAGAAAAAACAAAAACAAAAACAAAGGGGCAGGAGAGACTTTGTCAAGAAGATGTAACTGTCCTTGACCCTGACTATGGCGGCAGTTCCCACACTACACATGCTCGCTGAAACTCGTGAAACTCTACACTGAAAGGGTGAATTTTACTGTATGTAAATTATTCCTCAATAAATCTTACTTTTAAATAAATCTC
The DNA here is from genome assembly GCF_021234165.1 of Pteronotus mesoamericanus. Taxonomy (NCBI): domain Eukaryota; kingdom Metazoa; phylum Chordata; class Mammalia; order Chiroptera; family Mormoopidae; genus Pteronotus; species Pteronotus mesoamericanus. The sequence goes on from NW_026555100.1 coordinate 3,294,385, forward strand.
TACTTTCCTCTAAGTGAAAATAATAAATCTCTACTTTTCCCTAAGTGAAAAAAGCCACTGGAAAAGTAATATGGATTGCAACCTCCTATTTATGTGGAAAACTCTGTGGAGAAGTAAGGGGTTTGCATGTATATATAAAATTTTGAATGATTTTAATAATGGTTACTTCTGTTAAGATGAACATTTAATATGTAATAATTATGTGTTAAAATAACCTACAAAATGAATAACTAGATATCAAAAGGTTACATTTCTTTACAATTTTCTGAACACTTGTAATTTCTGCACTTATCTCATGGACCTTTAATAGTTTGTACGCTGGAATCAGTCCATGAACAACTTGTATAGATAATTTCCTGGAATAAAACTGTAACGTATTTTTAAAAATTAAACATTTAAGAATAAACAATATTATAATATATAATAATATATACTTTTTGTTAACCTATTCCATCTCAATACACTTAGGGTTCCTAAGCAATAAAAGGAGACTGTAAATGAACATGTAAAATTTAATTCTACTTTTGTTTCATAAGTATATATCTTTCATGTATGTTTACAGAAAATATTCTGGGAGTTAAGATGTCAAAATGTGACTATTATTTCTAGGTGGGCTTATTAAACTTTTTATTTCTTTTCTCAATATTTTCTAATTTATTGAAATATACATGTTTTATTATATATAATGGGGAAAAAAGAGATCTCTACCTAGTAACTCATGGGAAGCTATGTCTTTAGAATACATCTTTCCATTTCAGAGGCCAGGCTATCCAAAGACTATAGAACCTTTTACATTATGTCAGTAGGGGTCCCTGTTCATGGGAGGCCAAACTCTGGACCAGCTCTTCAAGAAAGAAGCACTCACTTCAAATCCTCATTTACACATTCCTACTGTGTGAAGTATTAATACCAGATGCTACAGAGGATGAAGAATGTGTGAGAAACCCTGTGTCTTTAATGACCTCTGAGCATTTTAGGGACGGTGTGGAGAGTTGAACTCCCCAAAGATATGGGAGAAGGAAACTCAACTGTTAAAATTAATGAGAGGCTGGGAGAGATGAAATGTCCTAGAAACAGGGACCAGCAGGAGCCAAAGTATCAGTGGGGGATTGTGAAACCTCAGTCCACTGACATTGTAAGGTAGGTACCTAAGTGGAGGAGGGTTGGGAAGGTCTGCGGAGGCTAAATCATGAAGAGCAATGGGGCCAGATGAGGGATTGGGGCTTGTCACTAAGGAGCCATGGAAGACTTCTGTAGAGAAGAAAGACCCACCAGAGCCACGTTAAGTCGCACGTTAGTTGATCATGTGAACAGCACCAGGTAGAGCATGTGGGACTGGTCCAGGGAGAATGTGGAGGTAGTGGGACCAGAGATTTGAGGGGAAGGTAACTAGGATTTTAACCAGGACAGGAAAAATGAAAGAGGTGAACACAAGGAGAGGACATGGAATGTATCAACTGTTTGAACATCACAACTGAAGGATGATGAAGGAAGACATAAAATGTAACTTAAAGTCTGAGGTGCAGGAGAGACATTCAGGGGAGATGGAGAATAACGTTCATGAAAACAGAGTCCTGTGGGTGGACAAAAAATAGGGAATGTCTTCCCAAGGCACCAGGAGAGGCTTCTTCAAATGGGGGCTACCTTGGGGGGGAGCCTTAAATGGCATTTTAGGCCCATGGCAAGATTTGGGTGGATACAGGCAGTGATGAGGTTTGACGGCACGGAAGGCGGCGGGGGCGGGGGGGCAGTGCCAGCTGCACAGTTAACATTGAAAGATGAAAGGTGGTGAGACCATGGGAATAATCCAAGGGCAAGTAAGGCAGAAGAAAGCTTCAGAGAGTGGTGGGCAAAGATTTCAGGACTGAGAGAGACCATATATGGCTCTTTAAACTTCGCAGTGACCCTGGGAAGAGTATAGTGCCAGGGGAAGAAGCCAGACAAGTTTCAGGACTCCAGGCATGATGTGAGAGGTAAAGAGGCTGGGTGAGGCAATGAGGAACAAGGGAGATGGAGAAGGAGGAAGGCAGGGGGCTTGGAGCAGGGGGTGGTTATAAAGTTAGGCAAGGCTTTCTTCTTTTTTTTCTTTTCTTTTCCTTTTCTTTTCTGTTAAAGAATCAGTGAAACTTCATCTTTCAGGTGGGAAAAACCCATGTTAATGGAACAGAGATACAAAGGTTGGAGGGACTGTGCCCAGGAGGAAGACTGCTGGTAAGGAGTCCGCTAGAGGTGAGGGAGGGTATCTTGTCTTTGGATATAACACAAGCTCTCGAACTTACTCAGTTCATGGTGCCCTTAGTGTTTCCATAGTATTTTACATGAAGAGCTCATAAACCAAAAGAAATACCTAATAGCTTCAGTTTATGAAATATTTTAATAAGTACTTATGTCCTAACAACTGAGTAGCCATTTGACAAAAATAATACACACAAATTGAAAGAAAGCATTTTTTCTATTGTTCAAATACATTTTTCTCCCATTTCCCACCAGCACTTTCCCCTGCCCCACCCTTAATCCTTCCCCACTGGGTTTGTCCATGGGTCCTTTATATATGTTCCTTGACTTGACCCTTCTTCTTCTTTTCCCTGTGTCCCCCGCCCCCTGCCCTCTCATTACTGTTGGCTTGCTTTTCCTTTCAATGTTGCTGGTTATATTTTCCTTGCTTGTTTGTTTCATTGATTAGGTTCCACTTATAGGTGAGATCATATGGTATTTGTCTTTTACCCACTGGCTTATTTCATTTAGCGTAATGCTCTCCAGGTCCACCCATGCTGTTGTGAAGGGTAATAGCTCTTTCTTTTTTTCTGCTGTATAGTATTCCAAAATCATTTTTATCTCATTCATCAAGGCCCACCCTCATGTACTAAGGGGATGTGTACAACTCTTGGGCCCTACCAGATTTCCCAAACTTTGGAATCACTCATACCGGGCACCGCCACCTGCATTTCCTATTGCATATTGATTTCATACTGTACTCACTTTTTATCATGTCAATGGCCACAAACATGCAACTTTACAAAGATATGATGTTATCAAAAGAAATGTAGCATGATCTGATGCTGAAACTGTGAATACCTGAATAGTTTCACACAGACTCTGACACATGCCACCTATTGCTGTGTTACCTTCAAACATTTAAAATATCCTCTGGCTTCCCTGTAAATATGCTGTGGCAGCCTGGGGACCCTGAGCACACAGTTTGGGAATGACAGGGCTGGGGTGGTGGGGGAGAATGAGAATGAGAACACAGGGCCTTCTAAGGTGGACAGGGAGGATGCTAAGGAAGCTCAGAAAAGCAGGCATCTGGTGGTTCTCCAAGTGCTGCAATCCTTAGTCCATGAATTTATTTTTGTAATTTGGATTTAATAAGTAGAAAGCTGTGCTAAGCAGGCCCCTCTCTATACAGCCTATATAGCTCAATGCAATTTCAAGAATACCAGTTCTTACCACCCGTTTACCTGCAGGGTGTGAAAGTCCTCAACTAATTTGCCATATGACTCATTAACCAAGGGAAATCATTTAAGCGAACACTAGCAAAACATTGACCAAGGTCACCATTCAACCTTCAGGGAAAAATGACCCTCAACCACCTGCATATGGCCAAATTGAGCCGTAGGCTCCGGAAATGCCAACACCCCACTCCTGAAATGTTCTAGGGTTGCTTGGCTCAGGGCCTAGAGAGGCCAAGGAAGTGTCAGGAGCCAGTGAAGTGGGAGGGGGCAGGATGGAGGGAGCTGATAGAAGGAATGGTCATGGCAAGTAGGGACCAGGAAGAAGCCCCTGGGGTGGAATGAGAAGGGTAAGCTCCCCTTAGTGACTGTAAGTCAGTCACCTCAGGCCCACAAGCTGACAAGGGGTAAGGGACACAGATGCCCAGATGTGGACCTTTCCCTTGGCTCAGACCTCACCATCTCCATGATACCCCAGCTGCTTTCTATTCTTTCAATTCAAGAGCTGGAGGCAAGTGGATAAAGTGCAGAGAAGAGCTCAAAGAGAAGGGAATTAGTGTGTATGAAGAAAGACTAACAGAGCCCAAGTTCTGCCCAGGAAGATCATGGGTATCCTACCATATACGCCAAAATTTCTCTTTCTCCTCCCACCCCCTACACACAACCCACATGTCCTTCAGGCGGCTAAAGCAGAGATCGTATGGGGTAAGCATAACACTGAAGTGAAGGATACTAACATTTATGGCTTACTTGCAATTTTACAACTCTTAGTGTAGATATTATTTTACAGTTGAGCAAAGTTCACAGCATTTACTAATTTGTTCAAAGTCACACAGCACATAAAGGGTGGCAGTGACTCCAAAGCCTTTCTTCTTTCCTTTCTAGCTCATTTGCACTACATACCTAATGTCCCCACCACCAGATTAAAGTTGACAATATACTCCTGGGATCTCAGAATCTGGTGTTCTTAAAAGGTATGGAAACTAATATCTTTTGTCGTGTTGCACATACTTAACATTATCTCTGTAATGTATTTCCTAGCCTTATAAATTCTTTTAAAAATTAAAAATATAAAACAATTCTAAGGTAAAAATATACATCTTTTTACTCTCTGCCATCAAAAGTTAATATATTAATTACTTGCCTCAAATATCCCTGCTCTATGTAAAATACTTCCAATATAGCTAAATACCTGTGCTCTATCCCAGGCATCCCTCCCCCTTTGCAGAGTTACCCACTCTCCTGGGGTTAGTATATAACATTGCATATTTGTTTCAGTAGTTTTACTTCACTAGGATGTATCCCTAAACAATATATACCATTAAATGTATTTACATAAATGGTGTCATACCAGAAATATATTTCTGCAACTTGCCTTAACTCAGTATCATGTTTTGATCCTGAGAACTCGTTCATTTATTTTTAACTGTTATACAGTATGTAATTATATTAATGAACCACATTTTATTATCCTTTTCCCCTACTGAGGGTCAGTTGACCTGTGCAGTAGCTATCTAGGGCTACCATAACAAAGTACCACAAACCTGAGGGCTTAATCAATAGAAACTTATTTTCTCCCAGTTCCAGAGGTTAGATGTCTGAAATCAAGGTGTCATCAAGGCCATGCTCCCTCTGAAGGCTCAGGGAGAGAATCCTCCCCTGCCTCTTCCAGCTTTTTTCGGTGGCCCTAGCATTCCTTGGCTTGCAGCCACATCACTCTATTCTCTGCCTCCACCTACACATGATTTCTTGTCTACATGTTTCTGTGTCTAAATTTCCCTCTCCTTCTTTCCCTTGTAGATGCAATAATTGGATGTAGGGCCTGCCCCGCTCCAGAACGATCTCATTTCCATTCTTATCTCTATTATATTCACAAACTCTCAGTCCAAATGAAGTCATACTCTGAGGTTCCAGGTGGGCATGACTGTTTCAGGGAGATACTTTTTAACCCACTACAAGCTCGTTCTACTTTTTTGCTTGTTATCCATATGCCTTACACACATCTTGTATCTCTGTGGTCACAGGCTTAATGCTTTTCTAGGGCTGAAACCCAGAAGTGAAATTGCTGGAAGTTGCGTTTTACATTTATTAAAATATAAACAAATTCCAAACAAATGGAAGTCCAGGTACCAAGTCATAACCCTACCAGTTACAGTGTATAAGCATTCCTCTCTCGGCACAGTTTTACCAAAACCTTGTGGAGGTACTAATTTTTTCCAGGTTAACAGGTATGAAGTGGTATTTCAATGTTGTTTTATTTTGTCTTTTCTCAACTAATGCTAAGGTTGAGTACCTCTGTATTTCTTCAAGGAGAAAACACATAACCACCACTTAATGTTGATGACAAGAAGGTAATAGGGCAAGTTATCTACTCAGGACCTTCCTGGCACTAGGACTCTTCTAAGCCCATACAGGTACTGGTTTCCTCTGTAGTGCTGTCTGACTCAAATACATCAGTTATAATTGTTTTTCTTCGTATCTAAGGTAAGGCTGAGCACTTCAGCAGGAACAAAAAGAACGTAGGACAAAAGACTCCCACCTTCTAAGAACTTACAATATTGTGGTGGAAAAAGCCTTCACACACAGACACACATAACAAATATGAGAAAAAATCAAAGAAACAATGTCAACAATAACTAGGCTATAATATGATGAGAGTAAGAACTGGGTTTGTTCCCACTGTGTTTCCCAACATTTCGGCCCACGGTAGGCTCTCAGTAAAGGCTTGTTAAATGGACGCATGAAGGGCTGTACAATTGTTGGAGTCACTTAATGAACGTATATTGAAGTGGTGACAGTGGGCTTCACCAAAGGGATGGGGTATGAGGCTGGGCATTGCTAAACAAGCAGGATCTGAAGGTACAGAGTCGGGGTAGTCAGAAAAAGGGGAGCAGAGCTTCAGAACATTTCACGATGGAACACCATCGCCTGAATTATCCACCAACAAAGTCCCCTCTCCCAGACACAGAGGAGAAGTAGTAGTGACAGCCATTAATATCTATTATAGGTCTTAGCTACATGCTAGGTATGTAATAAATGCATAATAAACATTATTTGATGGAATCCTCACAAAAAACTCTAAGAGGGAGGTAATTTTATCATCATCCATACTTGGAGATTCAGAGATTAATTTAAGTGGATTGCCCACAGCCTTCAACTTGTAAGTGGCTGCATCAGGGTTTAGGTGCAGATCTTTCTCCCTCCCAAGACCATGTTCCTAACCACTCTTTTACCCTTCACCCTTTTTAGTATTTTAATTGTGGTAAAATACATATAACATGAAATACCATTTTTGCCATTTGAAATGTACAGTTCAGTATTGTTTAGTACATTTACATTGTTGTGCAAACAACCTCCAGAACTCCTTTCATCTTCCAAACTAAAAATCTGCACCCATTAAACAATAACTCCTAGTTCCCTGTTCCCTCAAACCTCTGGTGATCACTATTCTACTCTCTGTCTCTATGAATTTGACTACTCTAAGTACAGCATATAAATGGAATCATATATTATTGTCTTCAAGGTTCTTTCATGTTATTGCATGTGTCAAAATTTCCTTCATTTTTAAGGCTCATTAATAACCCATTTTTTACTTATCCCACATCTTATATATTCATGTATATGTATATATACCACATTTTTAAATTCATTGTCTGTTGATGGACAGCTGGATTGCTTCTACCTTTTGGCTACTATGCTGCTATGATCATGGGTGTTCAAAGATCTTTTTAACACCCTGCTTTCCATTCTTTTGGGTATATACCCAGAAGTGGACTATTGAATCATATTGCAATTCCATTTTCAATCTTTTGAGGAACTGTCATTCTGCTTTTCATAGCATTTTGTATTCCAACCAAAGGTTCCAATTTTTCCACATCCTCAAGTCTCTTGTACACCTCTGCCCATAAGCAAACTCACATTGAAATGGCTGCTAAATAAACCATACATCCTCAAACCAAACCTAGCCAAAGTGAACTGGATTCACGTCCGCTGCCAGCTAACAACCCACAGCAAGATACAGTTGATGCTTAAGAAAACAATCCCATCCTCTATTGCAGAAGGGTGTGCCAGGCAACCACACTAGGTCCCCACCCTGAGCCCAGAAGTGTTCCTCAGTATCCAGGAAGTACTTAGCAGCAGTCTGGGCTGCACTTTCCAGGTATCTTATGACTCCTCTCCTTCCCTGGCACTCATTTTATTTTCCATTGCCAACATTGTCAGTGACTACACTGAAAAGCTATGTCAATCGTTCCTTTGTCTGAGGGAAGGACATTCATCATTTGCTTTTCTAAATTTAAAAATGTGGGCGTTGGCTCACATTACGCTCTGTAATTTCAGTTAGTGAGTTAATGGGAAAGATGCATTAACATTCTGTTTGTGGTTTAAAATACATATTTACATAGTTTGACTTTTCATATCCCCAAACTTATAATTTATCCATCATTATGTTCACTGTTCTCTACTCTTAAACATTAACTGCCCTCATTTAGGTGATGAAAGATGGGGAGGCAAGCTGTGGTGGTTTCACGCAGATGGAAAGCTGATCATCTCAAAGCAGAGTGGCGCACTCTTGCCCACTGGTCGGGGAAGGAGAAGGTTCTGGCCGAAATCTCTGAGTTAATGGGTTTATGCGGAGCTGTTGCATCCAAACATAACAGACAAGGATGACTGAGCTGGAGCCTTGCGTCAACTCTACCATTTTATGTTCAAGGCTAGACCGAGCCATGACTCTGACCTTGCATACCAAGAGCTCAGATTCCCACCCACAGTGGCTGCTGAGGATCCCAGGATACTAGTAAACTTCCTGCTTCATCTTCCTATTTGTTTTGTTATAAGATATCTTCACTTTTTACCAGCACATTTAACTTCTCCAACTCATTCTTAAGTCTCAAATATTTCCCTGTATTTCTACTGACATCTAAACAAATGGAGTAAATACTGCCGAGAGAAAAGTGTGCAGGCCTTGGCATCTGATGGAGATGGGTTCAGATCCCAGCTCTGCCGCTTGTCAGCTGTAGAAACTTGGGTGATTCAGTGAAATTCAGAGAGTCTCAATGATTTCATCCATAACAGGAGGAAGATAAAAGCTACCTCATGAACAATGGCCAGTGTTTATAGTATGCATTCTCAGTGGCAGGGCATAGTTACACTACATATTATGTTTCATTTGGTTCTACTATAATACTATATAAAGAATGGCAAGGAAAGTGTCTTTTCCACTTCTAGCCTTTGTGTCTCACAAATGGCTTTCACAGAGTAGGAACTTAATGTTTAGTGCCTGTTGAATTAATCACAGGGACAGAACAATTGTCAAATCAAACTAATGAGAACAATTAGGTAGGCTTTAGTCTAGAAAGAAAGTCAAAGACTGAGGAAAGTCCCATCAGAAATAGGAGAATCACACAAGGACAAATAAAAACACTTGTTCATTCTATCCTACTGGGAAAGAGGGAGAAAATCTTAAGGCTGGGTAAACGACTAAATTTTAAGACAAAGGAAAAATTATTTTATTGACCTTGTAAACTTTGTCCCCAAAGTTGGTGCAGGCTGAAGTGACGAATCTATTCCCCCCAAAATTAAGTAAACTCACCAGCACCAAGACCCGTAAGGAACTGATTAGCCATATACAAAATAAATAATTAGGAAATAGGTTGGGTGCCTTACCAGACTTACCGTTTGAGGGCCTGTGCTTCCCTCCTGCCTGGCTTCCCATTCAGAAATTATGTGTCAGTTCCTAATTTACATTCCATTCCCCTTGGGGCCTTCCTGCTAGTAGACAACCAATTAAATTCCTACCCTCAAAGTCTCAAGATACACTGTAGTCCTACCTTATCCACAGGGGATACATTTTAAGAGCCCCAGTGAATGCCTGAAACCACAGATGGCACCAAACCTTATATATATACTGTGATTTTTCCTACACATACACATGTACCTATGATAAAGTTTAATTTGTAAATTAGGCAGAGTAAGAGATTAAAAACAATAATAAAAAATAATAAAAACAATAATAACAAAAACAATTAGGATATACAAATACTGTAATAAAACTTATGTGAATAGCTTTGGTCGACTTGAGCACAAGCACTGAGATACTGTGACAGTCAATCTGATAGCCCAATGGGCTACTAAGTGACTAAGTGGTAAGTAGTCTACATGGTACGGGTACCCTGGACAAAGGGATGATTCATGCTCTAGGCGGAGCAGAGCAGGATGGTGCAAAATTTCATCATGCAACTCAGAATGACAAGCAATTAAAACTTTTAAATTGTTTATTTTTGAAATTTTCCATGTAGTATTTTTGGATAACAGTTGGCCATGGGTAACCGAAACAATGGAAGGCAAAACTGTGGATAAAGAAGAGCAACTGTAGTCTCTCCAAAGAATAGGCAGATTTTAATAAAACCCTCCTAGAGAGGGAAATGAACCCATCCTGAATCAGAGACGCAAAGTTGTGTAGGAAAAAGGAATGTACTTGGGGGGAGGCGGCTCTCTTTACTCTGGTCATGCCGCCATGTCCTAACAGAAACAGAAGATGGCTATGGAAGAAGCAGAATGAGTGTCCTCTCCGCTGCAACCTTGTCACCAGCCTTTCCTAGATTCCAGGGATTCGATGAATCCCTCTTCTCTGTCAGGCTGTCTCTACTCCTCTCAAACACTGGACAAATCAAAGCCTGTGTTGTGGGTCAGCAGCACAATGATGGCTGGTCTATCTTTTCTCTCCTTTTGGCCTTCAGCCTAAGCCCCTTCACCTGGGGCTCACTGGTCCTATTTTAGGCATCCAGAGTAGGGCAGCTGACGCCCTCTTCAGTTGTTGAACACAGTCCTTCCGGCATCCCTCCAAGTTGCGTCTTCTCCAGGCTAAATGTACCCAGCTCTTTCTATAGTCACTCTGATGACCTAGCATTGAAGACTCCCATTCACCCCCCTAAAATGACTCTGAGTGACTGATTTTTCATGGTAGATGAGGATTTTTGTCTCCCTTGGGATAGTAAACAGGATGGGGTGTGAAATGCTAATTCTATATGAAAGTCACAAACAGAATGAGGACATAAAATAAGTGTCAGAGCCTCAAGGAACCTTAGAGACAATCCAGTGTGTACTCTACTTTGTAAAGGGTTTGAAGGTCACAGGCAAAACCCGGATGAGAGTCCCAGCCCTGCAGTTCCTAGGCTAGCAAGTAGTTCTGCTCTACACTGTTTCCCTGGATGAAGATCGCTAGTATGTGGTGTGTCCTTCTGCTAACACATGAGCATCCCTATGTAATTCCTGCACCTGACATTGGGGTGCACTGGCTCACTCCCCACCCCCACCTCTACCCCTCACACATCCCCAGGCAGATCTGAATGCCTGCCAACTCTGGGGATGATTTACAGAGCCTGGGAGATGATTTTCCAAGAGAACACTCCATTTAATTGGCCTTTGGTATATCTCCTCAGTGGTGATTTATTTGTCTAGGACAAGCCAAAGAACATCTCTCCCCACCTCTACAAAGCCTCTGGTCCCTGGCCCTCCAAGTTCAGCGAGTTTCTGGCCAGAGAATGTTCTTCCTCTCTGCCCACTCAGCATTTTTTTCTGTGGTTTGCAATCTCATTTGCTAAATATACTAAGATGCCCTGTACATAGTGGTCTACAGTTCTAAAGTGTGCCTGACTTCCTTTGGCTAGGAGCATCAGTCATAAGTCACTGTGCTGGCAGCTGCCATCCATTTATATCCATGACCCACCAGGAATGACAGTGCAAGTTCTTCCACGGCAATGCCTTTTTCATTCAGGACACTTCCATGAGAGTAGTACCTTCCCCTCCACCTCTATCCCCCCAAAACACAAGTACCGAGCAGAGTGGTAGGCATAGGGAAGGCCCTCAGTGAACACTTAGTAAATTAAATGATTACAAATAGTCAAGGAATAATTTTAAACTTGATACTTATTTATGAGTGCTGAGTGACAATGGCAGACGGAGGTTAAAATCACCTTGAATGCAAACCTACACAGCAAGTACGATGAAGCACATTCTGAGTGGAGAAAGCCAAGGCTTGTTGAAAAAATAAGCAGTATAAAACTTCCCAGGCTTGCAAATAGCTTCAGACTTTTACTAGCCTACAGCTGCTTTCTACCAGCCCAATTGACATAGCCCCTGCCAAGCAGTCCCTGCGAGATTTCCTAAAAGGTGAGTATCTCCCAGAGGTAGGGAGGTAAAAAGTGTGGGTTGGCAAGAGTTAGACTCTTATGCAAAGGTTTGGAGGGGAGGGGCACTCTGAACTCACCCCATTAAATGCACCCCATTGAGCAGGCCTGACCCCGGCAATGCAGTTCTCTGAACTCAACAGTGCTGGGCTTTCCTGAGAGACTGGGGCTGGAGGGTGAGGGCTAGAAGAAAATCAGAATATGTGGTAATTGGTCCCCAGTACAGAAGTTGGGTTTAAAACGTCAAGGGCAGTTTTTAAATGTGAGGAAACTAAATAACGGGGGCAGGCAGTGTAAAGCATGAGGAGGAGGAGGTGGAAGGTGGAGAAGGAGCTAGTTACTGACCCTTATGGGTGGGAATAGATGCTGAGGGCAGACTCTTGTATTTCCTCAAACAGCCCCCTGGCTGAAGACAGGCCGTCTTCTGGTAAAGATCCTCATGGGAAGGGTGGCATGGTGGGTGGGGGCAAAGAGCCAGGATCACTAGGAAAGATGGCAGATGTTTGGGCTCCATGGAAATGGATGCCTTGAACTAAGTCTTCCCTGAAGACCAAAGGGATTTTCCTGCCAGAACTGTCCTCCCTTGTCCAGAAAGAACATCAATAAAATGGTGGGTGACAGGATAGAGAGTGGTCACAGAACAGGGGCTGGGGGTGAAGCTAAGAGAAAGGAAAATTTCACCACCTGTGTGGGGTAGGGGCCATGAGGCAGGCCAGCCCCAGAAAGATCACTCTTCAGGAGTGCATGTGTGGGGCCAGCCGACTTGATCTTGGCTAGAAGAGGCTTTCTCCTCCCCACTGCTCCAGGGAACTGTGGAAAATACAGTGGAAGATTGCATTACCAATTTCTGTTGGCCTAACACAATGAAAACCCATATCTAATTTGCTGTCCACTATCCCCCCAGGTCCCCTTCAGCATTTACTGCTTTCCAAATATCTTCCTCCCATTGAATATCTGTGTTTCGGATTATTTGTCCCCAGATGTATTAGGATGTATTTACTGCAGCTGAATCTCATCTAGTGATTTCCTGTCCATATGCCTGACAGCTCCAGGTCCCTTTATGCCACATCTCCTTCATTGATAGGCTTTGTAATGCCTCGCCATTTAGGACAATATAAAAATTTAATTAACATATTCTTTACAAATTTCCTAAGTTATTAACAAAAATGCAGAACACAATGACACAACCATCTCTGCGGCAGCCCGTGGCCTTTGTCTATCTCCAATGCCACAATGAAGTGGCTCATTCAGCATACCAAAGAGCTGTGCCAAGCCCTCTAATCATGAAATAGGCAAAAGGATCCTTGGTTCAGTGTAATTAAAATGACATTGAACCAGGACCTAAATGAAGTAGATTTTAGTCCCAGCTCTGCTAATAGTTATAAGCTAAGAAACCTTAAGTAAGCTACCTCTACATTCACTTACTAGTGAGTATGTTCACTATTAGTCTTCATAAAAGATTTAAGAATGATATTAATAATTCTGATAACAATGCTAATAATAGTTCATATTAATTAAGCTACTACTATGTGCCAGGTACATTACTTATACTATTTCTAACTTTTACAATATTCCTACAAAGTTAAGTTTTATAACCTGCATTCTGCTGATGAGAAAACTGAGCTGAAAGGGTTTAAAGGACTTGCTTTTAACAATAGTTAAAAGCTCTGCTTTGAACTGGTATCTTTATGATTTGGGGGAAAAAAAACCCACAGTATTCTGGTAGAGCCCTCTGGATACTAAGAAAGAGTGGGCTCCTCCTCCACTAAGCTTTCCTCTTCCTTAGCTGTTGTCCACATGGTCTCCCTCTGTGGTAAACATCGCTGAGGGTCTGCAATGTGCCAGCCCCTTCTGCTAGACAAAAAGCTTTCAGCCATAAGTGATTCAAGGAGTTTAGACCCCCGAACCTCGTCTTTCTCACAGTACCCAGGTAAAGGAGTATTACTGGGAAGTATTCTGTAGTCAAATGAATTTGGGAGACACAGAGTTAAGCAAGGTTCTTCCCAATAAGACCCTCTAGACTTTGATATTATCCCGATGTATATTGGATCGCTCCCAAAGAGGGTAGAGGAGGCAGTACTTCCCAGCTTATTTAATTGTAGGAACCTTTTAGGTGTAGCATCTCAAAACATCAGTCCTCCCAGCAACAGACTCAGAGGAATGCTACAGTAATAGACTGAAAGGGCACTGGTGTCTTCCAAGCTTCAGCCCTCAGCAAGCTCCTGCCTGCCTCTGGATTCCTATAGCATGGGCTGTCCAAAGGGGACCTTGGGCCCATGGACTATATTGTCCAGTGTTATCAGATAACTCTTCATATTTATGGCCTCAGTTGAAAGCTCACCTAAGTCAGAGAGGTATTTGATTCATCCTTCCTAACCCTAAGGCTTCTCTTTATTTATTTCTTTTTAAAATCCCATTCTATATCTCATTTTAATTCCCTTTCCCACCATACATACCCACTCAAATGTTAAAATGAGTCCTTTCGAATGGTGGTCTTGTTGCCATATGTTTTAAAATACTAAATAGTTATATAGTACTGGGTGTATATATTTTATTTTTTTCAGTTTTTAAATTAAACCCAACTTTTTTTAACATCAATGTTTTAAAGTGTAGATTTTATTGGTGAGGCCAATAGATCAGGGCATGACTGCTATTGAGAAGATAGATTGTTGCTCACAGGTTCCAAGAGGAAGGGCACACCACACCATGCAGGGGTATGTGGGAAGTATCAGGATCTCAGGATCGGTCAGGAGGCAGAGGGACCAAGGGTAAAGTATGAGAAAGAGGCTTTACTGTGGTTTTGTGGGAAGGAATGGGGGAGGTGAGGTAAGCAGGCTTAGGGTTGGCTAGTTTGAGTGATTTCAGCAGGCTTCGGGCTGTAGGAGCTCCCCTGAGTTGTCTGGTGCCTGGCTTTGAGATGGCTAGGTCAGAGGAGAATTGCTTCCTGAGGTGTAAGAGCCAGATAGAGGAGGTGGTTAAGGCTGTGGTCTCTGGACTGGTTAGTTTTAATATGAAAAGTCTGCTCCCAGGTGAGTCACCTGTGATCTCTAAGACCTGTTTAGCCCTGGTAGGGGGAACATTTTCCTAGTCAGCTAGGCCCTACATGCCAGAGCATCAAGAATACAGGAAATTAGAAAGTGTAGTCTATTAAATCCAGCCCAAGCTGCCATGCATCCACTGAAATCCGTGCTCCTGACTGTGGCACCGTCCTCTAAGGCAGATGTCCATTGCAATCTCCCAGAGTTGCCTTCAACTCAAAGTTGCCTTCCACTACCACAAATAATACTGTAATGAAAATCCTCATAAACACCTCCTTATGGTCCTATGTAAAAATTTCATTGGGATATATATCTTATAATGGAATTACTGGGTCAGAGGGCATGAGTATGTTAATTCAACTCAGTTGGGCCAGGCTATACTCCAGAGCTGTACTCATACCAACATGGTGTGAAGGTTCCTAAAACTCCACATCCCAACAGCACTTATCTTTATCTGGCTTTTTAGTTGTTCTTGTCTAATAGGTGCAAACTTACAACTTATTCTTACATTAATTTGCATTTCTCTGATTTCTAACAACTGACTTATTTGGCTTTGTTCCTGTTTGGCTTTGATACATGTTGCTAACCTGATTCTAGGTGAGCAATAAATAACTAAAGGGAAATGCTAGACAGATATTCTTTGGGTTATAGGAGCAGAGGCTGCTTAGCTCTGGCTCATCACACCAGAGATCCATGAGCAAAGGCAATTATTCCAGGAACAAATACATCTTTGTTTTGGGCTTTTATGAATGAGACCAGAGTCTGATGCAACCATCTAGGAGACAAACTTCATTTTGACAGCTTTCCCCAAAGTGACAGGCAGGGAAGCCCAGGCTCAAGAAGGTGTACAATGCAAGTCTCTGCTACGTCAAGTTGGTAGCTGGAGGCTGAGGACTATAATTTAGAAGTACAAATAGTTATCCCATCTCCATGCTAGTGGGTTCTGTAGTATGACATCACTGAAATATTTAAACAAGAAAAGATATAGTTTATTAAATGTAAGCAAATCAAAGAAGAAAGAGAGTAAGAGATGGTATTTAATATCTATGTCACATAATATACATATAAAGCATATATAGCCAAATATAATTCATATATAGTAAATATATATAGAAACATATAATGTGCTCATCTGGTAAGAATTTATGTTTATAGATACATGCTTCATATAGCAGTGTCTTTTTATAGATAATTTTTTCCTTACAAATACACTACAAACCTAATACCCAGTTTGTATCCAGTTCAGCCCCTATTCTCAGATCCACTTATATAGATGGATTTCTTTGGTTCCATCATAGGCAATTAGCAGGATTAAAAAGAAAATTAAAACATACCTTGTCAATAAAAATTTATATGCATATAAAATATATACCATGCTATAAACAATCCATGGTTATATCTGATTGTACATAAACAAATGCACAATAGACAATCTAATAATGATGTTTTTATTTTAAAAAATTGACAGTGTTAAGTATAAACACCACTAACTAGGGGCCAATACAAAATCTGAGTTTGATGCTAGGAAACATAAAGGTGTCACTAGGGCCATGTCAGATACTTCTCTCCCAACTTTATTTTCTCCTCTGCCCATAATAAGAGAGTCTTCGGTGCAACTGCTGAAAGTAAACTGGCTGCTGCAGCTGTTTTCCACTAAGGGTTCCTGGAGGAGTCATGGCATGAAGACACAGCCCATCTGGAAAGGACGGATCGCTAACTTGCTCATTTAAAACAAAAGTAAATTCTGACTCTCCACAGACCTTTGAAAGAGGCATTTGCTTCTGAGTGCACATCTAGTCTACTCTCTGACTTATGTAGATGGGATAAACGGTGCTCTCATCTACACATCACCCTGAATTAGCTAGTAAATCACAATGCAGTAGCTAATAACAGCCATAAAGCCTTTTGAGTTTTACAAGGTGTTTATAATGGGAAGCTCACTATGATTTATATGAAAAACATGAGTCAGCTCCTGAGACAAATCTGATATGTGGACAGTGGCCTTGTGGTATGACCTCCAGCAAGCCTCTAAATAAATTGCACAATTTCCCTCTGGCCCAAGGCAGGCCACTTTCTCATACACATATTTTCAGACTGTGATTTGGTAAGAGAACTGAGAGCTGGTACCTGCCTGATCTTCCCTGGTTACTGGCCATGAGGAAGGAAGTAATCGTTCTAATGTAGCTCAATGTAGTGAATGATGATACAGACCAGGGATGGTTTAAGACCATCTCTATGTTTGGTGCTCATGAAGTATAACAGAAGATATATGAGATCCATTCCCTACCCTCCCAGTAGAGAAAGTAAGGTGGATATACACAAATATTAGAAAATATAATATGATTTGTAAGAGAGCAGTTAAAGAGAAGCGCTTGGGTGTGGGAATTACTGAGGCCCCAGTTTCATGAGGCCTTATGAGGAGGTTTCATAGAGGACAGGCACTGAGTTGGACAATAAAGGATGGGAAGAACTTATGAGAGGGAGAAGATGGGAAAGATATTCACTATAGGAGAGTAAGTAAGAAAAGACACTGGGTCAGCAATAATAATAGCATATCTGTTTTGATAGAAAGAAAGGAGAATGAAGAAAAAGAAAAACTTGATACAGACTGGCTTAAATGAACTTAAAAATGAACTGAAGGAGAGTGGGAAATGAGGTCAGAAATCACGACTCACAACTCAGAGCTGGCATCAAATAACCACAGGTGCCCAAGCAGAGGGCCCTGTGCAATGAGGGTCCCAAAGTTCCTGCCAGGTAGAGACCAACTCAAGTAAAAGAGATCAGCAGGATGAAGTCAGGGCCCTTCCTTACTCCCTGCCATTATAAAAAACTGACATAAGATGACTTACAGATAGCATTTTTTAAAAAAGAAAAGCCATCTCCATCATTACCAGATGATTCTAGATTTGAGTCATAGCCTGTTGTGTGTGCACTCTGATGTCCTAGGAGAAAATAATTGTACTGTCTTGGTTTAATTTCTTACTTTCTTCCCATAGTTTCCAGGTCCTTTCCTTTGGTTTATATATTTTGATGTTAAGACTTTTTCTAATGGAACGTTATTCTTCTGGTGTCCATCTAATTGAAGCTCCAAGCATTTTTGCAAACTTCTCCAACTTAATGAGGACTTCACTGTTGAAAGCCATTTAGGACCCCTCACGCAGGATCCCTGGATACCTACAGAGACCCACTCCCATGGGCTGTGTTCCTTCCCTGTGGAGTCCATATGGGCAGCATTGAGAGAGGCAAGAGATGCATCCTGCCTATTCATTCAGAAGTGCACGTAACTATAAGCCTCTCTCTGATTCTTCCTTCCAGAGCCAAATCTAAATTAAAAAATCCATCTAAAAATCCCTTTGAAAAATTCTGTCCATCGGACTTTCATAGTCAGAACATGATTAACAAAAAGGGAATAAGAGTATACAGGTCAAGTTACTTAAAATATTCAACCTATAGCATCCATCTACTTCAGCGATTTTCAACCAGTGTGCTACAAGAATTTTTAAAACATGTAATAACCTGACTATTTAGTCAAGGACACTGACCTATTTTCCCTTAGACTGTCAAATAAAAAATGACAACAGCCAAGACAACAATAGTCATTGGGTGTGAATGAATCAAAATTATACCTATTTTTTTGTCAGATCAGCAAAAAAAATTTTTTTTTGGTGTGCTGCAAAGTTTTAGTAATTTGTTTATGTGTGCCAAGAGATAGAAATGTTGAAAATCACTGATCTACTTTATCAGACACTTAGAGGAGGAAAGATTTGTAGGCACCTAAGCTGTGCCTACAAAAGATGTAAAAGATGCCAACATAGTTAAGATTGAAAAAAATAAAAGATTTAAGCCCATCTTTCCTACAAAGTGCTCCCAATGAAGGTTGAGACTCTTTCCATTGCTTATGTATGCCAAAGCCTTCCAAGGAGCTTAATATACTTAATAAATATAGCATGGATGGACAGATGGATGGATGGATGGGAAAGAACTGAAGAAATTAGACTTGAAGATAAATGGGTAGAAACTTTGGAAAATGAATGAAAAAGAAGGTCTTCCCCAAGGATGCCCCTAAGATCCCATTTTGGCTGTTTGATGGAACAAGGAAAAAGGGAGATAACTCTATTTCTTAACTCTCTTACATCCTTGAAAAATGCCGTTAATCACCTAGTGCAAGTTTTCCTCATTCCAGCGAACAAACAGCCCCACTGAGATCCCCAGTATCAGGTAATACTGGCGCCCTCTCCCACTGTTAGAGTGGGAGGGCAAGGTGAGAGGACAAGTTCCACACACCTGGGACAAGTATATTACAGAGCACGTCCTGATAAAAAGTAACACAAATCTTGGGCTTGAGGGGATTTAATTTTCACACCTGGCCTGAAAATGCTTCCAATCTTGAGGCTCCATCCATATCTCTTTCCATCTAAACCTCTGGGTGAGGATGCCATCCTGCCTGGCAAAGCTAAAATGTACTCTATTTTCCTGAAAAGCAGAGGATCTTGAGCAGCTTTCTTTTGCCCTCATCATTCCAAATTCTCTATTTTAAACGACTCAGGAAGAATTCCTCTTAATCTTGAAACTCAAATGATAAGATCATAAATAAACAGCGACCTCCCAATAAAGGCTGAAAAACCATGATCTTGGGAGCTCGACTTCCTTCCTTCTAGCATGATCATGTCCCCGATTGGGAAGAGATCTGTCTCAGTGCATTTTTAAAATATGAATATTTTTTCTTCCCAGTGGTCATGGAGAGCATAAATTGCCATTAGCCATGACAAAGACAGATAACCTGCTGTACAGGAGACAGATAGCAAAAAAGCTGACTACGCTGTCATTTTTCTATAACCTGAAGATCTCCAGCTGCCTCTGTCAAAATTTCACCCTGCTAGAAAGCTTATTTTGAATAAAAGTAAAGTGAAATATAATTTTTCTTTTAAAACAGTGTCCAGTCACCATGAATTCCAAGTATGAGGATGGTGGCCTGGCTCTGAAACTCAAGCACATAGAAGCGGGACAGTAACACACAGATCTTCACCCAATTCTTCTCTGGCTTTGGTCCTTCTTCCTCAGCCAATGGTTTGGGGTGGGAATTTCTGACCTGGAGGTCCCCTCCTGCAGTTTACAAAAGAAAACACTAGTGGTTTGAAGATGTGAGCTGCTGCAAGCTAGACACACAAGAGCAAATATGATTCCTCACCATGTCCCTGCCTCCCAGTAGTGTGGAGAAAGTATAGGTGATGTGTAAGAAAAGTAAGCTGTGGTCCTAACTAGGTTAAGTCAACATAGATGCCAGCAGGCAGATAAGGGACAATTTGGAAGCGAACTACACAGCCTGCTCCTCTTTCTGCTCCTAGGTATACACACATTTTTGAAAAAATGGTAGACCTTCCTGGGAGGTGGGGACTGGCCTGAATTCCATGGTTGCCACCTCTGGAAGAGCTGCCATTGCCGTTTTGTGCCCACGGAGGAGCATTTACGGATAGTAACATGGTGTCCCAATGGCTTGGGCTCTCCTTTCCTGAGCTGTGTCTTCTCATCCTAAGTCCAGACATCTTCAGAACAGCCAAGTTACAAATTATACAACAGCGAAGTGCGGAGCCAAGAGGAGGCCTGAGTTCTGCTCTCACTTTCATTTCTTCCAGGAATACTCAGTGATTCCCACAACCTCTCTGTTTTAGCATGCCCTCCTTGGAAAACTAAGTACCACCTTTTCCACATTTCTCTTATCAGTATTGTGAGCCTGAGAAAAAGATCATGTGTGTGAAAATGCTTTCAAAGTTAGTATCTCTCCATGTTCACATTCAAGACTTTGAAATGCAAATAATTAAAAGGAAGGTTAAAAACAGAGAAAAAAGAAAGAAAGGGGAAGAGAGAGGGAGAGACAGATACCACCTCCAAGGTCAATGAGCAATCCAGGTGGGCTGCAGAAAAGTGAGACGGAAAAAGCACTACCCCCTCTTAGGGCACCATGAGTCTCAGAGAGCACAGCCCCCTAGAGCCTCCCTCACAGACTCCTTGGGGTATCCTGGCCCCTCCCTCTACACAGGCTAATAACTGGGCAGAGGAAGTAGGGTGCATATGATAATGACCCCTTTTCTTATTTAAACAGGCCGTTTTTCTTCGTAATAAATGCTTTTTTTTGTCAGCTCAAATATTCCCCTTTGATAGAAACCTGAAAATAATTAGCTTTAATAGCTCTGCTGTGAATAATGCCACACAAGAAGGAGGTAGATGTTAATAGAAACCTTCCACTCCAAAACTAAGTCACCCTCTAGGCTTCCCTCCCCAGAAAAGAAATGTAACAAGAAAAAGATTATAGGTTTAGCACTACTCGGGAAGAAATGTATATTTGAAATAAATGCATGAAATCCTAAAAACAGCACGCACTGAAAACTTCATATTTAGTTTGATTTGCTTTCCAAATCACACAGACTGCACAGTTGCATACAATCTTTAAACAAGTACAACCCCTGAGAAGTGTGGATAGATTTAAGAGAAATAAAAGCAAGATCAGCCAGCTTGTAATCTTCTTTTCTCTTTTTTCCTTCCCAAAGCTGCATTAAACTGCCTATTGAGAACAATAACATATTTGTGCTTTTATAGGTGGAATGATTGGTATTATGCAAAGATTTGGCTAACAGTCTAAAGGCACATTCACACTGATCGGGGCTACATGCTGTTAATAATTTTCGGGATGCTCTAGGGAACCTGTAATTCCCTAGGACTACAACTTAGCAGGTCAATACATGCTTTGTGGGAGCTCCTGCAGGTTCTAAGCCTTTCTCCCAGAACCATACCAACCAATGAGACTTTGCGAAGCCCATTCCCAAAGAGAGCCTTAGAAATGTTAAGTGTCCCTTTTGACCTACATTCTTCCTCCAGCCTGGGTAGATGAAATCACTCATCCAGGATGAACTGCCAACTTGAAAACGGTACTAGGGATTCTTATACAGAGTCTAAACTTGCTCATATGCCCACACTCTGTGATCCAATAAACTCCCTGGAAAAAATGATCCTGAAAGAAATTTAAAGGAAACACACACACACACACACACACACACGTTTTATACATAGAGTTAAAATCTAAAATCAGTGGGAAAATGGTTTCATAACTGATAGTATTTATATCAATTTGATGAAGAACTGTAAAGTCCATAAAAATAATAAATTTGAGGACTACAAAGTAGCACCATAAAAATATGAGGTAAAAAAGTAGAGCATTAAACACACATAAAATATCTATAGAAAAGAATAAGGTTTCGAAAAGAATAGAGAAAAATGAAAAGGCATAGAGTTAGCACATAGGGAATACAGTTAAAAGATTTTCTTTGTTAATTTCCCTTAATGAGATCATAACATTGCTTTAATACTATACAAAAATAAAATAAAACAGAACAAAATGGTCCCTGGGCCTTTTAATCTTTGATTACCACACATATGCCTGAACCCTGAGATTCAAAGGCTAAGCTCAAGTGTAACTTATAATTCCCCTTTCAGGAAATTCAGGAATCCCTCCTTAAGGAAGTTCGCGGAGGGTGGTAACATTTAGTTGCATGGACAAACACAATCAGATCATTGCCAGACTGGTTGTTTCATCTGAGATAGAGAAAAACAAATTGCATATAAACATTTAGAAATATGTAGATTGTGAAGTCTTACTTTAAAACTACTCCATAGAGAGATCTGTTTAAATATTAACACACACACACATGCACACACATGCAAACACAGTAGCAATAGCAGCAGCAGCAGCACTGAAAGTCCTTTGGTTGTGGTGCAGTACACCTTACAGGAATAATTCATATTGTCTACGAACAGGAAACCCAAGCAGCAGGAAGAGGCTGAACGGCAGACCTCATGTCCATCTGCGGGAACAGCTGAGTGATGGGGGCCATGAGCACAGCCCCTGCTCCCCCTAAATCAAACATGCGCCTCTATCGTTTCTGACATGCTCATGCCTTTGAGAGGCAAATAAAGCAAGGAGTGTCCTCTTCATTCTCCGGGAGGTTCATGCCAATCCCTGGCTAAAGGGCTTACCTTTCCTGCATGCCACCTTGGAGGGGTAATAGAACATCGTTGATTAGAAGGGACTATTTTCGGGACAACTGCAGGTTGTGCCTAAAATAATTTTTTATGAAAGGTTTCTTTCAAAGCAGTTGCTTCTCTTTACTGAGCATCTACTATGTGCCAGACACTGCCAGATGCCCTGCATGCATTTATTTCTTATTGCCACAACAGATTGATATGGAAGGTATTGCTGCTCCATAACAAAGACCTGAATAACTGCAGAAATGTAGTGACTTGCCCAAGGTCACACTCCTTTAAATTGTAGAACAGGATTAGGACCAAAATCTCTGGACTCCTTGTCCAGGACCCTCAAAAACACTATTCTGCCTGTCCAACACACTCAGGGGGACACAGCATGACCTGCTTTTGCACAGGGGTTATAATTAGTCGTCTGGTCCCTGTTGCTTGCAGGGTAAACAATGTCTGATAAACCCACAATGCTGTAAGTATTTATTACACTGCAACCCAGCTGCCAACTGTCTAACCATTTTAATAAAAAGCTATTTTCTAAGGTTTATGTTTTATTGCGTGTATAACTCCCTTATTGGTTAGCATTTTGGAGTTGTGGAAAAGGTTATGAATTTAGAAACTGGCTGCATTCATATCATATTTAAAACTTAATGCTATTTTATTAAAGACATATGGGCCTCCAAAGTACACATATTAAATGTCATGTAAGAAGAGTAGCAGTTTAAATCATGGTCAAATTCATTTTTGACGTGACTCCGGAGGCTTCCCAAGATCTGAACTATTTCTTTGTAAATCTGGCAGTTTAACCACACTCATAAATCACTTTCAAAGCATATTATTTCTTAATTTTACTGCATTAGAGAGCGTTTGGCCTACACAGTGAACTGTTTGTAGCAGTTACGTGAACAAAGTTGCACATTTAGTCATATAATGTGCAAAAGAAGAGGGGAGGGGATGCAAGGAAAGCTTTTCATTCTTTAGTCTGCTTTACTTACCCTACCATTTTTACCTAAGCAAACGCAATTCACAGCGTTCAGATTACGCCTCTGTAATCTCAAAGTGCTGAAGTCACAAATTGGTATTGAGGGTTTTCTGCACACACAGAAAAAAAAATAATGTGTAGCTTAATCTTTTCCAAAACATCCCATGGCTAAAATCTAGAATGGGTGTAGAAATTACTGATTCTCCGCCCCCAAAATAACGTGTCTTTATGTACTATAGGTCTTGGTTCTCTTTTAATTCTCCAGAGATCCAACATCTCAACCTTGGGTTTTCAAAGCCCTTCTGATGAGGAATTAATGTTCTTTGGATGTGTATAACCAACCCCAAGATTCCACTTCCCAGTTTTCTCCATTCTACCAAGGGGCAAAAGCAGGCTGACTACAGTGACAAATTCCAGGATCTAAACATCAGCCTTGATTTCCAGATTCACCAAGGGAATTGGAGGAGGATTAAGAGAGTTGAGTCTAAGGTCACCCAGATGAAAGGGCTTAAGGGCTTATTTTTGCACCAGGCATCTTTTTCCCAATGTGGGCCCCACACAGACACTTCTCTGCTCCACTGCAGTTCACTGGAGCTGCTACACCATGGTCCTCTGGTTCCCACCAGTGACTGCGGAAGCTCCTCCAGCCTCTGCAGCACACCAACTTTTCTTGCACCTCCTTTTTGCCCTGCCTCCCTCCCGCCACCATCAACACAAGAACAAAATGGCCTTCTGCAGTGCCTAGGGAGACCCCAAATTCAGGGGCCCCAGCTTCCCCAAGATGATCAGGAGACTTTCTTTCTCCTCCCATATTTCTTTCTTTTATGTGTTCTACTCTCACCCAGAGGTAGACGTTTAGTAAAAGCCTTAGAAGCATTTTAAGTATAAAGCTCAGTTAAACCACCAGGAATATTAGGGCAAAATCCCCTTCTTGGAATGAATTATATCCTCTCAATATTCATATATTAAAGCCTTAACCTACTAATCTTTAATATCTATCTATCTACCTATCTATCTACCCACCTACCTATCTATCTCTCCCCTGTCATGTGAGGACATAGCAAGAAGGTGGCCATCTGAAAGCTGGGAAAAGAGCTCTCACCAAAACTGACCATCTGTCCATGCTGGTACCATGGTCTGGACTTCCAGGCTCCAGAACTATGAGAAAATAAATTTCTTTTATTTAAGCCACCCAGTCTATGGTGTTTTGTTATGGTTGCCCCAGCCATCTAATACATCCCATCTCAAGCCAAAATTACTTTCCCCATGTTTACCCACACAAACCAATGACAGCAATGCCACAAAAACAGAGATGTTTTAAAACTACACTGCTAAGGGCACTAGCTGACCCTGATTCTATATATTATGAACAGTGTTAGCTCCTTACACATATTACCTGATTTAATCCTCTCAAAAAATGTGAAAGGAGGCATTCTATTCCCTGTATTAACAAAGGAGAAATGAATGGCAAAAGATAGAAATTCGGCTTTTATTCCAAACCTAAATGTAATCCTGAAACTTGGAATGGGGCTGACCCCTAAACGGAGCAGCATATCTGACAACAGCAGCTTATGAACAAAGTAAGAATCATAGGTTTTCCATGGAATACTGCAGCCACAATAAATTCAGATTTTAAACATTCCCCAAAGGACAGTTGGAGGCAACCCCTTGAATCATGTCAAAAACAAAAGTGAAGGTTGGGTGATGGGGAGAAATGAATAAAAATGGGGCAAATAAAACATGGGAGAGGTCGCTAAGCCAAATAGCTCTGTGACAATGCAAAATAACAACAACAACAACAACAACAACAAAGTGACTCACTTCTAAATTTCACCAATGAGTTAAAAGTGTCATGAAGTAGAAGCCTCCCTTAAAATTCCCCGCTTCAAAAAAGAAAAATAATACAGGGTCTGGCACAAATAATGCCCCTTTTTATTACAAAATCTTTTATTACAAGATCATAAGCATGAAATTCTGTAACATAACAATATCACACCAAAGCACACCATATGACTTTTTAGGTGAAATGTTCAAAATAAAACTATAAATTATTATACCTACATTATTACCCTACAACCTCACTCAAGCAGGCGTTACTTCTGTTGGAATGATTATATATCTTTAGAGACTAGACAGGAGCATTAGCTTGCTATTGAAAAGAAACAATGAGTTCTAATTCAGGTAATGCAGCTCAAAATCTACTGCCATATTTTTAAATTCACATGAAAAATAAAATTATCTTGCAGTGTCCTTGGTATAAAGGCTGAGTGTATTGCTATCACTGACAATAGCACTGAACTCAGCTAAATTAGCATCAAAGGAAGCCCCAATTACAGAGCATCTGTACATTATTGATGGTGCTCTGTCTGTTAATCTAAGATACTCCATTGTAAGGAGCAGAAAAGCAAATAAAAGAGCTAATTGTATCACTACCCTTTAGGGACCCCAATGGCAGACCTGCTCTATCACGCTTGTGAAACATTACTTTGCCTGGTCAGAGGGACAATGATAAAGCATTTGGAGTGGGAGCAGGTACATAGTGACCATGGGTAGACAAAACAAGAGAGAGGCAAAAGCATACTTCCTAGAATGTTGTAACCAACTCTCACCAGCTCCAGTAGATATCTGGGAGCTTGGATATTCCTGGAGTTCTTGGCAGGGAGAAATAAGCTTGCTGGAGAAACAGGCAGGAAGCAGTGGTAATGTGTCATAACTCTTCTCCCTTATAATATGAAACAGCTTCTTTCTACTCCTCAAGGAAACCTTTGGGGCAAAGGCAAAGGTAATTTTTTAAAATGAGATGAAGCTCTCTTCTAAGCATCTCCTCTGAGCCTACTCTGTGAAGGAATAAGTGCCATTACTGGAGTTCATACTAACACCTACCTGTACGGACCTGCTTGGCACTCACCTGATGGCACCTTGAAATGTATGTGTTAGTCACATTCAGACAAATAGATCAGATTTTTATTTCATTCCAACTTGGGGAAGACTTTTGCCTCTATTCAAGTTGGACAACCTAAGATTACCCTACAATGTTAACCTATCTACTTCTCTGCTTCTTAAGCTTTTGGAGACAATGAAAAGAACAAGTGTTAAATATTAGTAACATCCCTTTCATCACTAAGCTTACATGACTTTTCTTTAATATCTTTTTAATATTCACTCTCCTTGTCTACCGTTATGGGCTGAATTGTATCCAAACCCCCTCAAATTCTTACATTTAAGCCCTAACCCCCAGTATTTCAAAATATGATTATGTTTAAAGACAGGGCCTTCAAAGAGGGGACTGAGCTAAAATGAGGTCACTGGATGGGTCCTAATCCAGTGTGGCTAGTATCCTTATAAGATGAGGAAGTCTGGACACATAAAAGAGATAGTAAAGACATGAGGACACATAAAGATGACCATGTGAGGATATAGCAAGAAGGTGACCATCTGCAAGCCAGAGAGAGAGGCCTCAGAAGAAACCAATCCTGTCAACACCCTGCTTTGGACTCCTAGCCTCCATAACCATGAGAAAATGAATTTCTGTTATTTAAGCCACCCAGTCTGTGGTATTTCATTATGGCAGCCATCATTCCCATTAGTTGCCAGCAGTTTGGCATTAACCAGAACTCTAGAGCAGAACTCATGCCATCTTCATTTTCTCCTTCTCCCTTAGCCACAGAATTGCAAAGAATATTAACATGTAATCAAAGTGAGCTTCAGAACAAGGTGCCTTATTTTTTTTCCTAGTGAGTCATCTATCTGACAGGTTTCCTCTTCCAGGATGCCTATCATCCTGAAGGTTCAGTCCCTACCATTGGATCCAGAAGGAACTTTCGAAGCCAGGCAGAGCTTTATGAAGCCACAGAGTGCAGATGGATAGAGGGCAAGGCCCTGGTCTAACTGAGGGGTGGGAACACTGGTGCTTTCATGATCCTCCCTTCTCTCAGACTTCAGTTTCTGGACTTCTTTCTGTTCCTAGACAAGTTGTTCCTGTTTTTCTAATCCACTCCTCCTCATCACTGGTTTAGAATCACTAGGCTTAAAGCAAGAATTAGTGGGAGCTGGGGGCAAGTGGAGTAAAGCATGTTAAGAATAAGGTATAGTTCAAGTTCACCAAAGCCTCTCTCAAGAGAAGCTCCCTGCCCAGCCCTGAAGCTGCACATGGAATTTGGGGTAATGTTAGTTGTAAAAATGGGTAAATTTAAATCAGCAACCCAACTTTATTCTGTGAGAACCCACCTTCTTAAAGAAACATCTCTATTTTCCTCTCCTCTTCTCTTCCCTTTCAAGCTTATTTTTTAAAAATAGTAATAAAAACATAAATTTCAAAAGAAAAATACCAAAAACTATCTTCTAGAGTGGATCAAGAAAAGGTCAAGTTGGAAATGGACAGATTATATATATATATAATTGGCTATTAAGGCTCCATCTCAGTCATTACCAGAGATCACACAGGTGACAACTTTTCATGGCCCATTTAAGAAGACTTACATTCTCTTCTTAAAAATAAGGCAACTGATACCATAGGGAAAAGTATATTTTGGGTAAGAACACATCAAAGGACCTTTTAGAATGTCATGTACCCATCACCAGGTGAGTTAGTATTGAGTATCTCACAGCCAACAGCTTCCTCCCAGATGAGTTACTATTGTATCTCTGAGAATCATTGGTTTTCTCCTTATCCCAGTGTCTGAGCACCTTACTACCATGAAGACCTCTCCCAGCATTCCCAGAAAGGCGGCTCTCAGCCCCTGCTCCTTGACATTTGTGGCCACCTGAGCACCAACACTTGCCTGAATGCTGAACAGCCTCAGGCCAGCAGCTGCCTCTGCACAGATTTCCCAAACACCTGCTATGCACAGAGCACTATACTCCTTCTCCAGACACTGAGGGACCTAGCACAGACTTGCCCACACTTTCCTTTCACTTCAAACTCTGCCAAATTTCCTCCTCATCCTCAAGTAAAATCATAAATTTAGCCTAACAGACTGAACCTTCTCAGCGTGGCTTCTACAATTCTCTGCCTAGCCCATGCATTTCACCAAAATGTGTTTGGGGGAGTAGTCACAAAGGCAAGGTCAAAATTGAAAATGACAAAGTTACCTTTGGCTGCCTTCCATGATCCAGCCTTCTTGCCTTTTTACTCCTGTCTCCTACCACATCCCCATGCCTAGTTAATGTAATTTAAGGGGTACAGGGGACACATCATGAGCTTTGAGGGCTAGGCAGACCTAAGGAAGAATCTGATTCCACATTGCTCTGCAGTTTTAGGTGGTGTATGGAAGTTCTCTGATCATCAGTTTCCTCATTTTTAGATTCAAGTTCAAGGAGAAATTTAGAGATGACATTTTTAAGTTGCTTGTACAGTACAATCTAGTACACAGTGGACACTAAATACATGCTAGTTGTTGCTTCTACGCACATGTCAGAAAAGTTTCACTGCATGTAGTAATGCACCTAAGGCTGGCCTTGTGATCCTAATTAATTACGCATGCAGAAAGACTACAGAAGTTGGTGTTCTGACACCCAAAGCTGCCACTAACTTAACTAAAACCCAAATTGTGTTCTAGTTAGGAGCTCTGGACCAAGTGGCCAGGGAAGGACCAGAGAGAAGAATATGTGGACGGATGGCCTATGTATTAGTTAGGTTTCTGTAGTAACACTATTCTTCAAAATTGTAGTGGCTTACAACAAGCATTTATTTCTTGTGCAGAGGTCTGTGGTTGGCCAGGGTAGCCCTGCTTCAGCTTCAGACTTCAGGTCAGGTCCAGGTCTGCTTAGTGTGAGTCTCATGTTGTTTTCATAGCAAGTGGCAGACATTCAAGAGAGTGAGTGAAAACACATGGTACCTCATAAGGCCTTGACCCAGAACTGGCATGCTGTCACTTCCATTCACATCCCATTGGCCAAAGCATCATGGCCAAGGCCAAAGTCAATGGGACAGGGAAGTGTATTGCTCCCTCAGAGGGAAGCCTGCCGGGGGCAGAAAGAAAGGAACAACTTTATACAAATAACAAAATCTACCACACTTCTCCCAACTTTTATGTTCCAGAGTATCTAGGAAGTATCTAGAAAGACTTACCTACTTCCCCCAAAAGAACCACTTCCTTCCATGATCCTCTAGGCATGTGTCTGTCCAAATGGCTTTGGGCAAAAGTAAGCATACTATAGGCCAAAAACAGGAAAAGTGTGGACCTGGGCTATTAGGACGTAGTAAAAGCCAACGATTCCAACAGAGATACCACAATATCTCACCAGGCATTGGGCTTAATGAAGAGCAAGACCCACTATGTGCTCAGCACCTGACCACACCCCAGGGACTTCTGGGAGCAGCTCTGAGAAGCTGCCACCACCAGCAGCTGCCACTGTTTCACTTTCCTTCCCTCTACTTCAGATTTCAATTCTCTGTCCATAGGGCTTTGCCAGGGCACTGGAGACACAACTTTTATGCAACAGTCTATCTCTGATTTCAGAGAGTTGCTATCCAAGTGCAAGGCAATGAAAAGCTACCCAAATTGCCTCTAAAGAGTAATACTCAAAGCATTTACTTGAGACATTGGATACCATGGTGCTAAAAATGGATAAATAAAAAACCCTTAAGGGATTCCCCCTCAAATAAATGTGGCAAATTGTGAATTAGGTGGAACAATGAAAACCAAACAAACTGCAAATTTTTGGCTCCTGGTATTGTTTCCAAACATACCACCTAAGCATCTTCCAAAATGAAAATTAAGTAAAAAATTTTCTCTCTTCAAAATTTACTCTAAAGTAACTGAAAATAGAATCTGAATAAGTCTCTAGGCAAGAAATATGTATGTAAAAACAGAAAGGAAGTATAAAATCCTAACATATTCAGGTAGTTAGAAATATCCAGAAAATCAAGTGTCTTTTTTATTTTTTAATCCTCACATGAGCATGTTTATTGATTTGAGAGAAAGAGAGAGAGAGAGGGAGACATTGATGTGAGAGAAACACCAATTGGTTGCCTCCCATATGTGTCTGCCCAGGGGTCAAAGCTGCAGCCTAGGTGTGTGGCCTGGGCAGGGATGGAACCTGTAATTTTTTCATATATTGGACAATGCTCCAACCAACTGAGCCACCTGGCCAGGGTTCAAGTGACATTTTTAGTTTTCTTTGAAATGTTTGGCACAGTAGAGAGCTTTCAGCATATATTGGCTCATTGTCTAATTAGCTGTATGTACTTATGGTTTACAATATTTATTTACAGGCATACCCTGGCTTTGTGTAAAATATATATTCTTGAAAATATTAAGTATAGAATGAATATTAGTAGTTGCAATCCATCTAGATGTATTTTCTGATAACATTTTACATCTTTGCAATAGGCTAGAGAAAGCTAACGGAAGATAGGAGAGACATATACATTGTACTTTAGAACAAGGGAACATTTAGAAAAAATTAAGCTAAGCATAAAAAAACAGCTAAGTGACCCAAACAAGCCACCAGGCTGTGCTCCTTTACAGTAAGACAAAAAAAAAAAAAACAATACAACAGCTAAGAGAGGGAAAAATCTCATTTTAACTGTATACAGACTGGTGGAACACCCCAACATGTTTTCTAAAAAAGCTACTTTTCATTCCTAAAAGCTCTCATCTGAGCAGGTAGATTCTGAGAGAAGGACTCAGAGAACCAGGTGAACCATCATGGGGAGTGTGCAGCCCAGACTGTGCTCTCACCTCCCCCAGCAAAGTACCTGATGAAGAAGCCCAGGCCCGGGGATCACAGCAGCCTCAGCTTTACCATCATAACAAATAACAGGTAAATCCTTTCGAAAAACAAATATCTCAGAATTTCTCTTTTCTGCCAACACACAGATTCAAATTATTATAACTCCTTAAGACAGAGGTCCCTTTCGGCTTTTCCAGAGGACAATATTTAGGCAATAAAATAAATGGATCATCTTTTGTGATGGATCTTCCAGTATGTTCTGTTCATGGTTTATTCTTTTTTTTTAATATATACATTTAAAAGATTTTATTTATTTATTTTTAGAGAGAGGAGAAGGGAGGGGAAAAGAGAGGGAGAGAAATGTCGATCTGAGAAAGAAATGTTGATCTGAGAGAGAAACATCAATCGGTTGCCTCTTGCATATGCCCGTGACCAGGAACTGAACTCACAACTCAGGCACATGCCCTGACCAGAAATCACACTGGTGACCCTTCACCCTGTGGGTGATGCCCAACCAACTGAGCCATACCAGCCAGGGCCATCGTTTATTCTTTTGAGAAATATTGGCTGAGCCTCTGCCATAGGCCAGGCACTGGAGATTTGAAAGTGGAAAAACAAAGTTCCTGCCTTCATGGAGCTGACAGCCCACCAGATGACACCTGCCTTCCCATTGCTTCCAAAACATGCATATAGATGGAAAAAAATAAGTTAACCAGGGAAGTTAGGGTCCATCTCCAAGTGACAAGATTAGGACTGTGTAGTGTAGTCATAGAAGCAGGCGATCCTTGGACCCAGATAACTTTCAACTTTTACTTTAAGGAGGAGAATAGAAAAGACTTGTGGAAGGTACAGGTATTCAGAAGTTTATTCCTTTAATGCATCACATTTTCCTCCCTCCCTCCCTTTCTCTCACTTATAAACATACACACTATATCTCTCTCCTCCAAAGATCCAAAGATGCACACAAACAAATAAGCCAACTATGAAAAACTATACAAATACACAAGCTATACATGATAGGAAACCCAAGCATGTTTGTATAAAGACTTGCTGACATATTTTCAAGTACCTATCTGCACTCATGAACACACCTATTTCCATATCTAACCTTTAAGAGAGTGGCCATTATTACGAGCAAAAATACACATGTTAAAACACTTTCTAATACAGGCTGTAATTCTCAGCCTAGCTGCCCCTGTAGTTACTCTCCTGATTGCTTCTATTAAATACTTGGTAGCCAACTTTATATACATGCCTGTAAACAAGAGGGCTCAGCTTTAAATAATTATGTCAAAGAAACGACAACTGTGCTCTTTGCCAGAACAGGGATGAATAATTACAAAGCCAGGACATAATTAAGCAATTCTGACTGTCGGATTCTTGAACTGTCTCTCTGATGTGCAGGGCTGGTGTGTCTGCCACGCACGCCCTCCTGGACAGTCCTCTGCACTGCTTTGATCTATGTTTCCTGGTGGGGCGAAGGGGGTCATGGTCTGGTCATTACAGAAGCCTTTCTTTGCCAGGGGGTGGGGGGCTTAGCCTTCTCTGCTTCCAGCTTGGTACTCTCTGAATGGACAATGGCATGATTCAATGGCCAATATTTGACAAAGATATATATTTTCTTCATAATTCTGGGAAATGAGCAAAGCCTAGCTGTTGTAAGTCCACTAACAATCCACAAACCACACACACACACACACACACACACACACACACACACACACACAAGTCTAGAAGAAGCCATTGTAGCCATAGGCATCACTCACTCTCTAATGAATGACAGCATCTTTCTGTAGGACAAGCAGACATCAGACCGAAGGAAGCTTTTAAACAGCAAAAACCAAAGGGCAGCAACTGTGTCATCATGAGAGAAAGCGAGAGAGAACTTGTGCTCAAGTGCCAGGGCTGCCAGGTACCAAATCAAACCTCTGGGAAATAGGGTTTATTAGATCCTGGATGATTTTGCATTTGCACCAGCCAAGAACACCCACACTGCCCGTTCCCTACCTCCAAGGCAAAGGCTGTGATTGGAGAGGCATTTTCCATTCTCCCAAATACTTTATGTCAGGAATAAAATGAAAACAGCTCCCCAAATCATGGCCCCCTTGATCATCCATCAGAGCCTTCTGCTGAATAAGCACAACAGGCCGCTGCTGCCTTGGAAAGGACAGAAGCCAACTTGAGATTCTGACGCTGTTATGAAAAATAGGTCTTCACCCAGTGTGCTCAGCACAGCGTCGGCAATTCACAGGGAGGAAATTGCTCTCCACTTAGGAGCTGAATCCAGGCATACACAAACCTCCAGAACATATATATGTATATATACACAGAGATGGAAAGCATATATACACACCTGCATAGGAACAAACATATGTCTGTATATACTGTGAGCAGGCGAGAACCAACCTTTTTAAACATCTATTTATTAATTCAGCAAGGAGCTCATTTAGCCTCTTTCTATCTGTAAGAAAAGTACCAGTGATATCTCTGCAAACAGACAAAAGGGAATTACCTGCCATTCATGAGAGGCATACAGTTTGATATGAGACCAGGAGCACAGAGGAATCCTCTGGTGTACTTGAAGGATCATGGCAAAAGCAGGATGTTTCACTGAAAGCCCAGACTCCTGGGTTCTGGTCCCAGTCTGCCTCACAGGATGCTAGGGCTTAAGAAAATGCCATCTTCTCCCAGTCCCTTTCCCCATTAAATGACATCTCAGACAAGATGATTACTGAAGTTCATTCCAGTTTGGAAATCATGGGACTCTACAAAAAGATAACAACCTAAGGTCCCCACTCTTTGTCAGAGTACTTCTGTTTCTCCTCAAATAATTAATGGTTATTTTTTAAGCTTAATCAGTTACTAAAGATGTTAGAGCCAGTCACACAAACATGAGCTACTTCTGCCATTGATTAGAAAGTAACTTGGAGCTTTGAAGAGCATGTCTGCTGAAGTTGCTAATGACACAGAGAACCAGCTATTACCAGGCTTGAAGGAGCCATTCCCATTTGCTTTCAAAGACAGGGAGGGTTTCAGAGCCCCAACACGTCTTCCTCCACCACCACCTCTGCTCCAACCCAACAGTCCTTCTTTCTCCTGTTGCCTTTATTTAGACTGTCCTATGAGGTTTTGTTTGAAGAGAGAGATGCATGGGGAAAAGGTTTAGCTCAATGGCTCTGTGGTCAGACACACAGGTAAAGCTCCAGCACCTACAAGCCTGGTGACCGAGATGGCCCAATTAACATCTCTAGACCTGAGTTACCTCATCTGTCGAATAAGCCAATGCTCCTTGTTTCTACATTACAGGGTCATGTGAAGACTCACAGATCTATGTAGAAGGAACCTTAGAACAGTGGTAGGTACATATAAAGTACCCCACTCCAATACAGTACTTGGTACCCCTTCAGATTTCCAGGGACAGCACAGAGCTGCCTATGTCAAAGGCAATGACAGCAGAAGAAATACTGATGTAGTCTGAAAAGTGCCTATATATGGGAAGGTGAGAAATGCAGGATGGGCAGGAACCCAAGGTATTAAAAACAGCTCGTTTGTTGTACTTTGGTTTGGTGATGCAGCTGTCTCTGGAATCTTAAAAAAAAAATAAAAATGAGGCCAAGAAGCAAATTATTTCATTTGGACAAAATTACAAAAGCTGAAATAACTAAAGGCAGTCATGACAATACATCCAATCTGGCCTCGATAAGGAAAACTGTTAACACTTTAATAGCTATGAAATGACATCACTCAATTAATTTTCCACATGCTGAAACAGGTAACCATACATTTTTCTGCCAGAATTATACCCTCCATATTGTATATTTCCACAACTGCCAGCAATTGTATTCAGCATAATGGAAAATAAGTTGCACCTCATGGACTCAGGGAAAGAAAGTAGCCTGAGGTCTGCTGCCCGCTGAGCAACTTGATGGAAGAGGTTTCTTTTTTCTGTAGTGGTTCTGTTTGGTTTTTTTCTCTTTCCCTCTTAATCATTTCCAATGCATGTGCAGAGCACTGTAAGTCAATAAGTGAGGAAAACCTAGACCTCTAGGATTTCTGGACCAGTGTTTTCAACACACAACCTAGGATCCCAAAGGAAATTGCCATGTTGCTCCACAGAGCCCCAGGCAGGGACGGATCTCCAAAGGGGGCATCAAGGGTCACAAAGTCCATTCCCCAGCCTTGGGCTTCATCGAAGGACCCCAATTCCTCCTAATAAGATAGTTGTTCATATCCTTAAAAATGTCCTTGTGTCTGAAAGCCAAGCATCCCCTGCCTCATCAGGGCTGTTGTTACAGTGATACCGTGGTCGCTTCCACAGCCTTAATGTAGACTCAGCTGGACGGTCAGTAAACGTCATTCCCACGAACTCTAGAGAGCTACACGGAGGGAGCATGTACCAGTTCCAGCACACATCAGAAAAATCACCTTCCCACGACCGAGATCTCCAAGAGCTGTTGGGTTCTCACCTGTGGACCCAAGAAAAATCACTCCCCCGTGGCTTCCCTTTAGTCCCAGGAAAGAGCACCCTGTGAGGAGCTAGAGGAATCCTAGCTGCCTGAGAAAGAGAAAGGGACCAGTGCTTTGCTCTCTCCTTTCTCAGCTCTATCTTATAAATGAACTATCTTCTAGAAAGAGGCCTGAAATCTCACCCAACCCCCAGAAAGTCACCATTAGGGTAGGCATGGTGCTGCTTTATCAGTAAAGGGCCACCTGCGTGAAATCGCCTTACAAATAAGGTCCTCTGAGTCTGGAAAGACCCCATTTACACCCAGCCTATTTCTTGTTTGGCTAACAGTGTACCCAAGGATGAAACGCGGTGTGAGATCCCTCCAGCATTCCACACACATAGGAGCACATCCTCCATACTCAAAGAGTAACCAGCAAGGTGAAGCATAAATTCCTTGGGAAGACCAGGAAGTAGGCAGCTTACCTTGGGCTTAACCACCTTCATGAATGCCCCTCTGACCAAAGCTTCCTCTCGTTCTTGCTTGGTTACTTTCCGGGCATCCAAAAACTTTAAATTCGGCAGCTTGTACAGAACAAAGCATCTGGAAGAGAACAAGCAGAGACTGCTCAGGGAGGTTGGGGTGACCACCATGCAGTTTGTCTGATATTCAGGAATGTAGTTCAGTGGATGTCCTCACCTAAACTATAAACTTCTTAAAGACAGGAATGATTTTTTTTTTTGCCCATCCTTGTGTCATCTTCATTAGGCTTAGCACAAGAAAATACCACCTCATTTCTAAGCCAGTTCAGTTGCCTCAATATTTCTTGAGCACCTACTATGTGCAAAGCCCTAGGTATGCCTACAGAGGTGATTATAGCATGGTCACTACCCTTAAACTGGCTTTCCGTGTAATGTGGATGATAGACTCACACAGATAAATTAGAAATCAGCATAGCTAAGTGCCAATATTGAGGTTATGCAGTAGTTTTGAGAGCACAGAGAAAGGGACCTGATATTGCTCACTGAGTAACTAGAAACTAATAGTTGCTGGAGGATGAGAAGGAGCAGGAAATTTCAAGTAGGCTTCAGGGAAACAAACGTTAAAGCAACCCCAAGCATTAGCTTTTTCTCCATGCAAATGTTACTTGGGGCAAGCAGTGTGCCTCCACTCTCAGGGGAGCCCTGGGTTCCCAGGCCAGCCCTCACAGCTGCAAGGCAGCCTCACATCACCACGTGGCCTGCATATGCTTGTCCAGTGAAAGACTTCGCTGATCACTCAAATGCCAGACACAACAACTTAGAGGCCTCTGGTTATAACCTTTATGTTTGTCATTTTTTAAAGTCAAAATACTCTAAAATTCTTTGACGGTATACTTTTCCTCCCCAGAGCTGTACACCCCAACATCCAAGGTCCTCCCTGCTTTCTCCTTGGCTTCAATCTATTACCTTTTTTTCCTTTTTCTCCCTGAGCCTCTCCCTTTCCCCTCCAAATGACTCCTAACCTTACCCCAAATCAGAGAATTTCCACAAAGAGCCCAAATGACCTTTCTATCCTCTAGTAGAACTCCCAGTGGCCTCAGTCAATGTCAGAGAAAACTTCCGCCTTCTGCTTGTAGCGGCAAAGTCTTGATGACAACAGATTCTTTCAAATAAAGACGTGTGCAGACAGAAACAATATGTCAGGAGTGACGCTCCAAGGAGGAAAGACACCCACTAAGTGTAGGGTGAGAAAAGATGAATATTCAGGTGAAGAAAACAGCAGTATTACAAAATCAGCCAATGTTTAATGATGGAATGAAAGATGTCTTCATGGGGCTGGCAGGAACCATGATGACAACAGACAGCACATTGTCATTTCACCCCACTTTGGATCACAGCCCTGAAATCAAAGGAAAGAGAGAGAGAGAGGTGCTGGCTTTTAAGCTAGTTAAAAATTTTAGATGACAAAGAGCTTCTGCGTTCAGAGCACTCTTCTTATACAATCAAAGAAATAGCCCATGAAATAGGCTGTCAGTCACCCTGACACTAGGGGTGACTTGACTCCCATCCTGGCGGCCAGCCTGGAGTTTCCAGGTGGTTGCTGCTCAGAGACATTTGAGGGACACTGGGAAAGCCTTCCCCAAATGTTTGGTCTGAGACTCAGCCCAGGGTCCAAAGTTCCTCCCTTAGAGATGTCGTCTTTCATGTACTCATACATTTATTCACCCAACAAACAATTATTGAGCAGCCGCCACCTGCCAGGAACCGTGCCAGGTGCTGAGAACAAGATGATGCACACATCAGATAAGGTTTCTGCTCTCAGGGAGCTTTGATACTAGTACAGTGGTCTCAAACTTGAGTGGGTGTCCGCATCCCCTAGAGGGTTTATTGAAACACAGAGGGCAGCCCCCCACCCCCACCACTGCCAGAGTTCCTGATTCAGTACATCTGCAGTGGGGCCAGGAATTTACATTTATATTAAGTTCCCAGGTGAGGCTGATGCCACTGGTCCTGCTAAGGACCACTATCTAAGTGAAAGTAACACCATGAAAAATACTCATTTTGGATCATGAGGACTATAAGCCAGTGAAGAGCCCCCTTCCCAATTCTGTCAACAGTCTGCCCTGCCCTGTGTCTGTGGTACACAGAACACAGACAGCAGGCACATCTACCAAACCTTCCTGCCCCTTGGTGGTTTGGAATGGGTCCCTAATGTAACTGCCAAGTGATAAGTCAGTGGGCTTTCTGCCTGCCTGTCCCATCCCAGTCTCGGGAGATCTATTTCCCTTTGTTCTAGGTCATGTCAGGGTGTCAAAAGCTGCAGCTTCAATCCTGAGTGTAATACAAGCTTGCCATAAAAATACAAGAGAGGATTCCTGAAGCCACAGAATGAAGGTTTTTACAATATCAATTCAACCCTTGTAAATTTAATCCAGGGTTATTTGTTACACCAAAATCTCTTTACCGTGATGTATTACTTAGTTACTGAGGTTATCACAGCCGTATCCTAAAGTTGCATAGTACATAAAACATTTCAGTTAACAATGCGGGGAAGGTTAACTCCCCTAGATAACCTGCAATCACAAGGGCTAGTCCACATGACATGCCTCTGTCAGCTTCCACGAGCTATTGATGGTTCAATCAGTTTGTTTTGAAGGTAAAGTACAACAAAAGGGCAGTAAACTTATTCAGACTGTCAACAGGGGCTATCGGGAATGGGGCTTGCAGGTAAGTAATTCTGGGTGTTTTAAGGCTATTATCAAACAGCAATGGTTGAAGGAAGAGACAGCTACTAATAACACAGAAGGCAGCCATCATAAACCACTTTATGGCAGAAACCCCCCGTCTATAAATCCTGTGACACCCGGAGACAGCTTCAGATTTATAAAACTGCTTGTTAAGCCAGGACACTGCTTAATGAAAAGAGATCCATCTAAGTTCTAAGTCTCCAGTCCCCAGCTCCAGAGGGTAACTCCAATTTTTCTGACCTTCCCAAGGCGGCTGGGTGACAGTCTCAGGGTCGGGGGATGGGAGTCAGGGCACTCCTGGCTGTGGGGTGGAAGGGGAGGTTATGGAGAGAGGTCCTGGGAAGGAAGGTGTTTAAAGACCTAGTTGTCTCTGCAAACGGATTCTCTAAAGGTGAGACCCCCACACAGAGCTTTTTGGGTTCTTTCTCTTTTCACATAGAATGCTCCATTTTCTTAAAGGACTCCTCCAAGGAGACACTTAAACCTGGTAGGGGGAAAAAGGGACAGCAGGAAGGCTTTGTTTGTTTGTTGCTCCAAAATAAATTTTCTCTGACCAAATCCCAAGGCTCTGGCATTTTCCAACTAGACTTCAAGGGGAGAGGAGAACGAACACTCTCCCCTCCTGCTTAGAACTGCTTCCTCGTAACACCACACAACCGCAGATCTCCATTGTCTGCTCCTGGGGTTGGCTGCCATGTTTCTGTTTCTGAGGAGACTTTACTCAATACATATGAAGTGTCTAGATTCTGAGGGAACTGGATATGGGGTCACGTGAGTTTTGTCCTACTTCCTTCCATTTATGGTATTCTATGCCTTTTCCCATTAGTTCTTGCTGCCTACTTGCTCCTATGCATGGGGTCAGAGAGGAGACGGCATAAGCTACTGATGCCTTTCTGGGGGCCCTGAAAGCAGTAACAGGTGACCCATAAACTGTTTTCAATCCTTCACAAAGCTTAAAAGAATAGAGTGAACACGTCAACAAAATATCAAGCTTCTTTGCTCTTGACTGGATTATATCAACCCTGTTTGGTAATACACTGGTTACGTGATTAATTTCAAAAAAGTTAGTATATGCTTAAACACAGTACACTTAAGAGACAAAGCTTTAAAGTATGGGGAAGAAGATTTCAATAAGGGGAGGTCATCCTAACAAAAAGCTTTGGGACTAACAACTAACAGGTCAAAGGAAAGAACCCAGACTGTGATTGCCCTGCTGTGCAATCTTTGTTCAATCTCTACCACCTTCCTGAGCCTCAGTTTCTCCATTTGTATAAGGAATAAAATCAGCTAAATGGTGCCTAAGCCCCTTTTAAGCTTTAGCTTGCTTGAATTCTATGTGCCTCAAAGTTAATTTACAATAAACACATCCATGTTCTCCTTGCTTATTAATCCAATTTCCTTATGTAACTGCCCCCTCACACTTCCAGGTAAAAGAGGACTGTGAGAAAAAGTCAATAAAGACCAAAGAGTAATGAATAACTCCAGATGCTCAGAGATGACAATGATCTCACTCTAATGAGCCGAGGTGAGCTCACCTACAGCATTAATGAATGCCTGACAACTGGCAAAGGCCAGCTGATTTAGGCAGTATGTTTGAAGTCTCCGTGCAAACAATGCACCCACAGGACAGACCAAGGCCCTCTACAGAGGGTAACCAGCAATTACTCTGTGGGCTTCTGTCACTTTGATCTCTGGGTCGTGACCTTTGCTTTCTTGTGATCTTCAAAGCCCAGACTGTAGATTAGCTGGAGAATGCTGGCTGGGTTATGTAAGCCACAAGTTTTACAGCTCCTATTCGGCTGGGAAATGGTGGTAGCCCAGGACGGCCAACAGACAGCAAAGGGTCCCTCCCGCCCTCCCTTTGGCTGAGTGCTGCAGACACTGGGCAGGCCCCTGGGCTGCTCCCTTAGAGGGAACAAAGGAAGGGTGTCACGTTTTAAATAATTTAATGTTGTAAGAAATACAGAGGGACCTACTGAGGAGGAAGAAGGAAGGAGAGGCTGACCAAAGATTGCAGTGGCAGGAAAGAATGAATGACATAGGGATTAGTGACAGAAGTAGAGCTAAGAAACCATGCATGAGCCCAGTTCCCTTACTGGACAACTGAAGTCTAGCACTCGTGTACTGTTGACTTTCATTCTACTCTATTTCCTGTAGTAAGAAGAAAGAAAATAATTGCAAAGGAAGACAAGAAACAGACCATTCTGGACACCCAAGTTTCAATCCTTGATTTATTTTTTGGCCAGTGTGGAAGTCCACGGGAGGCCCAAAGTGGTTTCTTGGTATGATGGTGGTCTCCCAAGCCAAGCTCTGCCTCACCACTCTCTTCCTGCTCAAATCCTGAAGGCTGTTGGTTATCACATTCACCTCCATTCAACATTCATCCCAAAATAGCACAGTGTATACACACAGCAAAGCATGTTTAAGCTCCTACAATAACATGGCAATGGACATTTCTCAGCCATGATCTATGATGAATGGCAAAAAGAAACTCCAGGCATGGTTTTGCTCCTGCCCCAGCAGGACCAGGGCACTGTTCAACAACTTGGTAATGTGTTCATGCTTACATACAGATTTAATGAGCCCATTTTACTGTGGGGATGTGTGCCAAGAAAATCTAACCCAGTGAACAGGGGGTAAGTTAGGAAGTAAAAAGGGTGGTGCAGAGGGAGGGGGAACGGAATCTGCAGACACCAAAGCATCTATAAAGCCATTTCCAATAACTCTATGAATCTAGTCACTTCCCATTTCTGGTCCAGTGGTTGGCCACAGCATGACCTAAAACTGGGCAGACCTCTCTGAAATCAACATCTCCCACGGAAATGAAACAACAGACATACTTGTTTTGATGTATGGCTGGGTGACATATTATAAATATTACATCACATAACCACAGGGGATGCCAATCAATAAGGAATTTTTTAGACAGCACTAAATGAACCATGGGTTCTTGCTTCTGAATACACTCCTTTAAGGTTCCTACTATTGCTTAAATGATTAATAGAAGACATATTGTCAGAAAACATACTTAAAGTGAAAAACAGTAAACCGTAGAAATATCATTCATTTTTTAAGCAATTTTCTAGTGAAAATGTCACATAAATTTACATAGAGTCCCTAGTATTAGGCTCCGGGTAACAGCTAGAAGGCAGGCAGAACATATGCTTCGTGAATGAAGGGCCAGGAAAATAGTTTAGCAAGAGGAAAAAAAACGGTGACTACATTGCTTTGTAGAAACCCAAATGCCCCAGGATCTCTGGGTTCAAAAGTCTTACTGTGAAATCCTCAAGTTTCTCAGGGTTAAATGAAGCCCAGATTCCAGGATGAACAAAGTGGAGCTGCTTATGGACCACAAAACAGAACTGGTAATGTACACATTTATACCATCCAAGTGCAAGTGTGAGAATGCTTGTCAAATTAGAAATAAAAAATTAGATGAATAAAAAATTTAGAATTACTACAGAATGGGCCTGCTCTTCCACTCATCAATCAGGTATCATATGGTAGATGTGAAACTGGATGGGCTCACATTTCATTCCCACCACTGCTCTTGATTCCTATTTCTCTCTGAGTGTGAGCATCTTGCCATTGTTGTAGGTGACTTCTGTATTTTCTAAGATAATTTTGACAAGATGTGATTTTGGCTGTATGTGTCTTCTAGAATCCCACTCCTCATGGCAACTTTGCCAATATGTGCAAGTAAAACAAAGCCTTCTCAGCCCCCTCCTTCAATACCTTCCAAAGGACAGGCCTGGAGAGCGGAGGACAGGCTCAGAGGGTGTCCATGCCAGCCCATGAGATAGATCACCCCAATAGAATAAAGCCCTCCCCGAAGAATCATGCCCCAACAACCACCACTT
This sequence comes from Pteronotus mesoamericanus, assembly GCF_021234165.1. Lineage (NCBI taxonomy): Eukaryota > Metazoa > Chordata > Mammalia > Chiroptera > Mormoopidae > Pteronotus > Pteronotus mesoamericanus. The sequence continues at coordinate 3,337,279 of NW_026555100.1, forward strand.
GGATTGAGTTAGAAAGATAGTCTCTTGTCTATTAATTGCATTTGTCAACAAGCAAGTGGATCTGACTCCAAATCGGCAGTGGGCATCTGAGGTGCCCAAAGGGCCCTGCATCTGTCTATTAGTACCCAGCTCATGAGAGGAAGGATAATTTCAAGCTGGCTCCAGTGAAGTTACCAAGCTCTTATTCCATGGCCTGCACTACTCTGGGTATTAATGAGGTTTCAAACAGCAAGAATACACAGCCCTTACCTACTGGAAGCCATTCTCTGAATGGTGAAATATATGAAGGAATGAGAGAAATATAGATGGTAAAATGCATAAAAGAGTATGAGATGGTAAAGGAAGGACTGTAACTACTTGGGAGCAGAATGTCTCAGAATGTTAGTACCAACAGGAATTCTTAAACACTGCTTACTCCAATTGTTCTTAATTGAGCAGGATCACCAGAGCCACTGGTCTGGACTGTCTTCTCCATTTAGAAAGTCCAACCGAAAAACTGTACTCTATATCAGATCATCTGATTTGACCCTCTTATACCTTAGGTTTTAGTATTTTTGCCAACGTGATCATGTCACAGTAACAACAACAAAAAAATAGTATTAGCTTTCTTTTCCTTTTACAACCTCAAAAAACCCTCTTTCTGTTTGAGACTGAATAAATCAGGTGGGATTAGAAAATATCCACACTCTACTTCTCTCATGTGAGGAAAAAAAGTAAAAAAGTGTCTACTGTTTGATCCACATTTAGATGCATGAATGAATGAATGAATGTGTGTGAATGTGTATGCATATGCATATATACATACATATACATATATAAAATTTATTGGGCTACTCAAAAGAATTAAACACAGAAAACTAAAGAAAAAAGTCAGAAAACAATGAAGAATTTCCAAAAAAAATGCTTGCTTTACTTAAAATATTGATTGAGAGAACTTTCTTGGGCTTGCTCAACCTTTCCAAGACATATAAATAAGTTGCTGCAAAAAGATAAAATATGGTCTAAGCTACCCATTCACACCTGAAATCAGGCTGTTAAATGCTCTAGAGTTGATAAGGGTGTTAAAGAAGAAAATTAAGTTTTAAGTGTCCAGGAAACTTAAATGTTGATTTAGAAATTTGTAACTATTCACCTGCTGGATGTTAACCATATTTCTCCTAAGAGAACTCACATTCAGATCAACAGCATCACATTTCAAATGAAAATCTTCATGGTGGAGAAAGATTTCATACATTTTTTTAATCTTCACCTCAGGACATTTTTTTCATTGCTTTCAGAGAGGAAGTGGGGGAGAGAGAGAGGGCACAAAACATCGATGTGAGAGAGAAACATTGATCAGTTACCTTTTTGTACACCCCCAAACCAGGGATCAAACTGGCAACCCGGGTATATGCTCTGACAGGAAATCAAACCTGTGACCTTTTGGTCTATGGGATGACACTCCAACCAACCTAGCCACTTCAGCCAGGGCTAATACATTTTTTTTAAAGTAGGGTTAGAGCTTTATTCTAAGATGTTGAAAGCAGTCTAAGACCTAATAGACTAAGACCTAACTAATAAAATAACCTAGAAAATTAAGTTAAAGGTAAAAAATTTTTCCCAATGAAGAAATATAACTGAATTCTTGCTATAATTTTACTTATATGTATGTGTGTCTATTTTTTAAAGATACCATGTCCAATAGCCTTCAGTATTTCTTATAGTTTTGCCTTTATACAAAATGAATGTCCCCAACTACATTCCTTCATGGGTCACCACAGATTTTTATATGAATCTCAATACAACAAATTCCTCTAAAATCATCCTCTTTCTCCAGTTCTTCCAAGTTTATTTTTCAGTTGCCATACCTACTGTGCATTTCCATCTTTCCTCCCTTTCTCCTTCCCACATTTACTTAAGTGAGGTTTTAATGAGAGCATATATCTTCGTGGAGAAGTGACACATAAGATTAAAAATATTTACCAAACAACAGTCAAGAATGACAGTACACAGAATTCAGAATAAATAAGGAAAAGAAAATGAGTTTATGAAATGAGTAACATCAACAGAGGTGAGTTCAGGTGAGTGTTTCAAAGCAGATGGTTTAGAAGTAGAGAAAAGAAAGAAAAGAATTTCTACCTGGAGCCCATCAAAGCACAGTCGGTGGACACTGAGGCATACATAGCTTTATGGAACAAAGTTATGCATCTTGTGGGACTTCCTCTAGGGATTTTATAAAAGCTCCCTAAATTTTAGTGGGAAGTGCTTTCTCGCCAAAAAGTGATTCTGAAACAGACTACAGGAAGACCGTATTACGCAGAGCATAGGTCAGCAAAATCTAGTCAGATCTGCACTGCTACCTTATTTTTAAATGAAATTTTATTGGAACATAACCATGCCTGCTCATTTACAAATAGCTTATGGCTACTTCTGCACTGTAACAACAGAGATGAATAGTTGCAATAGAGACCATATGACCTCCAGCCCTTTACAAAAAATGTTTGTCAACCCTTGACCTAGACCACCCAACAGCTTTAGATGTTTCTTGGCTCCTGTGACCTCAGCAAAAGGAGACAATGGCTGTAGGTCATGCAAAGATGAAAACTTAACATTTTCATGAGGAATCCACCAATATTTACTAAACATCTGCTATGCACACACTTTATGCACCCATACAAGGCAGGGAAAAGTAGCATCTTTGCTCAAACTCCTAGATACCCACCTGTATCTCTTGTAGTCTTCCTCATCCTTTTCCAAGCTGACCAATTCATTGGGACATGCTACATTACCCAGCAGGCTGAGATACTCCAGAGCTGGTGTCACATCTGCCAGGTGATCAAGCAGGCGCTCCAAGTCAGTGATGTGACAAAGGTTAAGGATCTCAGTCCAGGAAGACAAGGCTTAACAAGGAGAATAGACCATAACTGGTAGGGAAGCTCTATCAGCTAATGAGTCCAGACTGCTCCCATGGGATGACATGGGTAAGGGTTGAAATCAGCTTAGCTGTGGGTTTCTGGAACAGTTGGCTTTTCACTCCTGTGGATATACAAACCAGCTTTTCTCTGGACAGGTAAGGCTGAGTTCAGATCACTTGAGAGAGAATGAATAAAGTAAATTGCTTTGTCACACTTTCCTTTCCTCTATAGTTCTGTTTTCTTTTTTTAAAGGATGAAGGATAGATTCCATGCAGTAAAATGTTTTACAGTATGCAAATCCATAAAATTTATTTTTTTTCTAGTAATAAAAGCAAGACATTATTTTCAAAGGCCTTATTAAAAATATACCAATTTTCTTTTAAGGGATAATTTATCATTAAAACATACAGGAATGGCATGAACACAAACAGAGACTGGCTATCTCCTTATGATCTGAGAGTCTGTGGTGGAGCTAAGCATTGCTCAGTGGACTCAATGGTGGGGGAAAAAACATCGTGTTGGGGGGCAAAGGAGAACAAAGCTAAAAGGAGAAGATGAGCAGAGCAAGTTAGGACAAGTTTACTCAAACCAGGTGTGTTAAAATGTATTTCTTGAGGCTCTGTTATGAATATCATGTTCTATGAAGAAAAAAATGGAAGAGAAAGACCAAGAAGGGGCATGGTGGTAAAATTATTCTGTGATTCATCCCCACAGTGGAATCGGCTGTCCAGGCAACATGGAGACCTCCCCCCAAACCAAATACATTCAGGGAATCACAGGAATTGGGAAAGACTAGTTCACACATCAACTCTCCAATTGAGCCACATATATATGAACTGAGCTCTAAGAAAGATGGTGATTTGATAAACCAGAACAGGGGCCATGAATACTAGGAGCCCATGGACAAAAGGTGTTACTCAATGACAGGAGACTGAAGTTGACAGGGAATGAGAGCAGAGCACATGGTGGCTAAAGATATAGGGACAAAGGCAGCACACAAGAGTCAAAGACTCAGAGGTCTACCTGAATTTGTGAGAGGAAGGAAAAAATTTTTAAAATGAGCTGCTTTTACTCTGTTAGGATGTTACGCAACTATGGGGTGTTACCCAGATTTTTTGTACTTCATTTCAACTTGTCACACAAGAATGAACTCCATATCCAACCAATGTCTGAATCTAGTTCCTAACATCTCTGCCAAGGGGTCACCACAAAGTATCTCATTCTATCTCTAACAACCATAACAGAGAGTTTTTCTTTCCTCTGGGATTGAATCTTTCTGGAATTCCTACCCACTGATCAAATTTAACTGTTTGCATTCACAAAGAATACAGTATTCTTCTGTTCCACATGATGGCCCTTCAGACAGAGATAAAGCTTGAAGGTTTTCCTTAAATCTTATATTCTCTAAAGTAAGTTCAATCAAGCAATCTTTATACCCATACTCTGTGACCATAAAATGCAAGAACAAGCACTGCTCCCTGGGAGGAACAAGACAGAGACAAGAAGAGGAGAGCAGAAGCAAGAGGGGAAACTCGTAAAAGGCAAAGCAAACTCATCCACTGCGGGTTTCAGTTTGCCAATGCCTGCCCGTTTTCTAAACAAAGACAAGGATGTTGAAGTTATCAATCCTTCAAATCTTTTAACAAATGACATCCAGGAATGACCACAAAGGGCCACTGGGATGAGCATGATGGTAATGGGGACATGTAGAGAAGACTAAAGAGAAGGTCCCAGCAAGAAGGTAAGATTGAAGTACAATGGGTAAGTGGCTAGTAGTCAAAACATTGATGTTTTTCATCAATAAAGACAAAACATGCTTGCTACATTTTAAATCAAGTTCAATTGTTACTCTCTTTAAGAAAATAATTTAAATAAAACCAATTAAAATGACAGTGAACAATTTCAGGGAAAATGTGGCTTTTCCAGCAGGTCTATCTTTGTATAAATGGAAGTCATTATTACATTTCAGAAGGAGGAGGAAATAGAAAAGAAGGAGGAGAAGAAGAAACAGTCCTATTACTATTCTGCCTAGCAGTGCTATCCCTAGACCCTGACAGAGGCATCTCAGCGGCCAACAGTGTCATCAGGTGGGATACCCCATGCTTGGACTTGAACCTGCATGGGCCTCAGTCCCGGTCCTTGTTTCTCCCTTCAAGGTTTACTCCAATCCCCTCCCCCACACATGGGACCCATCAGATGCTCCAAGGAGCACTAGGACTCATGCCTGTTAGGTCATCCTGAAGCTTCACGACCGGGATCTATTTCCAAGGCGGGGTTGAGGCAGTCAAATGATCACTCCTGCTGGCCTGCCTAGTATTTCTTTTGTGTGGCTGCAAGAGAGTGGGCTATGAAAATAGTGCTGACATAACGATTTGGAGGGATTCAAATTATGTATGTACACAGTGTCCCTGAGAACCTAGGGGAGCCCTTTCTGCTATGGATAGAAAGCCTAACCAAAACCTATTTCCCTCTTAGGGACAAGCTCCTTAAATCTTCATCTATTTTTTAGCTACTCTATGAAGGTGGGAACATGAAGGAATGGACCTCAAACCTGGCAATATTTTCAAGTTGAGGAAACATTGGGCAACTGAGTTGGACTGAACTCCCAGACATTTCTCAACATTGAGTGACTATGGAAACCTAGCATGTCACCATCCAGGGAGTCCCAGTTTAATCTGAGTAAATGTTCACATGTAAATTTACCTCAGAGCTAATAAAATCTTGCATGTGAGGGCTCCTTGCTTACACATGTCCCTTCCAGGGCCCTAAAAAAAGCCCTACGATAGAGTCACATAGTAACATATTTTGCAAAATTTGCAAAAGCAGGTTATTTAAACCACGATTGGTTAAGATCACTGTTTTTCTTCACTAGAATGTCTTCCACCACATTTCACTTTGAGTTGGGTAACTTTGGAGCAGCTGTGGAAATTCCAGGAACCTTGTTAAGAGGAACTTACAAAGAAGTGGCATTTAACTAGGATTCAGTGGGATATATTTCCATGTTTTGCAGTCATTTCTGTGTCTGGTTATTACAACAGTACCAGTAGGAATGGTGTCCAATAATATCCCTGCCACCCAGTAATACTCACGCTGATACAACATGTGGGGACCAACATAAAGCTGATGATGAAATGGTTAATGAGTTAATAAATTCAAGGAACATTTAAGATTAAGTTGTTGAGTGTATACGTGCGCACACACACAATAACTTAATATTTCCCAAGATCTTACAGCTCATGTACGAAGAAAATATATAAAATTTTTGAATACTTAATAATTCTAAAATTTTCCCCAATAACCTAGTGGCGAAATTACCAATAAGGAGTGGTAAAACTGAAAGAAACCTCCCTAAAATTATTAAAAATACAAAATCACTTTTCAATTAGATATAATTGTCTTTTAATTCTTTCTATAAATGTAAAATTTAATTATATAACAGAATAATAAGAGAATTTGGAGGAAAAATGGGACAAAAGTTTTTATACATGCATGTGAGTATAAAAATATTTACTTTTCTAAATATTTTAATGTGTGGTATTTTTAACTTAACTTTTAATTTGCTTTGATACATTTTTTATTTCCCAGTAACATTCATCTTCATACCTAATTTTGTATTCGCAATTATGTAGTCTTTCCCTTTAAGAGAGCCTCTTCAAATTATGTAAGTTTCAGACTCCACAAAATCTGGATCTGCCCTAAAGCAGGGGGCTATGGAGATGTGGACATCTTCAAATTTCTCTATCATTTCTTGGGCAAGGGGTCTAAAGGCTTCAAGCAGCTTCAGCCATCCTATGCCAATAAATCCAAGGAATTCTGAACTTCTATAGCCTTTGAGACTGCTTCATTTAGATGTTGTGTATGGTAGAAGCTACTCTATCTTCCTAAGCTTTTCAACTACCTACTAAATGACCAATTGAGCTCGGCCAGGTGGTCTTCCCCAATTCCATACCAGGCAGGAATCACTAGCACTTCCTTCTTGGACACTGTGGACCAGAACTTCATCATTATCTTGATACCACCACTTGAGAATGAAACGGGATAAGGAGTTTTAATTGGTGTTTTGGTCTCCTGGGTCAGCAAAGATGAGCACAGCTCTGTCCTTCCTGATTTCAAGCTCTGAGATAGAACTTATCACATTCCTTTTTGTCAACTTGCATAGATAACTAACCAGAGGCAATCAAAGGAGGGAACTTGGGATCTGTGTCTAATCAAGACCACTACAGCGGAGACACTTTCAGATGTTCTCCTAAGGGTTTGCGGTTGATTTTTTTTCCCCCTTTTAAAAACATTTGAAGCTATCTGGCACAGTTTCATTTCTGTCCAGCTGGATTCTCAGCACACACCAGATTTGTTTCATTAAGTCTTCTCTAGAGTACTCACCTTTTAGAATTATCTAGTGTTGTCTACAGAAAGCTGCCATTGCAGAGTCCAGCTGCCATGGCTGGTCTTGCCAAGGGAGACTTTCTGCTAGGGCCCAAGATCAAAGCAACATCATGGCCAGTTACACAGGTCCAAAGTTGTTTCCCAGGTGAGAAAATACCCTTCCCTCTATGGTCAGCTCCAGGTCAAAGGGTAGGATTTATAACCACTGGGAAGATTTCAACCAGAGCTCATCCTACTATAGGATTTTTTAATGCTAGCTCAACAGTCTACATGACATATTATCTCATACACACATCAGAAATATTATCACATCTTTGCAACAATTAAGAAAACTGGGGTCAAAGATCACACTGCCACTAAATGACACCATCTATATTTAAACTTAGAACCTAGGAAATGGCATTTCTGGGGAAATATGATTCACCATTTCCTAACACAAAAGGGAAATTTTATACTGAAAAATGAAATTTCTTACATGCTTTTGTGGAAGACCAAAAGGTGCTGTCATCCAGCTGTGCTTGGTAACTCAGTTGTTTCCAATTTTGGCTAATTTTTGTCAAGTGTTGAGGCTTTGGATAACAGCAAAATGTACCAAGAAGTCATAAAGTCTTTGGGTGTAAAGTGATTTTCCACATATAAATTTAAATCTTTCAACAATACTCTGAAATGTATATTACCCAATTTATAGATTAAAAAAACATAACTGAGGCCTCTGACACGCTGCAGAGACTTTCTGAGATGACACAGTCAGCTGCTGTGGGAACACTAGTCCAGCTTCCTGAGTCAGGGTACCTCCCATCTCTATTAATGTCCTCCTCATTGGTGCTACAATTCATGCTATCTCTTCATACATGTGTTGAAGCACACAGGGTGACAGAAAATGAAGAAATTAACTGTGATTTAAAATGAAGTCACAGGTCACTCTTTCCCCACTCACTTCTGAGGGAAGAGTGGGTGAAAGGTTAGATATCCATTTTTCCTACCATCTCAGTTTTCCCATTATTTGGGGTTGGGTATTCAGACACAATGGCTGAGACCATGATCAAGTACTCATCCCTGCAGGGGGAGAGCCAGGAATTGTGTGAACATGCTCCTGAGAGAAAGACAGAGATGGGGGCGGGGTGTGGGTGTGTGTGGGTGGGGGTGTGTGTGTGTGTGTGTGTGTGTGTGTGTGTGGAGAGAGAGAGAGAGAGAGAATGAATGAATATGAATGCTGTGGAGAGGAGTCAACTCCATGGCCAGTCAGCCCCTACCAGGCCAGTCTAAACAAACCTAATGAAGAAAAACAAGGTAAGCTAGGAACCAAGAGATGAAGATGTCACCTGGGAAGACCAGACTCTAGGTATACCAAGACAGGGCACCAAAGCTGAGGGCTGAACAGAGCACTCAGGGACAAAGGGCTGGGAGAACAAATGTGGGAGGTCAAGCAGGAGGTATGTAGCCAGGAAGTGAGGCAGTGATGAAGTGGGGAAAAAATGTGCCCAACACTGGGTTTGGGATGTGGAATTCCTTTCATAAGCTCCCTCTGCAGCTGGGAATAGGGCCTTGTGGGGCCAGGCACAGGCAGCTGACTCCTCCCACATCTTAGTTCCTCTTCCTGTGTAGCAATAGCCCCGTCAACTTGAGTTTCAGAGCCTGGGCTGAAAATTAACATACCTAGGTTGTAGACTGAGCCCACCACAAACAATCTGTGATTTCAAAATTCATACTCCCCCAGTTTCTTATGATATGAGGGTAATATTATACAAGTCAAAGAAGCACTCTAAATCTACACTCTGATGTTGGTTATAATGTGGCCCAAATGACTTTAGATAAGTTCACATAATTCTGTAGAATAATAATAATTGCTATAATAGTAATCCTTATATAGAACTTACTGTGTTACTATAACTTAATATTTGTGAGATTCTTAAAGTAACCATTACAATAACCTATGGGATAGGTACTAATATTATCCCCATCTTAAGCTAAATCATAGAGATGTTAAGTCACTTGTCCAAGTCATGTGGTCAATTGGTAGACCCGATACAAGCCCTGTAAGTCTGGCTTCGGAACCTGTTGTTCTTAAGCACGATCTGATAGCACCTCTTGCTAAAAGAAAAAGAAACCCATAACCCACATTCTCAGAATCCAGTAACACAAGCTCTGTATAAACATATTTAACTGTGAGTAAAACCCAAATGGAAAACTCTAGATTTGCAAAGCAGATAAAATGGGTGGGGATGGGGGTGAATAATCATTCTACATATGTTAAAAAGCAAAAAAATTAAAACAAACTGTGCAAAAGAACTTGAGATAGAACCCCATTTGATACCAAGCTTTCTAATATGTTTAAATTAAGATCCAATTTATAACAAAGAGTTAATACTTAACCATTTTAGAAGGTCAATAGTCCCTTGATTCTAGGTCTCCCTTTATTACAAATACCAAGGGTCTGTGTGTTAGACATAATCATACCTCTATGTATTCACACAACTTGTAGAGCCCCCTTTCACATTGGTTCTGCAATTGGTACATGACTTGCTTTGGCCATGGGACAGCAAGACACATGATGCCATTAGGGCTTAAAAAGTCCTTGTACCTTGGGATTTGGCTCTTGGAACACTCCTCCTGTGTGGAGAGGCCTGTGCTAGCCTGTTGGAGACATTTAGTTCAGCCAACAACCAGCACCAGTTCCAGACATTTGAACGAGGCCATCTCAGATCATCCAGCCCCAGCTGAGCTTCCAGATAATTGTGACTGGCTGCATGAGTGACCCAAGGTAAGACCAGCAGAACTGTCATCTGAGCCCTGCCCAAATAGCTAAACTATAGTACTGTAAACCAATGAACTGTTTGTTTTTTTAAGCCACTAGCTTTTGGGGTGAATTATTATGCAGCAACGCTCACTGATAGCACCTCAGTCTAAGGCCTTTCAAGCAGTAGGAATAGTAAAGTGGAACTGTGTAATTGTGGGAGAGCCTAGGTATTTTCAGTTAGGTAGGAAAGTCAGCCAAAAAGGTGGGGTGAGAATTATTAGTTTAAGAGGATGACATAAGACATTATAGCCGCTTTTACCTGTTTTTCATTCTGTGACTTCTGGGTCAAGTATGGGGAAATTAAGCCAATGAGCATGATCATACTGATAGTCCAGAGGAGAAAGGAAGCCGTGCTGCATCCTGAGAGAGCCAGCTATGACCTTTGTATCTACTGATAAAGAAGTACCATACAGCAGCACATTGACAGAATGGTCAGCCTAAAAGCTACACATTGCCTGCTGCTGCATTCCCCTCCAAGCCATTGTCATCACTCCCTCAGCATTATTGCTGCAGGTTGGAAAGGTTCAGGCATGGAGCAGGGGAAGGACTCAACCAAAGATAAAGAAAATCTTTCAGCATTATAGAGCCAAGAGGCCTGCTAATCTCTGGTAACAGCAATACTGAGAATAAAATCATCATCCAATCCAACTTATTCTGGTAAAAATTATAAACAGAGGCTCTTAGAAGATGACTTGTCCAAGGCCGCACAGCAAAGCATGGTTAAGCTGACTCATGAACACATATTGAAGAACTCCATTTCTCTACAGTGATATTGGACGGAGGATATGAATATTGTGGTCCAAGGGAGAAACCATAGCATTCAAACTCATTCAATAATCCTTTTATTCTTGACTGATTTGAGAATATTTTCCAACTGGTCACCTAAGAGAGCCAATGGAGCCACAAGAGATACAAACTATAACACTTTCGAAACAATGACTTGGAAAGTTTGTTGACCAAAGGATATGAAAGGGAAAAAATTCATCAACATTTCATTATTATAGAAACTGTATTTACTTATAGGCCTTCTCCTTCTGTTAAAGTGCCATTAATAATAACCATAAGTAGCACGTTTTACATAATAAAGAATATATAAACTTATAACTTGAAGTATGAACAATAAGTTATTTTGAAAATCATTCTTAATTGTTGACATCTGCATATATGTCTATTATATTAAACTTAACAAATGCATCTGGTTTTATACCATAGCCTAGGGGAAAATGTCCTGACCCCTTTTCTATTTCTCGCTTACTATGTGATTGTGAACAACTGATTAAACTACTGCAGGTGCCTGGACTTCAAGTCTAAAGCAATACAGGAGAATGGAGAAAACTTAGGATACATCCACAATTGAGATTGCATTTGGGACCTAGCATTTTGTTAAATGTATGGCTGTGGGTCTATATTTCACCTCTTTCCCCATCTAGGTAAAAGAAATAACTACACACTTCTCACTGCATTTGATTAGAATTAAAAATACAGTGTGGGGCAAAAGTATGTTTGCAGTTGTTCATATGGAAAAATAATACAGTAATAAACTTTGTATTTCATGTACTCACAACTGTAAACCTACTTTTTCCCTGTCCTGTAGTATACTTAAAGTTACTCGCCACAGTGCCTGACCCATAGGAATGCTCAGTAAAGAACAGCTGATGATAATGATTCATTCATTTATCCTACAGCTACTGAACCTCAACTCTGTGCCAGGCATTATTCTAGATGTGGATAGAGGGGTTAACCATACTGAGAAAGCTCCCTGCCTCGCTGAGCTGCCATTGGTGGAGATCCACAACTCTAAAATAAGAAGAACTATATGCCTTATGCTGCAGAAAAGTTCTGATTCCATTCTCAGCCTCACCGTGGAATCCAGAGCAACTAGTCTGAGTCTCATCTCACCAACTTAAGAAGAGGGCATATACTAGACTGGTGTCGTAGGCCTCTCTCATCATCTTCCTATGATAAACATGATGAAAGACAGAGCTAGGCCCTGGTTTCCCACTTATCATCCACCTTAGCCCCTTCCCCTGTCTCCTTCACCAGAACTGTTGCCCAAGCCTGCAACAGAGCCTTCCAGAAACCTCTGCAAAGGCTGTTTGCTCAGCAGCATTACCCTCTACTGCCCACCAGAGGCCGCCCTCCAACACAAGCCCAAGCAAACAGAACCCAGATTTGCCTTCTTGGCAGCAGTGACACTATTTTCTTTCTCTATTTTTATCTATTAAAAAGATTTCTTCACAGCCATAACTTAGATCTCTACACTAAAATGGAGCAACAGGAAGATATAATGGTGCATTTCATTTATGAATGACCTATAATAAATTACTCTGAAGTGTCCCGAGTGCCAGGAGACAGAACGCTTTGTCTGCCCATGGACTGTATTTCACATACTTTAATTTAGCTGACACATAAAACTCATTTGACATTTCGCAGATATTTGTGTGGCGAAGGGGAGGAGAGCTGGTGAGCGGGAGGGGACCACTGCGGGGCTGAGCGGGGCGTGGGGGCAGCAAGCAGGGCCAAGGATATTTGGTTCTTGTTGAGGGTTAAGGTATGGAGCCTGGGTAACCCTGGCAACACGAGGTCGTTCCCGAGCAGATTGTTGTCCAAGATGAGTTCCTCCAGGCTCCTGAACGCGCTCAGTCCTTCCAGTGACCTGCAATGACAAAGGCAACAGGAAAAATGATCCTGCACTAAATCAGGGAGGCCATTATGAGCCGAAATAAATATTTTAACCTTCCCTTTCAGGACTGGGAATAGTTTGGGCTTGGTGCCTGTCAGCAAAGTGAATGACAAGAATTAGTAGCGGGAGCCGGGGCGGGGGCGGCGGGGGAGAAGGGGCCGCTGGCACTCACCGCATCCTTCACGCATTGCCAACATGAAGGATGAGGGTCACTTAGTGAGTAGCCAGGATCCAAAACAAAGGGCTTCAGATACGGCCTGCAGGATAAATTTGTCAATGTCTTGTGCCTTCAGGCACCCAGCCTGGGCTGACCCTAACCTCCATTCCCAAGATAAATAACTCTGTCACAGTTCACCTTCATTCCCTGGACACAAATTTAAGTTGTCATCCATCATTCCTGCCCAGAAATATCATACCCCTCTTACAATAATAAATATAACTTCAAGTATCATTTCTTAGCGGTTCTCCTCTGCACAGTTGTAGGAAACAGCAAGGAAGGCATCCTCTCTCTTCATTCCCTTCCTATGACTTTTTTTCCTCTGCTTTTTTTTTTTTATTATTCACTAATCACTTAATTTGCTTCTGCCCAGTGTCCCCGTGGCTGCCCCCAAAAGGCAAGGCATCTAGGAAGCACATAATCACCCTGGTCTAAGAGGGCTGTTTCTTTTTCTTTCATGATTTCTTTTTCTTTGGAGGGTGAGGGTGGGAGGTGGGGAAAGGGGTGAGGTTGGGGAAATTTCTGTTTCAATGCTCCTGGCTTGAAGTTACTGTTTTAATTTATGGAAAGTGGATTTCTCGCTTTATTTTTGAAGGAAGTGTCGACTGCAGCAATGTAGATGTCAAAGCAGTAAATAAACAGGCATCTGCAAGAATTAAGTGCCCAGCTCAGGGGAAAAAAAAAATATATATATATATATATATATATATATATATATATATATATATAACACACACACACACTAGAAAAGGAGAGATAGCTGTGTTTATGCATTTAGCTGAAAGTTAACTCTTCACGTGGGCTCTGGAGTATTGGGGGTAGAGGAGGTGAGGGGCCACAGTATGCCTGTGCTGGCCCTGGCACTCACAGATGTTAATTAAAGACAGCCACCCGGTGGAGGGACATACACAGAATCACATACTCCCCACTCAGTCACCTGCCAGACCCAAGAGTCGTGCTGAGTTTGCACAGGCTGACAGCTGAGCTCCGACGTCAACCAGAGGGCGGGCTCACGTGGGATCTCCTGGTTAGGCTATAAAATGTGACAAATCAGGGAGGTGTTGTCTACACTATTTATTCACTTACTGATAGCATGTACATGACAGACCCACCTGCCTGCGTGTGCAATGTCCGTGCATCTGGTGTGGGTGTGAACTTTAGCAAAAGAACTTTCTCAAGGCATCTGCATCTTCCTGTGGGACCTCTGCCAAGAAGACTCCAAAACAGAGTCAGTACTTGGGAGATGACATATGCATTGTGAATAAGTGATTAAATCCCCAAACTCCACTGGGCCCAGAGCTCCACCAGCATGTCCCACTTCTGCCTGACCCTCAGGAGGGTCCCACCCAGGGCCCAGCACCCTGACCGTGTGTCTTCCTACAGCCAACACTACCTGCTCTGCAGCAGGGGGGCAAAGCCTAAAACATTTCAGGTTAAGGGCCAGTGGAGTCATTATATCTCATTTCTTCCTCCTCCTTTTTCATCTTCTCCATGTTTCAAGGAGGAAAACATGACTTACACACCTGGACTCAGGAAGGTCTGGAATGTTGCATCAGCTCCACTAGTTACTTGCAGTGTGAATTTTGGAACAATAGCCCATCTGAACAGCCTTGTTCTGAGTTGATTCCAACTCATAGTATCTTATAGAGCATAAGTGAAAGAAGATTGACAGCTTCTATTTGTTCCTTTTTTCTTCTTCCTTTCATTCACTGATTCTCCTGGAAGCCCTGACTTGTGGGGGCAGGGTTGTTCGGGATGCAGAGAGTGAGCAGATGAACATATGCATGAAAGTGAGCAGCAAGTCTGCCTTCTGCAGGGAGACTTCGACTTTTTCCAAACTCCCTTCCTCCACAGGGTTAATGAGTGAGGATCCCAAAGTGCTTTGCAGAACTAGGCTCTGCTTACCACAAGGGGAGTTGAGGCCACCTCCCATCAGGGCACCTTATGGATGGCTAATAAGTCCTTTGTGCACAAACATCAGTTGGGTTCTGGTCAGAGGCAGCATCCAAATACACATTGTTCTCAAGTTATGTTATGCAAATACTCATATCATGAGAATCAGCAAACAGTTGGCAACTGGCAAGCAGAAGAAAGCTCCTTTCCAAGAGTGCTTTGGGGGAGGCATAAAACAAAATGACATAGCATGAAAAGGGACAAAGCCAGGGACACTAGGGGGAGTGCCCACCGAGACCGCCTTTCTCTCCTGGGGCGGGCTGCAGGCAGAGCCCAAGACTAGGCTTGTGGAGTGAGACCTCAGAGGGGAGCTAGGAAGCTCAGCTCAAATCCCCTATCACCTGTCTGGTTTTGAGATTCCTTTTGCCATTTAATGTTATTAGCTGCTCAGTTAAAAGGCAACCATGTTACATGGCAGAGGGACTGCTAATTTTAAATCCCTGTCTTCATGTCATGAGTGTGCTGTGTCCTTGGTGATTTAATTAGCTAGATACAGGAATAAGGGATTGGGGACAGGAGGCGAAGAGATTACTGAAGGGTAAAACCGGAGGGGATGGGATTTTGGGGCTCAGCCAGAATGTGGAGGCCAATAAACCAACACCTGGAAGATGGTTTTATGTTTTACTTGAAAAAAATTTACTTTTGTTGTTGCCATTGTTGTGTTTTCCTGGAAAGAGCAGGGGAAAGAAATTATTCGCACCAATCTTTGAGTTCATACCCCTATATTCAAAATGCCTGCAAATAGATATGCGCTGTTAAATAAAATGACAAGGCAGAGAGGCTTTAAGGAGCCACAAGATCTATGCTGTTTAATGGAACAGCTATGGTAGCTACAAGGAAAAGATGACAGCGCTGTAATTTCTCTGCTGTAACCTTGCACGTGGACAGCAAAATGTACCCCAGCCTGATGAGCCCTGCAGGAAGGGGTGACAGCACTCTGGGGTTACTCACCAGCTTGGTTGGTAGTGCCTGCAGGTATGTGAGGGGCGGGCTGGGAAGGAGAGGCAGGTATGTCTGCCGTGGTTGGGGGCTGGAGGGGAAGGGCAAGGTTTCAGCTGCTCCTTCGGCACAGCCAGCTGGAGAGAGATCCTCCCAGCCTAGTTAAGAGCCGCCAAGGGCAGGCAGGGAGACCAGTGTGCAGTCTGCACTGCTCGCTCTGTGTGGCAGGTGGTTTGCTCTGGAAACCTAATCAGCACCTCGGAAGCACATTGCAGGCTGTGTGCCTCCCGCTGCACCAGCAGGAAAGCTGCCCATTATCTCACCCACAGGTACCATCTCAGTTACTCATGTGCAGGGCTCTGGCTGGACTCCCCCAGGAGCCGCTGCGGCTGCCGGGAGAGTCCCAGTGCCTTTTCCAAAGTCATCTCAAGATGACAAAACATCACAACACATTCAGCTCCAGCGGATTCAAACAGAGAGAACTTTTAAGTTTCCACTGTAATTAACCCTATCCTCGTTAAGATAATTATGATCAAGCTTCCTGTCACAGTTAATATCCCAGCATCATTGCCCGTGGCTCACACTCTGCCCTCATTAGCTTATAAAAACAGTGGCACTAAACAGGCAGCCACCCTTTCCAAGCTAGGCCAGTGGCTGTGAGGGGCCTCGGGCAGGGCATCAGGTCCCGCAAAAGGGCTACCCCTTGAACCCTGATCCCTTTTCATCCTGGTGGGCACACACTCAGCAGTCTTCTTCCTTTTTCCAAAAGTTAGCCACTTGTCAGAATGGGGAAGGAGAAGGCCAGGACCAGAGCCAGAGCAAGGCTGGGGAAATTGGGGCAGAGAAGCTGCTCATATGTAGCTGCTAGTCCTTCTTGGCCCTTACCTGGCAAGAATTCAGGCAGGAAGATCATTAGAGAACACCTCCAGAGCTCCTGATTGAAGACTTTGTCCTGGGGTATAGGCTGTGGTAAGAATTAGATCCCTCTGTCCTCAGCTCCCAAGCCTACACCAGAAAAGATACTTCTGCCTAGCAGGACATGGGCAGGGAATGGGGAGACAGTTAACCACAGATCCTAAGAAAGATACACAGCTGTCTCCAAAGTTGCCCTCAAATCCAGAACCAAAAGTTAGGATATTCTCAAACCAATTCAGAAAATAAGATCTTTACCTATTTCCTCCACTGCATTTATGTAAGTATCCGTATATGTATTTTTAACTGAGAAAATGGTGAGGCCATGGAAATTCTAGAAGACCTAACCCATTTGTCTGCTGTCTACCATACTGGCTAGTCCTGCACACTCACAAGGGTCCTTCTGGATGATTTGTGTCTGCCTGGCTCCCAGCACAAAGGGATCTCAGTGTAACCTCCACAAGACTCAGAAAGTGCCAAATGTACAGTGGGGGCTCAGGACCTCTTTGCCAACTGAGTACTCCTCAGCCACTAACCCTGTTGGTTGCAAGGGAAAAGCCACCAATAGAATCTCCAGGGCAGGACAAAGCAGGCCTGAGGGTGAGTGGCCAGGGGCTGCAAGGGCAATCCTCAATCTGCATTCTTTCAGAGGCCAGAATGCCTCCCTTTCTTTACCCTGTGGCCAGCACCTGTATACCAGTTCTGGTTATTAAACTATTTAAATAGAGGTCCTTACCAGTTGGTAAATAATTGCAGCTCTGAATACCCAGAGTGCCCCTCTCTGTTACCCTGGCCATTCTCTGGTGCCCCCAGACCTTTCCACAATTCAGCAACTAAGCAGTTAATGCCCCCAACGTTACGAGGAGTCCAAGGGCACTTCTCTAGCAGGATATTTCTAATTGGCCAGATCAGTGGTTAAGTAATTTAAACATCACCCTTGAGTAACTTGTGCCCCTCTTAAACCCTCTACCATGCCAAGTACTATGCCTGCCTGGCACAGAGAACTCCTTGGGAAATATTTGCAAATTGACTTATGAGAGGCCATGACCCCAGATACAGGGCAGCGTAGGCAACACGGAACCATATGTTCTGGGATGCAGAAAAAAGAAGAGAATAGGAGAGTTGTGATGTGATTGCCCATGTTCCAGAAAATGGCCCACGCAGTACAGACATTTTCAGAAAGGCTATTCATCTAATACCATGAAAGGTATTATTCTTTCTTTCTGTCATAAAACTCTTTTTATACCCTATTTAAATGCATATGTATATATGGTAGTAATATACGATACGTAATATACTATAGCATATTACCATATAGTGCACTACATGTGCAGTTGGCCCTATGTATTTTCTACGTATTTTTCTGTCATTTAGGTCACAGCCAGGGATACATGTACAAATAATAATATAACAATATCAATAGGGAGTGAAAGTACCTTTTAAAAATAGAAGAATACAGAAACGGCTCTGGGTAAGGTAAGACAGTGTATACTAACATAGTATATACTGACCATGCATCACATGGAATTTGTCAAAGTCACCCCAAAGCCCTATCAGTCCCCTGTCAGGATGGATGATCCCTGAGCTACAGAGAATATAATTCAACACTACCATAAGAAGTCTGAATCCAAGGCCAGTCAAAAATCTAAGGTAGTAACCTAGGTATGTGTTAACTTTAAGTGGCATCAAGTCTGAAGCCATCATGCACCATTCCTAATACTACTAAGAAAACAATTAAATATGCTTCTAAAGAATCAGAGAATGAGGAAGGAGCTGGAAGCCCAGAAATGGGTACTTGTAGTTCCAGGGAATTGAAAGGTAGGTGAGACTCTTCAAACTTTGGATTCATAAGTTTATAAACTTGTCTACACAAAATGGTGGGCAGAGTACACCATTCTCTGAGGAACCGGTACTTGCTTTAGGGCGATGTAAATCATGTGTCTGATCCTTCACCCTTTTCACTTGTGCTTCCAGTAAGCTCAGAACCAAACTGTGACCCAACTGCAGAAAGGTCTCTATTTCTGTTTTTAACTTCATTGTTGAGGCTTATAATTTTTTTATAGCCTTGATATTTTATTTATCTACATATTGGTTTTGTTTTATTAATTCTAATAGTCTAGCTCAAATCCTTTGTAGAATGAGGTAGTACAAATATCAATTTAATACAGCATAGATTCTCAAACAGGCAGTTTCTCTGCATTAAGGACAGTTTTGTGAGACTAGCTATTAATGTGAATAGCTGACTAGGAATAAAGATATAAATTGTATCTGGATTTCAAAATGGCTTGAAAAGACTTCTTATGATATCCTTGTGACAGAAGAGGAAAATGTGAGCTAGAAAATAACTTCAGGTAGGGTCATAACTAGTTAAAACATAACCTGAAAAATATATTTTAAAAAAATCCTTATTTGAGGATATGTTTTTATTGACTTTTTTAGAGAGACAGGAAGGGGGAAGAGAGAGAGAAAAACATTGATGTGAAAGAGAAACAAAGATCGGTTGCCTCCTGTGCATGCCCTGACCATGGACCAAAACTGCAACCCAGGTGTGTGCCTTGACCAGTGACAGAAACCACAAACTTTTTGGTGTACAGGATGGTGCTCCAACCAATTGAGCTACCTGGCCAGGGCATACCTGAAGAATTTAATTAATGGCTCAGCTTGCTCTGAGCAAGGGTTCTGGGGACTTTGGTTTTTGCTAATAACTTGGCAAGGCCATGTTCATCATGTGTATGGAACCCAAGACCCTAGAAAGATAATCAGAAGGATACAGTAGACTCCAAATTATACTGTTGGAATCAACCCATTGTTTCAGCCCAACAAGATGATATTTCACAGCGTCTAATGTAAAGACTTAAACATAGATTTAAAGTTCAACTACCTGAAAGTACCCATTTAAAGAAAAAATTAAAGGGCAAATGAAAAATGGTGAAAATAATTGCAATCTCTCTGATAGTGTAAGTTTTAGTATCCTTAACATGAAAAGAGCTTTCGAAAATCATTAAGGAAAACTAGAAAACCATAAGAAAAATGAGTAAGAGACATGGACAGAAAATAACCAAGGAATGAAAATGGTCAATAGGGGAAATGGGTAAAAATGTCAGCTTCATTGGGAATTGAAAATATTCAGATTAAACAAGATATGTTTCACGTAACTAGAAAATACACTGTTTTCTTAAATCTTAACATAGCCTTGTTAAAAGTTCAAGGTATTAGTATCATATACAAATACAACATTAATGGGGAGTGAAACTGCTATAACCCTTTTGGGTGGTAATTTAATTAAAAGTCTTAAAATGATCACCTTTTTAATCCAGTAATTCTAAGAATTTATGCAGTAAATATCAAAGAAGCGTGCATATTTAAGTATGTTCACTACAGCATTATTTATAGTGAATTGTAAATAAGCCTAAATTCCCAATGATAGTGGAATGATTGAATATCTGTATGATGAAATACCATGCAGCAATCAAAAACAATAGTGTAGCTAGATATTTACTGATCCAGTAAAACTGTCATGCTATCTAAACACCTAAAATTAAGTTATAATACGTATAGTACACACACTAAGATCTCATACAGAAAAATTAAAAGGCATCTGTGTGATCTCCTCCATTCTCCACACAAATTTTAATTTGTGCCATATTTTTCATGTTGATGGTTGAAAGTCATTAAACTAGTCTTTGCTATTTCTAGCTTATAAACTTCTATCATAATACACTATTTTGTACATAGGGACTATATGATAATTCTGCATATACATATACAGATGCCCTTCAGGGTATACATAAACATATGTATCTACATATTTATCTATCAACTGATCCATACATAGATATATCCAAGATATATACATCTAACACATGGGTAATGGGTTTATAGGATTTTTTTTTTTTGCTCTTTTAGTTTCCACAAGTTGCTAGATTTTTTATCATGAATAAGTATTTTATGATAACAGAAAGCTGCAGTAAATATTATTTTTAAGTAAAACAATTTCCCCAAACATGAGATGAATGAGCCTTGAATAAAGAGCAGTGTGTATACAGAGAACTTAGTATGAATCACCAGAATTGGGCTGCTAATCTGATCATCGGCCATTCTACTAGACCCTAAGTAACTCTACCTGGAGCTTTGTTTCTGTTCTTGTTGGCAGACTCAAAGGGGGATCAGCACTTAGGAACCACACATGGAGAACAACCAGGTGGTCAAGGGTGTAAGAAACTATGAAAGAGAGGGCCAAGATTACCAGGAGCAGAGGAGGTTTAGTTGTTTCAAAGTTCTAAGTCTACAGCATTCCAGAAGGCAGTATGATAAACAAATTGGAGAAAAATTATGTACATTGGTAGGAGAGAAGGGTCAACATTTTTTAACTTGCAAAAATAGAGAACTGTTTGCCAAAGGACTGAGCTGCCTTATTCATCACTCTATGTACTGGATCAGAGACTAAAGTCATGGAGAACATTTAGAGGGAATTTCTGAATAGAGAAGATTTGGTGACCTTTAATATTCTATCTGGATACTGTACTTATCTCAACTGAGCTCCTTCCTCTATAATCACAGTTTAGAAGGGCTGCCAAGAGCTGCTGCTTCCCTGCCAGAAGAATCCCTTATAACTCCCTTATAATTCCTCCTGGGAGGAAAGAGGGCTGAGCGGAGAGTTCTAGCTCTGTCATTCCCCAGCACACTAAACTCTGCACCTTGTTCTGATCTTCTAGCTGGTACTGTGCAAGGCTTCTTTAATGTTTTTCTAACTATGATTACACCCCCATAATTAAAAAGGCACATGTCAACACATTGGCCTCTTATTGTCTGTAAACTAGATGTCAAAGTTACAACTCTCTTTGTGTGAAGTATGCTCTATCATGGTCTTCTTTGAAAACTCATAGATATTGAGTTCCAGAGAAATTTTAGGGGTCTCCATCTTCCCCTTCACAGAAGGTGACTAATGCTCAGAGAAGTAAGTGGTTTACCTGAAATAATACACAGTAACCAAGCTATATCTAGAACATTTGGACACATGGTGCAATGTTCCTTCAACTACATGATGCTAAACTATCCATAAATAATTCTTAGTTGAGGTATTGAAATGAAAATTCACCAGTGTCACATCCTTTACCCAAATACTCTATGCAGCTTTGCAATCCATTCATCATATGTCCTCAATTTTAATGGTCAACTTAGATGGTCTTCCAATTATTTTGCCTTTTGATCTATACTCCCTTCCTATCCCTCCTAGAACAATCCCCTAAGGAATTAGTTATTATAGTTTCCTTTTAATGGGGCCCTCATGAGGTTAAGAATTCATTAGGTGGAGCTGGGTCAAAATTTATCAGCTAATGGTCCCACTGGCACGTACCTCTATTGCTTATTCATTCATTCATTTACAAAAATGTGTTGAGTGTCAACTCTGTGCCCAGTATTTCACTATCCTCAGGAGCTACAAAGAGACTCTGACATGGTCCTCTACTGTTAAGTAATAGATACAGAGAGGAAAGCAGTACAATGTAGGGTAGTCAGTAGGTTAGACTGGGATAATAAGCACTACTCTGAGAAGTGGGAGGGTTAGAGAAGGCTTCAAAGAGGAGATGGGCTTGAGCTAAGTCTCAATTCAACTGAACTCTAATCTTTTAAGCATCTACATATAGAGAATCAAGATGGTGGAGGAGTGAGTGGAATTCACACTGACCTCCTCCCAGAACCAATCTGGAATTACAACTAAATTGTGGAGAAATCACCTGGAACAAACAACTGAACAATTGTGCGAGAGGAGCCTTATAACCTGGGACAGACAAAAGAATCAGCTTTACCACAATCTAACGGGAAAGGAGTGCAGTAGACTCAAGAAGGTGGGCGGGGCACCCACAGGCAGCAGCACCAGAAGGATATTGAAATAGCCAGTGGGATCCCCCTGAGAAGAGTAGGGTCTAAACCATAAGTGGGGATCTCCAGCCTAAACACCAGAGCCCCAAAAGTACACTGATAACAGCCAGCTGAGAAAAGCGGCAGGGTTTCTCTCTGCCAGAGACAGGCTGCTGGAGATACAAAGAGCCATTTAAAGGGCCAACACATAAATTTTTATTTACAGCCAATTACCCTGGTCTCTGGCAAAGGTGGGGACAGGGTAGGCTGGAATGCCTGAGTAGATACTGGGGAACAAGGCTTTGTGGGGAGAACTGAGAGAGTGGCCAGCAGGATCCTGGTGCTTACTCATCCCCCATATAGCAGTAGCCATCTTACTCAGGCAGACCACTCCCCTGCCTGAGTAAGATGGCCTGCCTGAGTTAGTGTGAGAGGACCCACTAACCCTGCCCCAAGGAGGGACTCTGTCCCACCCTGTGGTGTCTAAGCCAGCCTGCTGAGTGCAGAGTGAATAGATTAACAGCTGAAGGAGACAGCCACAGACAGTAGATTCCTGGAAGTCTCAAATAGACTGCCTAAGGTCAGGCAGGGTCAACATCTGACATCATCAAAGGGAGATCCAGAAAGAAAAAACAGCAGTCTCCTACCATAGAAGTTCACACCACAAAGTCAGGAAGTCAAGACAGAGCAATTTAAGAAGTAGATGCAAAAAAGAAGTGTCTCACAAATAATGGAAAGACTAAGAAACACCCCGCACTTGAAGGGAAAGTAGTAATCCCCATAAAGGGAACTAAATGAAATAGAGGCAAGTAAACTATCAGACACTGAGTTCAAAACAACAGTTCTAAGGAAGCTCAGTGAGCTCAGAGAGAATTATAAAAAACTACAGGGAAAGTATGAGGAACTTACTGCAAACTACATCAGCATTAAAAAGGACATAGAAACTATCAAGAACCAAGAAGTAGTGAAGAATACAGTTTCTGAATTGAAGAACACAGTAGAAGGAATCAAAAGCAGGCTAGATGAAGCCGAGGAATGAATCAGTGAGCTGGAGGACAAGGTAGAAAAAAGCTCCCAGAAAGAGTAAGAAAATGAAGAGAGACTCAAAAAGAATGAAGAGGTGTTTAGGGAAATGCAGAACAATCTGAAATGTAATAATATCTGTATAATAGGGACACCAGAAGAAGAAGAAGAGGAAGAAGGGATAGAGAAACTGTTTGAAAAAGTAATGATGAAAAACTTCCCTAATTGGAGGAAAGAAAAAGTCACACAAGTTCAGGAAGCAGAGAGGGTCCCATTCAAGAGGAACCCAATGAGGCCCACTCCAAGATACATCATCATTAAAATGGCAAATAGCAAAGACAAACAGAGAACCCTAAAGCAAGCAAAGGAGAAAGAGGTAGTAACATATAAGGGAGCCCCGGTATGGCTAGCAGCTGACTTCTCAACAGAAACACTGCAAGCCAGAAGGGAATGGCAAGAAATATTCCAAGTCATGAAAAGCAAAGGCCTGCAACCAAGACTGCTCTAACCAGCAAGGCTCTCAATTCAAATGGAAGGCAAAATAAGGAGTTTCCCAGACCAAAGAAGGCTCAAAGAATACACCTCTATCAAACCAGCATTGCAAGATATGCTAAAGGGACTGCTTTAAGAAGATGAAGAAAAAGAGTCTATGAACACCCAGTTCCTTTCACAGTCAACAATACTTCATATTACCAATATTTTTAATACTTATTAATTTGATTGGGTTAATGATATGTTATTTCAATTACTTTATTATTTGTTGAAATGAAACCTGTTTTTGTACATTTCTTGCCTATTTCTATTATTTTAAAAAAGCTTTAAATGACTTTTTGGTATTCCTTATACATTTTTTGATTAAATATTTGTAGAATTTTTTCCCTACAAAAAAAGAAAACCTATTAACCCTTTTTTTATATGTGTGGCAAATGCTTTCCTACTGTATTAGTTGTCCTTTAACTTTTTATATGTATATTCTATGTAGTCTTAAATGTTTAATATAGTCATATTGTCAATATTTTACTTTATAGCTTCTGGGCTTGAATATTTTTCTTCAGGATTAAAAAAAACATTATTTTGTATTTTCTCCTAAAACTCCTTAGATTTTACATATTGATTTTTTAACTCACCTGAATATTGTTTGTATAATGTGTGAAATAGGGCTCTATATTTGTTTCATTTCAAGTAACAGTGGTCCATGCACCTTATTTGCTGATTTAGCCTTATTTTCCCCATTGATTTGAAATATCAGTTTAATCATACATTACACTGTTAGACAGATATATACATTTGTTTCTAGAATTCTTATTTTATTTCACTGATCTACTTGATTATTTCTGTGCTGGTGTCATGTTGTTTTAATTGTTGAGACTTTATAATGGATTTAAATTTTTTAATATTTTATAATGGATTTTGACATTTAAAAATATATATAAATAAAATCAATCTGCACTTAACAAAAAAACAAGGAAGGAACTCTGACCTTTTGCAACAACATGGATGGAACTGGAGAATATTATGCTAAGTGAAATAAGCCAGTCAGTGAAAGGCAAATACCATATGATCTCACCTATAAGTGGAATCTATTCAACAAAATAAACTAACGAACAAAATAAATCACAGGCATGGAAACATGGAGCAGACTGAAAGTGACCAGAGGGGATGGGGAAGGAGGACAAAGGCGGAAAGAAGGAGAAGGGACTAAACAAATAACATGTATGATTGACCCATGGACATGGACAACAGAGTGGGAATCTACTGTGGGCAAAGGGGACAGGGTAGGATGTGTGGAGGAAGGTAAAGGGGGAAAAATTGAGACAAATGTAATAGAATAGGCATGATTTTAAAATAAAAATTCTTTTTCAAAAGCATCTGCATATATTTATGGCGGTGAAGGAACATAAGAAGAGTGATTTAATCATGGCAATTAAATAATCAACATTCAAAAGTGCTAATTTAACACCAGAAAGCATGTGTGTGATATCTACTTCCAGTATAGCAGGTTTTCAGTGAGCAACTACATCTGGGGATACAAAAGATGCCTAAATCATGGCATCTGGCATCTGTTCCCAGTGGGTTTCTCATCTACGGGAAGAGAGAAAAAAGTTGGACTTGAAATAAGGAAGAATCATACAGGACAATATATCATTAAGTAATGTGAGCAAGATGAACTCTTGGAAAAAAATGATGTCTGTGGTGGTCACTTTTTTGCCCACCCTCCTGTATTTGTACTGAAGTTATTTCAGCAAATGAGACCCTAAAGACAGAGGTAGGAAACCAGGCACCCTTCATAAAGACACGCTAGATGCCTCCATGTCTTGTCCCCATCAATCTGCCCATCTGGCTGTCCCCCATCCTCTCAGTGAATCTTTCCTGCATTTTTCCCACCCTGGTAGCAGGGCTCGGTTCTGGGCTTTGACTATGTCTCTAAAATTATTTTGATTCACGGCTTGAGATTTTACAAAACCACACATGTATGCATGGAGCCTGTGGCCTCAGGATCTTGTTTGTTTTTAAGAGTCTAAAGAGTGAGTTTATTTGGTGGGTTCTATAAATGGAGGTTTTCTTTACTAGGGAGATGTAAGGGAGCGGACATGGTGTGCTGCAGCCGCGGTATGTGTGCATGTCGCCATGGGGCGTAATTCAGCGCCTGTTGGGGGAGGCTCCCACAGCCATTGGGCAAACATATGTTGGGCCAAGAACACGGCTCTTCAACCTCATGAACTGTTTGCCTGAAAGATAACAGTGTCTCTTCCACACGAACCTTTCACCACCCTCCATAAAGGGAATTTTTAATTCAACAGATGGTGTCTACTCATTGCAAATCAACCAGAAAAGGAGACATTTACATGGCTGGGCCTCAAGGCCCTAGGGACCCAGAGGGGCCCTAATCAAATACTTGTCCAAAGACCAGCTCCCCATGGGCAGGGCCCCCTGGAATGGAATCATGCCAGGAAAACCAGCAAAACATGCCAACTGCTGATTCTCTGAGGTCCCAGTTGGCTGAAAAAGGTGAAAACATGTTTTCTGTCCCTGGCTATAAGATAGCTTTATATCTCTTGCAGGAAAGAAGGCCCTGGGAGATATGATGACCTCCAAAAGTGGCTTGCTATTGGAGCCATTTTTCTTCTTCCAAAACAGCCCTAGCTCTGTGCTTTGAAAAACCTTTCAAAGAACAACTTTGTCAGGTTTGCACTCCATTTCACATAATGGCACATTCTGGGCCCCAAAGACCAACACCTAACAGGAGTAACAGTGGTAGGGACAAAAAGGGGAGATCAAACAATTCCAGATGTGGAGCATGACAAATAAGAGATTTTCCCAGGACTAAATGAAGGTTCTTTCGTCCTCATCTGCCCCGCTGGTTATTTGATTTATGTGTTTGGGAGGTAGAATGTCACGGTGGTGTTTTCACAAGGAATGTGGTGTTCTGATGGAGACTATGTTGTCAACTCAGTGAAGCCAAACACAAATGCAGTACATAGACACACAAAGTAAGAACATTAAACCTGGGGACACAAGCTCTGTTCTCAAGTGCTGGATGTGCTGTAAGACCTTGGAAAAATAACACCTCTAAGGTTTAATTCTCTAATCTATCTCATCTAATTGCAGGAAAATCCCTAGCCCACACACTTTGCAGACAATGGAATGAAGCTGGCATGAGACAAGGTATATGAAAAAAAACCTAGATAAATATAAGGATTGTTGATATTTGAAAAATTTTTTTGAAAACGAAGTTATGCATATTTTATTTTCAAAAGAGATAATTGGTTACCTCAGAAAAGGAAGCAAGCAGCTAACGCTGCAAAAGAGATACTGATATGTATTCAGAATTAACTGGAGACATGGAGAAATGGCAGCCTCGGAGACCCTCTGTATGAAGAATGACCAGGGAACCTTGGTCACTATCTTCCTGCTATCATGCAGTCACACCCATGCCCTGCTCTAGGCTTTGCTTTACTTTTATGTAAATGTGGGTGGCTGTACTCAATCATTTTACAAGTTTCTTCCTTTTCAACATTCTCTGCTCTAAAGCAGGTTATGGGAGAAAAAACTCCCAACCAACCTGGTTTTATTGTTGCCTTAATAATGACATCATTCAATAAAAAAGTTTAGCATAAATAGGGCAGGCCATCCCAACTCTCACGGGGCAAAAAATATGGAGGTCAGAGGGCAGGTTTGGGGGAGAATTTCAAGTCTCAAGTATAAAATCTGATTAATAACAAAGATATGGGAGGGAAAAGTTGGGGGGGAAAATTCTCTCTCACCTCCTCCCCATGTTCTTTCAACTTTCACAACATTCTAGACTAGGGAGTGACAGGCAAAGTGACACAGTGCTCAGAGGGCAAAAGATAAATGTTTGATGAATTAGCCATTGGTAGGAAAGTGATGGGCTTTGTATGTGCATAATGGCCAAGCTGCCTTCCCATGCCGATCGCCTGACAAGATAAGAAGCCATAATGAATGGAACTTGAGATTCTCTGGACAGAGCAGTTTTAATTTGACTGGTTTTAATAAAATTAACTTTAAAAAGAAGAAGAAAATGGCAGAAGGAAGAGGATAGTGATTTGTAGAGACCAGAGAGGCTGAGAATGACATATTGGAATGGAAACTAACCATTGGTTTTTCCATTCACTGTACTAGTCAAGTCAGCAGAGGAAGAAAATTTAATTTCTTTACATCTGTAAGTCATTAAAAACCCTCTATGTGCCCAGTACTGTGCAGAGACACTTGAGATATAAAAATTAAATGGCCTGGCTGGATAGAAAAGTATCCCAATAAGCATAGAATGGATCACTTATTCATTGCTTTATTCCTTCTTAAGCAAATATTGGGTTGGCCAAAAAGTCTGTTTAGTTTCTTTCCATAAAATAAAAGACTCATTTTTCATTTTCACCATAACTTATTGATTTGGATATTTTGAGTATGTCAGCTATCTCCTGCTATTAGCTTCTAGTGGGTAGAGGCCAGGGGTGCTGCGAAATATCTTCCAATGCATGAGACAGCTCCACAGCAAAGGATTATTTGGCAAAAATGTCACTAGTGCCAAGAAACTTTGCAAACCACTTCTGACATGTTTGATTAGTCACAGCACCTTCTCCATACACTACACAAATCTTTTTTTTTTCAGTTGTTTTTACTTTTCTTGAAATAATGAAGCATAATATGCCAAAAATGTTGTGTATCTTCTTCCATCTTCAATATTAATGGTTACACAAAAATTCACCGATTTTGATAAGTTTTTTAAAATGCATACTGATATGACAGCTGTCACAACAGAATTTAACACAATTGTTTCAAATGAAGTTAAAGACAACTAAGCACTGCTAGAGCCATCATATGGAAAAAACTAAATGAACTTTTTGGCCAACCCAGTATTTTCTAAGTACCC
This sequence comes from Pteronotus mesoamericanus, assembly GCF_021234165.1. Taxonomy (NCBI): domain Eukaryota; kingdom Metazoa; phylum Chordata; class Mammalia; order Chiroptera; family Mormoopidae; genus Pteronotus; species Pteronotus mesoamericanus. Next base: position 3,366,328 of record NW_026555100.1, read on the forward strand.
CCAACCCAGGCTTATGGTGAATGAAACAGGTCTGCTCCTGATGAGTAAGGCTTTTTTACAAGAAGTTCCTACCCTGCTAGGTGCTCCCTGCCAGGCAGCCACACCTGCACATCCTTGGACATCACCCCGTACAGCTAACATTCCATTTCCATACTCCCTCCCAAATTTTAGTCTCCTGGCCCTGCATTTGTGTGTGGCTTCACTGAGTTTACTAGATAATCTCCATCAGAACACCCATTCCTTGTGAAAACACCATAATGACATTCTACTGCCAAGAGCAACCATCATATAACCAAGGAGGAAGAGAGGAGAAAAAAGGCTCTCTGTAGTTCTAGGAAAACGCCAGCTGTGCCCATGAAAAAAATTACCTTGAGGACCTTCATTTGTTTCATAGGCAAGAATTAGGACTGGAGATGATTTGCTCCACCTTTTGACTAACATTTATTTGAGGCCTTTTTTGGATCAGACAGTGTGACAGGCCTGGGAGAATAAATATGGTTAAAATATCATCCCATCCTCACGGGGCCCAAGAGCCCATCAAACGAGTGAAAAATATACAACCCTAGCACAGTGGGGTTCAAGTGCTCCTCTGCCTTCAGGTGACCTTAAGAGATCTCTAGGATATTTTCTAATATCCAAATGTCCTGATGCTATTGTCTTATCCACCATTTTAATTTTATTTTTAAGACAAAGTACAGGATTACAAAGAAGTTTGGTTACCCAAGCATTCTAATGGTCACCTTCCATAATACCATGCAGGTTCCTGATATTAGGAGAAAGAATCCTATGCAAAATGCAGCGTGAAAAATAGTATGTCCCTCTAGCTCCTTTCTCTGAGGGTATACACTTTTCCATGACTGCAAAAGGAAAGTCACTCATTACTAAACAGCTCAGCAAGGCTCACACTATGCGAGAATATAAAGTTTTATGAGCAGGTCTCTCCTCTCTCTGGGTGAGAAAGTGAGTGAGAGAAAGCTCGAGAGGGTCTGGCTCAGGAGTCCAGGGTGAATTATAGACTGCCGCTCAAGATTCACAGCTCTTCGTGGTAGGAGGTTAATATTCTCACATGTCATTAGGTCTGCTGGCTCTCCTGATGGTTCATTGATGCAGGCAGCAAATTACTTCCTCATGCTGCAGAGGACAGCGCACTTCAAAGCAAGGGAACTCAGGTCAGGACAGGCCTCCGGTGGATTAATGACTTGGGATCACCAGGGGTTGTCTATAGGTAAGAATAGGCCTGAAGCTTTTGACAAAGATAACTTTTTGATCCATCTTGACCTGGCTTTCAAGCCAGACCTCTGGATTTATTCCTATTCATCTTCTAAGGACCTGCCAAGACCTGTGGAAGACTAAGTAACCTGTCTGGTCATTCTATCTTCACTTGAAAAGCCTCCACCTGCTCTCTGCTATTGTACGTTATACCCCCAGTTCAAGGTGAAGCTTAAGCCTACCTCCTTAGAGACTTCTCAGCCTAACCCAAACTTGGCTGTCCATTCATGCCTGAATGCAACTCCCAGGAGGCTTCTGCTTGAACACTCCTTCCATTCCTGGTCCACAGCCTTGGTCTGTTCTTCTATTGTCCCTGGTGTCTTACCCTTGTCTCCTTGATGATTAATTAAGTTCAGTGACTTCTGGCCCAATGGGTTATATCTTTTTGCATCTCCCATAGTGATAGCTAAGTGCCTACCTTCCCTGAAAGCAAATCCAAAACCTGATCTTGTCTCCTTTCCATAAAAAAGGCCCAAGAGGAGCCCCAGAAATGTTTATAGTATAGGCTTGTGAAAATATTTGTTTATAGGCAGCTTTAAAAATGACATTTCTAAAGATAAAATTAAGGAAGAATGGTAAAAGGAATTAAGACACAGGAAGCCATCAGAAAACTCAAGGCTGTCCCTTCTCAGGAGCAGAGTTGTTAAGTAAATGTATTTAACACAAATGCTCACTACAGTCTACTCAGTTTTCTCAGTTGGAGGTTTTCTAAACAGCAAGGAGGCTCTCACTGGATGCCTGCTGATACAAGGAGCCCAGTGGGGGCCTGAAGGGACCACCAGGAGATCCTGGGGGACCCACTGCTGTCAGGCCAACCCCAGGCACCACACTAGGGTCCCAAGTGGGCAGCGCAGCCCAGGGGCAAGGAAGGAATTCTTGCCCAGAGGCCATGGATGAGTCTGACTGGACTCCCAAATGTTTTCTCCCCTTAAAGTGAGGTGCCTGCACCCAGGTGGATGGGGGAATAAAGAGTACTAAATATTAGGAAGCACCTTCACACCTGTTTCAAACCTGGATGTACAAATAAAAGTTCGGGAAAGCTCTTGGTAAATGAGGAAGGATTTGAGAAATGTGTGGGGTGAGGGTCACTGTTCCAATCCTGTTTCCTTTCCCTGACTTTCTTATTCGACATTTTCTCTTTTGCCTCGCTGTCATTCTCCTCAGCAACCCCACTTTCTTTCCTTGAAAATACCTTTACCTCCTTTTATATAACAAGTGTTTCATAACATGTTCCAGGAAAACAAGTGAAAACACATGTGCATGCCCATGTACCAAGTAAGTAGACACATGTAAATCAGACAGAGGAGAAGTCAGACCAGCGATGCCCCCACCAAGTCCACTCTGGGCCAGATCCCAAAGGCAAAGCTCCCCTGAGCTGGCCACATGGCTGGCAGTCCTTCCTTGGCTCACTGAACACCTGGTGAGGCATCACAGGGAGACCCCCAGACCAGGGTCAACAGACTGGACACCAGTCCCAGCTCACACAATGCATTGTGTGAGCGAAGCCTTGCCTTCCCCTCTCCAGACCTCACATTCCTCCCAGGCGGAATAAAGAGAGGGGACTGTATCAGTGTGTCTGTAGTGCTGGCTTGTGGACCACCTATGTCAGAATTCCCTGAGACACTTACTAAATATTCAGATGCCAGTGTCCCCCACATGCCATAGACATCAGGTTCTTATGGGTGGGGTCTGGATAGCTACTGTCAATTCCTCAAAGTATGAGAACCATTGAGTGTCCCCAACTCAAACAGGGACCAGTCAGGTGATGCATTGTATTTCAATGAATCAAGGTACATCAGATACAGACACACCATTATTTTATGTACCTGTAAGAGAGAAAAATCACTGTCAATTAAAACTAACCCAATGCTTTCCTACGTTACAATGCCTTAAGAATCCCCTTCCTTTTTTTATATCCCACTTGTTGTTTTGCAAGGAACTCTTAATCAAGGTCATATTCAACAACAAATATTTGCTTTATAATATCAAGATTATGCCTTTTCTGTATACACAATAACTTTGTCCTTTGATGCCAAATCACAATGAATTCTTAAATGGCAAGTGAGGTATCAAAAATATGTATAAGTCAGCTGAAGCAGTGACAGTAAGAATGAGAACCAGGGAGAAGGTTCACTGACTGACAACAAAAACTTTGTCACAATTACCTCCGGGACAATGACAATTTTAAGCCATCAATTTTGAGATGAACTCAGGAATGTTAAAATGTGAAGAAAAAAAATGTACATCTTAGAAATGCTGAAATACAGCAAATGCAGGTAAGCCAACAGGAAGCGGTGAGGAATGAGGAAATCAGAGTATCTAAAGACATCCAAATTAGTACTTCTGTCATCCACAGACACAGTGAGGGGCTGCGTTCAGCCCATCGATAGGATGGACAATTTGCTCTTCAAGCTGGGACACCTCACAGAGTAAAAGGGGCATCGTTACTGGTTATGCCAGGGAAATGGACTTTAACTATAAGTGTCCTGGACAAACCAGGATGGAAGTTTCCCTGTCCATGAGCCTGCAGACAGAAAGCCCTGGGTAATGTGATCATGGAGCCCAATCATTCTAACATTCAGAATCTGCAACATCACGTGCCTAGTGAAGCTTCTTTTCATTCTTGTCTTTAAAAGTCTTGGAAATCTGACATCTTTATGCCTTGTACAATTCCCCTAACTCTCCATGACTGCCTAGCACTTTCCCACAAGCTCCCCTTCCTAACACAGGCAGAGTCTGTGCCTCGTCCTAGGAGGACGCTGTTGGACCCCACACAGATCCCTACAACTGTTTGAAGGGATTCGATCAGTTTTCATCCAGGAGTGATTTTTGCACCTCTAGAGGACATTTGACAAAGTCTGATGATATTTTTGATTGTCATGACCAGGTGGTGCCACTGGCATCCGGTGGGGAGAGGTGAGGGATGCTGCTAAACATCCAGCAATGTCCAGGACAGACCCCATGACAAAAACTTATCTGACCTAAAGAGTCATCAGTGCTGAGATTGAGAAACCCTAAATTAGATGGAGGATGCTGCTTTTTCTCTATGGAGTGTGGGACGAGCTTCTCGCCTCCCTTCTCCCTCTCATCATGCCCCCCCCCACCCAAAAGCCCCTCCACAGCTGCTAAAGGTTGCGGCAGAATCCTGTGGGCCCAATTCATGATCTAGGAAGGAGTCTTCACAGTGACAGCACAAAAAGCACAGCTGTCAGTCTCCACAAGGAAAGTGATAGAACTTTCCGAGTTTCATGGGAGCCAACAAGATTGACAGATTGTGTGATTTTTCCCTTCTCAGACATCACTAGAAGAGAGAGTGACAGCAAACATATCAAGTGAGTCGGAAGCTGCAGCTCTCAGTACTCACAGGCCCTGAACTTCCACAGATTTGTACAGTTCTTGGGAAGCCAGGGCAGTCCCAGAAGAAAACACCCAATGCAGAGTGGGTTTGTCCCAGACTAGAAACAGATATCCTCAGACATTTCAGATTGGCCCCAGTGCAGCTACCTGAGCATTGGCAGAGAAGTCTGCTTCGTTCCTCCTGATGGATCCCTTTGTCCATGGAGAAGCAGCAATCAGCCGAGAAGTACAGCCGGAAGACACTGACCCCCATCCCTTAGAGAATGGGGAATCCTGAAGGTAATGGCAGACTAGGGCAGAATGAGGGAACAGGAAAGAAAGGGCACTGGCATTCAGGACCAAGGACAAGACTTAAGGTGCAAGGGCCTCAAAATCAGGCCAGAAATATCACATGTATTACTTTCCTATGGTGGCTGAAACAAAATACCACAAACAGGGCACCTTACAATAGACATCTGTCTCAGTTCTGGAGACCAGAAGTTAAGGTGTCAGCTGGATTGTGTACCCTCTGAGGCCACTGGGAAGGACCTGTTTCTGGTCTCTCTCTTAACATTTGCCCTGTGGGTGCATCTGTCTCTTTGCACGGCATTCTTTTTATAAGGACACCAGTCATATGGGATTAGGGGCCTACTCTACTCCAGTATAATCTCATTTTAACTAATTACATCTACAACACTTCTATTTCCAAATAAGGTCACACACTAATGTACTGGGGATTAGAATTTCAACAGGTGAATTTGGGAGGTGTCACTATTCATACCTCCTAAGTGACTACTAGTTCCATGAAGAGTGCCAAAGTTCTCATTGGTGCCCAAAGAAGTATTACCATAAGAATAAGATATCATGAGCAGCTAGTTAAGCCAGGCTCTGAGAACTCAGAATCCTAAGTACTGATGTGGTGGTCAGCCCCCACTTCCTTAAACCATATCCATTTACACTCTTCTTTGCCAAAACCTAGCTTTCTATCCCTGGCTTAACACATCCATCATGCAGGACATAAAAATATAGCACACTGTTTACCTAAAGTTCACACTTGCATCCATTTTTATTCTCTGAGACACAGCATGAACAATGCCGGAGAGAAGGCAACATTCAATAAAGGTTTGTTCCTTTTTCTTTACCATCTCAGCTCCAGTGATATGTCATGAAACCAAGATATTACAGAAGGGGACTTTGAGTATTCACTCTGGAAACTATGGCTCCCCTCAAAGCAGAATGTTAAGTTTCTAGCTTCCTAATCCATGCAGAACTGCAATGGCTATTGCATTGACACCAAAAGAGAATAGACTGAAAACTAAATCAAAACCACCTACCAAAATAAATAAATAAATCAAAGCTAACAAATCTGAGTACATTGGGGCCACTTGGTGTAGGGCCAATCAGTGCTGCACCCTTCAGTAGCAGTCACAAATCGTGGCCGTGGGTTGGAAACCAACATCATCAAAGGAAAAAAAGTTAACGTATGTTTAAAGAGAACCTCCACTGCAGTTCCTTTTATCTGAAGTATTAGAGTTGCTGCATTTAACTTGTTTATAATTCTTAAGGAGAGACAAGATGTCAACAGGTGGAAATTAAACAATAAAATATTCAAGGAGTAATTCAACATAACAAAAGAACTGTCACAAGGCAATATATTATTATATGCTAAACTAATAATATGGAAAACACGTGCTACAAGAACTCAGAGGGAGCAAGCACTTTAGGCTGGAAGTGCAGGAATGATCCTTTCAAAGGTATAGAATCTGAGCTGAACCTTGAAAATTATGAAAGCATACTCCGTATAATCTCTTTAAGAAAACAGGGGAGTGGGTAATAGAACTTTTAGCAATGTTCCATTCTACAATTATTAATATAATGCAATGATCAAAGACAACCAGTCAAATGTGCTTCAGGTCAATACCTCATTCATAAATACTGCCAGAACAATGGGATGTTATGATTGACAGTCTATGGTGTGGTCTCAGCTTCTAAGATGGCTCCCACTCATTCCTTCCTCCTGGTATTCATGTCCTTGTATAATCCCCTCCACCTGAGGGTGGGCTGGACCTAATGAGTTGCTACTAATAAATAAAACAGTACAGAGCAATTGGGTCTAACTTTCAAGATCAGGTTACAAAATGTCTGTGACTTGTCTTACTGGATTTCTCTTTTTCTCTTATTTGCTCACTTCCTTAAAAACTAGCTGTCATGATATCATAAGCTCCCCTAGAAAGAGGCCCACATGGCAATGAACCAAGAGAGGCAGGCCTCCAACCAAGAGCCAGCGATGAGGCCTTGGCCCAGCATCCTGTGAGGAACTGAATCCTACCAACCACCATGTGCAAATGGATCCTTGGAAATGAATCCTCCCCAGTTGAGCATTGAGATGTTTACAGTTCTGTCTGGCACCTTAATTGCAGCCTTGTGAGAGACCCTGAGTTAAGCCACATCCAGATTCCTGATCCATAGAAATGGTGTGATAAATAATGTTTATTGTTTTCAGCTGCTAAATTTTGGAGTAATAGGTTATGCAGCAATAGATAACTAATAAAAATGGCATGGTTGTGATGCATCTATTTCTCTAATCTGCCAAGACCCTCTCCATCCTCATGATAAATGGAATTCAGAATTAAGTAACTGAGATAGGATATAAAGGAGAACAAAAAAAAACTCCAATAAATATTTATACACAAGTCAGGGTTATACATCAGATTTTAGGTATCAGGCACTTTACATTTACATGTGTGATTGAAGAGATGTAAGCCAAACACCTGGAGATCTGGGCCCCAAACTTTTTTTGGTAGCCTTTCTTAGAGGAAGTGCATATTTAGACCTATGTCCAGTGGTCTGGCCTTCTGAAATGGAGCAGGGCCACTCTAAATCAGATCTCCCATGTTACAAATTTAAAGAGTGCCATGCTCCAGAGCTGAGCCACACTTGCGGATCCAGAGCCAGTAGACTGGATTCCACCATGCAGGCCTCCTTCTAGATTTTTTCCTGGGGCTTATCTCCTAAAAGCTTGAGAATAAGCCCAAGTTTATCCCCAATATGAATGGATGAATGAAGGACTTCAATAACAAGCTCAGCTCCTTGAGTCAAGTGGCAACATCGCAGCATTTTTTAGTTCTCCAAGCTGAAATACTCTGGTTCCCTACTTGCTGAAGGTGTACATTTTGAACCTGGAAGGGACGGGGTAAGCCTGCATTCTCTGCAGAGATTCTGTCCTTTTTTGCGTGTAGAAACACACATGGACTTAGCTTGGAGTTCCCAGAAGCAGACTTTGAGATGAGGATGTGAGAGATGTCATTTGTTCAGGAGAGGATCACACAAAGCACCAGAAAGTGAGATAGGAAAGGAAAAGAAGACAAGAAAGGAAACATAATGTGATAGGTTGCTGCTGAGAGTCACTGGGGTTCAACCACTTTTCAAGGCAGGGATCAGGGAATTTTTTACGTAAATGGTAAGATAGGGCCACAGGATCTCTGTCACAACTACTCCTCTCTGTGTGAAAGTGGCCACAGACACTATATAAGTGAATGGGTGCAAATGCTTTTTCACAAAACTTTATTTATAAAGACAGTAATCAGGCCAGACTGGACCGAATGCTGCTCTGGAATAGTATGGGATGCAACGTGGATCACTTCTCATTGATATCACAAATGAGGAGCAAGGGAGCTGGAATAGTTATCTTCCTCCTCCCATTAGTCCCTGTTTGAGAGCTGATCAGGTCCCAGTAGCTCCAGGGAGGAGTTGCAGGTGCTTGTAGTCAGAAGCCATCAGAAAGGCTTGCCCAGGATGGCAAGTGCCAAGGGGATATGGGCAGAGCACCCAGCTACACAGAACATCCTCCCAGCCCAACCCATCCTGATAGAGGAAGGGAAGATAGTGGTGGCAGAAAGAGAGGAGCAAACACAGAGGCCTTCTAGGATGGGTGGTGTGATTTCTCAAAGCTACTTTCCATCTTTTCTCTCTCCCTCCCTCTCCCTCCTGGACTGTTAAGGAACTGTCATGATGAATCCAGCAGGTCGAGTTTCCCTGCTGCCCCAGTTATGTCCTAACCACAGCCCAACCACATCAAAGGCCTCACCTCCTTATGTACACCCAGAGATTCCTTCATCCTTGAACTACTTTCCCCTGTGTGGAGATTTGTTTGCTTGCTTGCTTTCATTTTTAAACTGAAATTAAAATGTCACTTGCTAGATGGGAAGAAGGGTGGGAAATTCAAGAGAAGAGACTGTGTGACTAGTGAGTCTACCATCTCCAGCCCACTTCATCCTCATGGAAGGGGAGGAAACCCACCTTTCCCCTTCTCCCCACCCCAGTTCAAGTCAAAGCCAAAAAAAAAAAAAAGGAAAGAAATTAAATTAAATCATCTTATTATGTAATTGGGACTAGGCCTCAGGCTGCAACAGTAAAGAAGGGATTAAGGGCAGAGCCACCTGGGCAGCCATTCTCCTGGGTCCCATTACCACCCCCCTCATTCCTTTTTATAGCCACCAGATTAAAATGCGAGCCTAGCAATCTTTGATCTTTCACTTGCTGACACAAATCCTTTCAAGCTTCCAACATTTTCTGCTGAGGTAATTAGTACTAATTAAAAGGTTTCCAACAGTCTTTGCTCCTTTTTTTCCCTCCTGTGTTCTACCCCTGCTCCTCCCTCCCCAAAAGAAATTGCTTTTACAAATACCTTCCATCTCTAAAACATGGCATCCCTCACTTTGTTCTTTATCTGACTTGGCCAGATCAAGTAGATTAGTGACTCCATTATACCAAATACAAAGCCAGACAACAGGTTTTTACTATCGCTCCTGACCTGTGGAGAGTGCATGGGTTTTACTCACAAACAAGCATCTTGCCTTGTATGAAAAGACAGTCCAATTATGGACATGGGAAAAGACACCACAGTGCAGTCTTCTTCTGCCCAGGAAGGACACCGTTCAATGACAAAGTGTTTCACTCCAGGTCTGTTTCGCTCACACACGCACACACACACATGCACAGAGGCATGCCCATATACTCTGCTTCGCTGTTCAAACTGGTAAGTGGCAAAAGTCACCTCCCGGCTTGCTTCGTTCCATGCTTTCTTTCTATTTGAAGGGGTTATGGGCCAGAGAAAATCCATACAGACTATTTAAAGGATAAAACCAGAAAGTCAAAGAAAGGATCGCATTTTATCAAAGTTTTAAAAGACTTCGAGGGAAACAGCCACAATTCAAATTCCCAATCCAACAATTTCTGTCTTCTATTGGCTCTTTGCCAGGGACGCTTTCACGTTGTATCTGACCCGTGAGTCCCACAGTGACAGGAGCTCTGGGGATAAACCACAGCCCATATACACAGCCACTTCTCAGGACAGAGTGCTGCAGTTGCAGGCAGGGCAGGAATTCTAGTTGACAAGACTGTTCTGTCGATGAGGAGGGGGACCTGGTATAGACCAAGGGCTGCAGCAACTGGGACCCTGTCCTTCACTCACCTTCTGCTTAGCAAAGGCAAATGGGGAAGGCGTAGAAGATATTAAAATCTCACTTAATTCCACGATATGGCTTTCCTACAGAGACTTGCAGGGCTGAATCTCAGGCTGTCTTCCTGAGCACTTTCGGGCTTGCACAATGCTCTCACCCACCACAGCCCACTCACTGACCGTGAGAGGCAGCTGTGAGACCTGCTCCACTCGTCCCACGAAGCAACTAAGGAGCCTCGAGGCAGTCACATGACCTTGAGGCTATTCCAGGCTCTTTAGCCCACCCCAGAAGTGAGGGAAATGAGATGCCACATTCTCCCATACCTTTTACACTGGCATTCAGATTTCAGGGGGTTGGAAATGACCCCTCTGCCCACTGTGGGTCCTACTACAGCAGCAGCTGCGGCAAGCAGACCCCAGTTCTGACTCAGCTGCTGCGGTCTTTTGTGTTCAATGGATAGAAGCCTTCCTTCAGATCCCTTAGGCCTAGAAATTAGTCACTTTGGAGCCCAAATGGGCTTTGATGAGGCTCTCCTGATTAGTGTGGGTGTCACTAAAAATATATACCCATTCCCTACCCCATCCTCCTAAAAAAAGCTAACACTGAAAAGTAATGGATTTAATGATCTAGAAAATCTAGACGCTGGAAACTCCAGGGGAGATCATATTAAATTAGACCAGTACAAACAAGCCTAACCAGATTTATCCTCTTGCGGTTACAGATTTTATCTACTAAACCAGGTTTTCAAGGCTAGTGTCTGTTTTCAATGAATAGAATTTTTGAATGTCAAGTCCCAAGATTCCTAGTGGAGGATCATTTACCCCCAGGATCTCAGTTCAGCGGGGCTGTCCATGCCCAGGACCCTGCACAGGGCCAGGAACACGCGCCGATCCCTGTGGTGGGCCACCTGTTGAAAACCCAGCCACAGGAGGAATCCAGAGGCGGGGAGAGGTGGAGATCCAGGTTCAGAGAGAAAAGATAAATTCTTTTCTTTCCTTCCTGAGGGAATAAGGACACATGAGAGGAAATGAGATGGAAGAGTAAAGAAACCACAGAGAATGTTCTGGAACGGATGTCACCGAGGGACATGAACTGGATTAAGAGCACCCTAAATATCGCTGTGAACTTGGCACATAGGGAACTCCCTCAGGGTCCTTTCTTAGAGCAAAGATGACATGAAACCATTTTAAGTTTTCCTTCTTCATAGGAAAATGACTCTGCCAGCTTGCCTCTGAATCCAATGGTGAGAAAGCCTTTAGTTGTCCAGCCTTCCTCTCTCAGGGACCTTCCCCCAGGCCAGCTGGGCTGCAAGAGGCTCCCCCCCACCCCCGCCACTGGGGAGGGGACTTGGCTGCTGCCTGCTGATTTGGGTAACTGCTAAGACATAATTATAAAGGAGAGAAGGCGGGTGGGGGCGTGGAGGGAAGAAAATTACTTTTGAAAATTATGAAAAATACCTTGACGGCATCTCTTTGAGGCTCACATTTAGCTCTCGGAAAAGATTTCTGCCAAAGGGTGAGTTCTGACAGGGGGAAAATGAAATGAGGGGCTGGGGGAAGGAGGGGGGAGCAGCAAAGAGGCAGCCGTCTGTCAAAACTGATGACTCGGCAGCTGAAGTCAGACTGGAATATTTACCCACTCATTCCACGGGGCAGCTGAGGAGGAGAAGAAAAGCCCGGGCAGCAGCCAGTCTGGCCAAAATGACCACACAGAGACACACACACCAGCTGATCAGGCCCTCAGACCACCAAGAGCTTCCCTCAAGGCTCTCAGTATCCAGGAGAGAATTGGGTTTAGACAGTAATCCAGAGAACCTCCAACTCTGTTCAGTCTAACTCAGCTCTGAGGCTAGGAGCTCACTGGCTGCAGCCCCAGTGAGAGCGGGGCGCAGCACCCTGCATCCACACACCAGAGGGATGCAGGCAGGGCAAGTCCTAGCAAATCCCATCACCGCTCTTTTGGTTGCCTCCCTTGTAGAGTTTAAGACATCGCAGTTTTCCTGCAGCACTCCCACATTCAAACGGGCTCACGAAAAAGCTATTTTCCTTATTTAATTAGGAAAGAAGCAGGAAGTACTTCTACTACAGGATTTGTTTTTTGTTTGCTTGTGGGCTTTTTTTACGGAAATGCATCTGAGTTTGTGGGGGAAACACAAAACTGGGTGTTAAGAGCAGTGGTGTAGCAAAGAGACAGGGAGGGGGCTGGCGGGAGTGTCCAGCGTGATGGGGAGGGGTATTTTATCACTGACGTTGTTTGGAAATGTCAGCTTCTGGTGGAAATTGCCCACACCTGGAGCAAGCTTGCCCCACTCCAGGATATACCAGTGCTCAGAGGACCTGGATTCGAGGACCATTTCTTCCTATAGCCTGTGTGATCTTGGGCAAAGAACTTGACAGATCTGGGCCATAGGTTTTTCATATGCAAAACCAAGAGAGTTGACTAAACAATTACTAAACAATAACTTCCTTCCACCTAAAACTTTCTGTAACAACCTGAGAAGCTAGGCAGCCTTGGATTTGAAAGCAGAAGGTGTTTTGCTCTGTGTCTTTCCAAAGATTTAACGTGTTTCAAGGTCAACTGGAGAAAGGGTACAACAGGCAAAAAGGGAAAAAAAGTGTTTAAACTGCTGTGGCTTTAAAAGCTTAACCAGTAAAGCCCCTCCAGCCTTCAGTCAATGGGAATGAAAACAATGATTTCCAGCTATTTTATTCAGTCTCCAGGCAGGATCACTATACGGAGGCTTGCTTCTTTCTCTCCTTTTCCCGCACATCCAAACTGTGACCCATTCCCCACTCCTAAAGACCCGCTTTGACAGAGTCTATTGTGCGGCCTTTTCAGGACATTAGCCACCCCAAGCAAATACTCTCTGGCAATAGAAGTTTTCCAGGGGATTCTTCTCCTCCCCCTGCTGCCCTCCCCACTTTTTCAAATCCTAGAGTCAATGCTGCAGAAACCTACAAGCAGAAAGGATTTCTAATGCCTGCCACTTGCTTAAAATTGATTTTCAGACGAGAGCTACAGAGAGCCAAGTATCCCCACAGTTTGGAACACTCATCATCTCTGACGATGAAGTCATTTGCTGCCATAAGCAGAACAAGGGTTAATGACCCAAAATCGAATAAATTACTGGATTCAGATCCATCATTACCATTGGTTTTAAAAATAATCTGGAGAGAGTGAGTGTGGACCCGGAGCCATCAAAGACGGACGCAGCTCCCCTCCCTGCCTTTGCTCACAACAATAAATCCTTCCGAAGACTATCTGAGGCTCACACACCAATTAACATTTCTCATACCAGTGCACAAGGGGCCGTGCAAAGTGATTCCATAGTAAATTAGTCTGGAAATTGCCTTGCTCATGACACTGGGAGATGTCCTCTATGTTTGGGATGGGGGTGGGGAGGGAGAACTTTCTTCCCTAAGTGCCACTCCATGGTCTTACCTTGGACAAGGCGGTGGGGACACTGGGGCAGGTGGCTTTCAGCACCACAGTAAATCTTCAAACAATCTCTCTAAACAGAGGCCAGCGCGAGGAGAGGGGTATACATGGGAAGCAGATGAATAAGCAAGATCAATTATGGTGGGGGTGACCCCACAGCCCCACTCCATGACACAGATCTCAAAGCAAATTGTGCCAGAGTGGAGCTGACATGCCTGGGCTGAAAACAGCACTCTCCTAAAGGATGTCTCCTCCCCTCCCATTTGTGGGAGGAGGAAGGAAAGGACAGAGTGGGAAGGAGGGGAGGGTCGGCAGAGAGGGGCCAAGGGAAAAGAGGCAAGGAGGCCGGTGAATGAAAAATCATGCATAATGGCCTGGGGTTTATTTTACAGAGAACAAAATGGCTCAATTTTAGCACTTGAGAATGTCGAAATTGGCCAGCATGAGATACAAGGGGTACCTCCAAGAGGATTGTTACATCAGCTGCAGGAGACTATAAGCCCAGGAGATAGAGAAAGGGAAAATAAATAAACACATACACACATCCACACACACAATGCCACCTCCATCCCACAAACTTTAGAGGGACCAGGGAGAGTCACAGGGGTGATTTGGCAAGGAAATGCTTAGCAAGGCATTTGAATGCCCTTAACGCTTTCAAACTGCATCTCGAATGTGTGTGGCTCACCCCTCTTGCTTTGTGCTCCAAAAATGCCACATCTTTTTAAAAAGAAGACTACTTTATTATTTAGTAGGAACAGTAGGTTTTTACTTTTTTTATTTTTTAAGGGCTGCTAATAATTCTGATCCCTCTTTCAAAAACAATCCACCCCTCACTAAGAAAAAGTCAGAGCGACTGACTAATGGGAGTAATTCAAAGTACCTCAATTAAAATTCAGGTTTTGGCCTTTCGAGCAGTCTATTTAAAGATTTTTTTCCCCTAGATTGGTTGTAGACAGATGATTATTAAATATTTATGTGTCTGTGAAAGGGGCTCTTGGAGCTTGGCTCAACTGAGGGCGGAGCTTTTTGTTGCTGTTGTTTCTCTTCTTGGAGGGCCCAGAGAATGATTACTTTATTTGGCTCCTTAACCACCTGGTTTCCAATCACCCCACATCCCAGCCAGTTGGTCTTAATCTGTTGGGACAGGGCAGAACAGCTCTTTCCATGCAAAAGGGAGAGTGATCAAGAGCCTTCTCTCAGCTGAGTTAATTCACACTCTCCTCCTTACCTCAGTGCAAACCTACTCCTCTGAGCAGCCTTCACTGATCACCTCAGTCTGAAGGGAACTTGGGGGCTCTCCAGTCTTCCACAGTCCTCACCTGATACTGCTCTGTATTATTGTGTTCCCTCTCCTTAAATGATTTATAGATTCCTAGACGACAACGTCTAAGAATGCCCACACTTCCAGCTGGCTGATTTGTTCTCCTTCACTTTGGGAAACACCAACTGCATTTCAAATGAACCTGAACATTGCATTGAAGGGGTTCTTACTATAGCCCAGACCTTTATTAAAAAGAACTAAGTCAACTTATTTTAACACTAAGCAAGCTTCTTTTCGGGAAGAGAGAGAGTATGAGCAAAGGCAACTCTCTTTCAAGACTAAGAACCAGAACATGGGTGGGTGGTAGAAGAGAGATCTATCCTCTTAGTTTTCCAGGCAACAAAAGTTAATCAACATTTTTCTAGGTGGGAAGTGCTGAGTAAAGCAAGGGGTTTCAGAGAGTTGAAAAGACTTGGTCACTTCCATACTCTGGAAAATCATGTAGCTTTAAAAAGTATTGAGAGATATGCATAATATATTATTTAAAAAGTGATATTCATAGAATTGTCCAACATTTGGGGAAAAATGAAGAGAGAGAGAGAACAAATTGGAATACTACCTTGATGGAAGAGGACGAATCTGTCCTTTTAGTGTCTAGCAATCAGGATCTACTGCTTTTCTAGTATGAAAGACACCAATAAAATAAATATTTTTAAAGAATAAACCAGAGTTTCTGCACTCAAAGTTGACTTTAGAGCAGAGGTCCCTAAATTCCTATAGTATCTATAACAAAATCACCTGAGATGGGATTTAAAAATACAGATGTTGGGACCGCACCTGGAGTTTCTGATACAACAGACCAGGAGTGTGGACACAATCTGTCTGTCTCTAAGTTTCCCCAGGACTTTCTGATAACATGCAGGGTTTGGTAACCATTGGACCAGAAGATGTACCATCCGGATATCCAATCATCTGCCTTCACCTCTGTCATGATTAAAGACTGAGGGTAGCTGTTGTCAATAAGTGAGGAACAGCGATTAACAGCATTTATCGATGAGTCTGCATTTATCTTAAATATGAGACATTACCTGTTATTTCTGAGAATACCCTCTACCTTGATTACAAGTGCATTTGAAAACCTAAGCTGGAACTATAACTTGATATCCAAACATACTTTTAAAAAGTGATTAGAGACAAGTATATTTGAACAATAAAAATTATAAAAAACAAAGTTGGACCATTTTTCATTATATTATTTGAACATTTACTCAGGGATATAAATGTCCATATTTAAAACAAAGCACCTTAAAACAATTACCATTAAAGTTGGACATTCAACTAGTAGCTAATGATGTTAACTTGTAAACTACGCATCCTTAACAAAGACAGGAGTTTTAGTCAGTCTTTACTCATTCATTAATTTACTCACTCATATATTTATTAATTCAATCCTTTATTCACTCATACGGACACTCATCCAACAAATGTTTTGAGCCATTAGAGACCCATCAAATCTACCTCTACTGTAGAAAGCTAGCTTTCTGCCCCACTTCTCAATCCCCATTTAACACTAAGCACTGCCTCATGGCACCAAGAGCCAGCCCACATAATGATTAGGATAGGCAGGCATGGCCATTTCTTCATTTCTATATATATGTTGCTTCAACTTGGTAGGAAGAAATTATATTCCAAGAATTCCAGGGTGGCTAGCTTCTTCCTTCTCCTACCAGATACTGGGAGCTCATAGGTAGCAAACTCATTTTGAGCATTCTTTCCTCCTTAATCTCACTTCCTTAACTCGCTCTCCTTCCTAATGAAGCTCCCTTGACTGCCCTGTTCAGTTTTGCAAACTGCTGTGCCACCTCCAACCCAGAACACCTAATTTTATCACCTACTCTCTTTTTCTTTTTTCCTCACAGCATTTATCACCTTCAGCATACCATATGATTTACTTATGTAGCATGTTGACTATTTAACGTACATTATACGGTCCAAGAGAATGTTTGTTAGTTTTGCCAGAGATGTAATACAACTGTTAGAATAGTGCCTAACACACACTGGGCTCTCAAGTTGAGGAAGGAAGGAAGGGGGTGGGGGAGGAACTTTCTTCCCACCATGGGCCAGGTTTGATTGAGTCGGTCATAAAGGTTAATCTGTTGCTGGCAGCCATAGCTCAAGAGGAAGGTTTTAAGGGATTATTGGCTTCCTCTGAGTTTCTATCTACCAAACCAGTCTAATTGTGGGATGTCTGGGAATGGACTGCTGTGATATTATTGCCCATCATCCTCACAGCCAGGTGTGGCACTCCCTGTTCTGATTGCTTTCTAAATGCTGGTCATTGGTTCCATCCTCAGATACCAGCAATTTGCAAAGTCCAGAGACGTTTGCACATAAATACCAATCCCACTGCCACCCCAAGCTCAAAACTCCCTCATTTACAAAGATTGGTAATTTCAGTTCGTGTTTCCTCTTTTGGAAACGGCAAAAGTATGGCCCTTGTAGATCCTCTTTTGGTGAAAAACACAAATGGTCCTCCCAGGTTGGGGGTCCTCCAACCATGAACTATGGGCCCTGTTCCGGGCTGAGCCCTGACTTCTCCCTCCATCCTTTGCTCTCTGATACAACTCAAGGACTGCCTGCAAGCCTGAGAGTTTCCAGAAATGGAGAAGCAAACTCTGTTTAGAGCAGCCCAGTCTTACCTGCCTGCTGCCTCTGCCATGCTCCCGGCCTGTTGCAATCTCACAGTGAGTGTTCTTGAAAAATTAGCTGCTGTATTCATTTAATTAAAGATGCCCCAAGGTGACTGGGGCAATTATAAGGTGAAAAGCTACCTACTGTGTGCTAAGCTCTTTACAAATATTATTTATAATACAAATAACAACCCTGCAAATAGATCATCATCTCCATTTTACAGAAGTAGAAACTATCCTGTCACATTGCTAAAAAGTGGTGAACTGAGAGTTGAAGCCCACAGCCATAGATTCTGAGACACAGGCCTTCCCACCATACTGCATGATAGGGACTGAATGTCTGTACAACCCCTATATCCATATGGTGAAACTCTAACCCTCATCTTGATGGTAGTTGGAGATTTGACCACTGGGAGGTAATTAGGGTTGGATAAGGTCATGGGGGTGGGGCCTTCATGATGGGATTAGCTCACTTATAAGAAAACAAGGAGAGGCCAGAGCTCTTGCCTGCTCTCTCAACCTTGGGGAGAAGGGGGCCATCTGCAAAGCGAGAAAGAAAGAGAGCTCTCACCAGGAATCAAATCAGCCAGCACCTTAAACTTAGACTTCCAGCCTCCAGAACTCTGAGAAAATAAATGTCTGTTGTTAAGCCACCCAGTTAGCCCCCCATGGCAGCCTGAGATGACTCAGACACTGTGGCAGGTGGAAACAGGAGCTCTCCTTGACTCAGAGTGCCTTCTAAATATGCAGGGCTGTCAGGGGCTAGGGGGCTGAGAAGAGGCTGCAAACAAGCCTAACCCATCTGGCACAAATGCTGAAGTCAATGATTTGGCTTCAGGTGGGTGGGTGAAAGGAGGCCTATTCTTAGTGCCTTTCATTCATGAGGAGCTCTAGGTATAGTGTCAGGGGCCCTCTCCTAAATATTTTAATGATCAAAAGAAATGTTTAAGGTCTGAAAGAAATGGCTCCAAAAAGTGCACTAAAATCATAGAACCAACACTAATAAATGTTTAAATAAATTCAGCTAAAGGAAACATTGCGTTCATTGGTCAAATATAAAGGAAATCAGCCTCTACTTATAGTTAAATATAAATATAACAAAGTTTAAATCATAAGAAAATGAATTTATTCTTAAGCCTCAAACCATAAAAATGATTTTTAGAATCCTTTTAAATATTTCACATTGAAAAGTCATAAATCATATTTAATGTGAGATGCAGGTCATTTTAACATGTTTGCTATGTTGCCTGATGAATCTTCCAAAAGAAAACTGTTCATGAAGTTCAAAGATCTTAAAGTGGCCCTACTTGCTGATGGGAAGTCCAGGCTGGGAAAACACATATGATCATTGATGTCTTCATCTTTGTTTGTTTCTGTTACCGTATTTTGCTAGCATGACTGAGCCAGGTTCCCAGACAGGGCAAGCCATGGGAGAAACAACCAAATCATGGGAAAGAATTTCAGAACCTCGGGCTCCAGTAGCAAGTAGGCAGGGTCTCCACGGAGGTAGTGTGGTGAGCTAGAAAGCATGAGATCAGGAGTTGAGATGCGCATCCTATTCCCAACTTACCCACTTTACTATTTGACAAGTTGTAAGACTTGGATACATCTCCAGAGCCAAGCCTGGTGCACTCAATGGGATTTGTTGAATGAATCAGTAGGAGGGAGCTTAATGAGTCAGTGTTTTCCAATGGCATGCTTAAAGACCTCTTGGGGTGGAGAAGGAGACAGGAAGACAAGTCAATTTTGAACAGCAAGTATCTTCGCCTGTCACACTCCAGGTCACAACCAAGGCTCTGGAAAGTCTGCCTATTCTCAGACTTCCCAGAACCTTCTAATGCAAAACTGGGAGGCGTCTGAGAAGACAAAGTCAACAGTATATCCTATGGTCACTTGACAGAGCTCTGAGATGGCGTCTCAGGCCCAACACGTTTGATCACATTTATCACAAATGCAAAGGGCTCTCTCAAGAGCTCTGAGCCCCTTTCCCAGCCCATTTGCATCTCTACGCTAGGTCCACCTCTAGGATTTATTTCCACTACAGCCCCTGAACGAGGCTTCTCCAAAATCTCCAGACAAAGAAAAAGTAACTACCTAGATTGAGTGCTTCTCCAGGATGATGCAAACCAGCCTTCTTCCTCACACTTTATCCCGAACAAGGCTGGAGGGAACTGAGTTAGAGCCATCCCTATGTGGAGAGATAAACACCCCAACCCCACAACCTCCACTGAAGGAAGACTGACAGCCTCCCGCAAGACACAGCAGTAGAAGTCATCTTCATCTACAAGATTTCACACGTTCCCTAATTATTAAGAGGACTTTCAGACTGAGGCAATCATCTCCCTTTTATCAGTTGCCACACATACAATGTCAGGGCTATGGCATTCATCAGTGCCGCCCTCCTAATACACCCCCACCACCTCCACCACCCAACACCCAAATAATTTCAAAAACATTTTTATCCTAAAATGTTCCCCTCAATTTAAAAAAAAAATTATCTTCGAGAGAAGAGATTTCTTTCCATTTCAATCCCACAACAAGGAGAATGTCAGCCCAGATTTTTTTTTTGACAGACAAATTATTGAATCAAAGAGAAAATGCCATTAAGCTCACAGGTTAGCAAGTGTCAGGAATGGTTTAAAGAGATATCCCCATTTATCTTCCAAACATGCACGAAATGTCACTAATGTGTGTTTATCATGTATAATCAGACAAAGAAAATATCGAAATAAAGTACTCCTGCATACAATAGAAATCTCCTTCCATCCTTCAAGATATCAGTGCTATTCAAATAGAATAATAATGATGAAGCCTCTCTCTTGAAAATGGAAATCAAGTGAAATGTAGATAGAAATGATTTTTTTTTTTTTTTTGGTAGTTGATGTACATTTCTAAAGTGCATTAACAGGAAATCCAGAACTTTTTAGGTCAATTATATTGTCAGTATTGTCAATGCCACTGAAATGAATACTGAAGCAGCGCCTTTTCTTGCTGGAATTGAGCTACAGAAGAACCCCCTCGACTGGGGACTTACAGAGGAACTTGAGACGCACTGGAAGCCTGACATGATTCAAGCATGCATATATATGTATATATATTTTTCATTCAAATCAATCCAAGTGTCAGGCATTTGGGCTTACTATAAATCTCAATAGGGAAAAAAATATTCTACAACTGATGTAAAAGCTGGCTTTATTTTCTTTCCTCTTCTCTTTCCATTATGATGAAGCTTATTTTTATAAGCCAGGTACTACGACAACAATAAAACCCAGCCCCAAAATAAGTGCTCTGACAACAAGGGCTCTCTATTATGCATCTGGATTTGCAAGCCCCAAGAGCACGAGCTGTCTGTTGGAGAGAAGATAATCCTGGTGCCAGAACCGACAGGCCCCTGCAAGTGAGGAGAGAGCTGGCATTTTAACCTGGAAACATTTTCGCCCTTACCGCTTTCGCTCCCAACAATCCTACCAGCTCTATGACGCATTTCCTTGCTTTCTGGGTCACAAGTTTCCCCAGAGCAGAGGCAACATCTGTTTGGTCCACCCACCGTATAGCATAATGACCTGCAAATTGCTGATGCTCAAGAACTTGGTGAGGGAAGAAGTGAATAGATCGCTGAGAAAGCAGCTTTTCCTTCTGAGTCTCCCTGAGCCCCACACTTCCTGTTTCTGGGATATGCCCTGGCCTCATGGGGAATGGCCAAGGTCCTGGACATCTGCATGCCTGGGAGGCAGTAAGTTACCACTTCAAGAGAGTTTCTGCTCTCCCAAACAATTAACTCCTACGACAGGTACAATGTAAGGAAAAGGAATGAATGGAAGAGAAAAGGGTCCTAAAAAAGTGGACTGCGGTGTTCGGAGAGCAAGCTCTGGAATTGCCTGCCTCCTGGTCTCACCTGACATCTGCGTGGCATTGGACCCTGAGTCTTCTCTCGAAAATGGGGGTTATAGTAACCCTTACCCCACAAAGGTGTGCGCTTAAGTAGGTTAATAAATTTAAAGTTCTTATGATAGTGTATGGTACATAATAAGTGCTCAGTAAATATTAGTTATTATTTTTAATAGCTGTAACTGCAATATCTACCTTATCCTTTATTTTACAAGCAAGGAGAATGAGACTTAAGAACTGGTGCAACCCTTGAGGAGTTGATGAGCAACAGGAGTGGGACTCCAATGCAGGTATGCAGAGGTCAGGTGGTCAGGCCATTCGATGCCTGCTATATACAAAAACAACAAGAAGCAGGTCAAAGTAGACAAAGGACAGAAGGGGAAGATGTTTGGGGACAGCTCTGAACAAAATGAGTGCTGATATAGGAGACCCAATGACCCACTATGGCTACAGAGTAGAGGTTCGTCACGCCCCGGAAGCATCACTATGAAATTCACCAAATAGGACACTGCTGTTTCTTTCTCTGCCCCATGATCATGTCTATATCATACTTCATTGTAGGTATCTGTTTGCATTTGGCGTTTCAATCCCAGATGAGCTTTGAGGACTGGGACTGAAGTTAACATCTTTATACCCCCTGCATCCAACACGGAACCTGGAACTTGATAGACATTCCCCACAAATAGTTGAGATGGGAAAAAACAGGGAAGCGGGCAAGGGCCTAGCTATCAGTCTGAGGTAGTGCCGGGTTGGGGGGAGAGCCACAGAGACGGACCTTCTAGGAAACCCCTAAGATGCAGTGACAGGAAGTGAAATGAAGATCTATTTAATCTCCATTTCAGAAGCTGCAGGGGAGATTCAGGACTACACACCATGCTTAAGGGGTTGTAAAGAGACACTCGCTCTGTAACAAGGCTCACCCTCGCAGGGGGTGCTATCCTCACCTCTGGGTGGTGAGAGGTGCCAGCAAGGCAGGCATCACCCCGGAGGCGCCTGGTTTTTCCATGGACTTGCTGCGTGTCCTTAGGCAAGCCAGGGCAAGTCTCTCTTTTTCAGTTTTCCTGTCTACAAAATGAGGATAAAATATCTGCCTTCCTATATGACATTTTATATCATAACCCTCAAAAGGTGGATAGAAATTTCCTAGCCATTCCATCTTAAGGATATAATCAGAGGTGTGTTTAAAATGAAAAAATATGTATGTCCTGGGACATAGTTCTTGGTGCTGAGTAGAAGAGGGAATAACAAAAAATAACCTAGTTACTCAACAACATTATGATATACCCTTTATAAGAGAATACTATTCAGACATTAAACATTGGGCTTTCAGGAACTATTTATGTGATAAATGTTTATAAGTAAAAGGCCTGGAATAAACTCGTGTCTTTACAGAATGATTCCAACCTTAAAAATATAATTTACAGACATATGTACAAACACATACAAAAAGGAATATAGTTGGGTCTGGATAGATACCAGAATGATTTTAGTGGCTATTTCTGGCAAGTAGGCAATTACAAGCAATCTTAATTTCCTTCTGATTATTTTCAGTGTTTTACAAAATATCTATAATGAAATTGCACTATTTGCATAATCAGGAAAAATTCTTAAAACGTAATTTTAGAAACCATAATCATGCCTACCTTATAACACTATCCTGAAATCAGTTATAGTAGCAGACTCACAAACACTCTGAAACATTTATACATGTAATTCAAGCGACTGCATTATTGCTAGTATCTAAATATTTGTGGCTGACCCGGGAACTGTCCTCCTGCTCTGCTGAGGCTATTTTAAGCATGGAACTACGGTACCCTGCCATTTTTATCCAAGTGGACTACTCAAGGCTTCAAACTTCCCATTTAAAAGGAGTAAATGCTCAGCAAATAAGATCATCAGTTCTGAAGAAGAGAATTCATGAAACCTCTAACAATTTGGGGAATGTCAACCCAGATTCCTCCCCACCAAAACCAACCAACCAGAGGAACTCCAAAGATTAGAAACTCCCCATGAGGTTGGATTCAAACATTCTATAATTTCTAGCTGGAAGTCCACCCCAAATTTGTGAAAGTGAGTCCCAGGGCTACTGAAGAAGAGTTAATCCTCCTGCCAGAAGCATGAGTTTCAATGGGCCTCAATGAGCATGTTACGTTACAGAGATTTTAAGGCCCAGTGATGATAAAATGTTTATCATTCTAATAGCTTTGAAAGTGTAAACAGAATGCATATCAAACAGTGATTCTTTTTATACACACCTTCAGGCTTTTAAAATGTGCTTAACACTGTGGGCTTAAAAGTAGGTTGGTGAGCTTGGA
Organism: Pteronotus mesoamericanus; assembly: GCF_021234165.1. Classification (NCBI taxonomy): domain Eukaryota; kingdom Metazoa; phylum Chordata; class Mammalia; order Chiroptera; family Mormoopidae; genus Pteronotus; species Pteronotus mesoamericanus. Next base: position 3,389,990 of record NW_026555100.1, read on the forward strand.
GATTTACAAGCAAAGCATGTTTATTGTCAGTTGGTCTGAAACAATTTTACCATAGGAATTTTAGACCCTAGGATATCCTAAGGATGCCCAAGATCTGAAAGTTTACCCTTGAACTCAGTCCAAGAAAGGCCACTAAATAAACCCTGTTCATGGCAGACACATGACATTGATTCTCCTTGTCTCAGAGAATGATTCATACACATCGTAAGGAGCCACCAGATTACTGTAGGCAAGAATGTAGATCTGGCATGTAAACTGGCAGTGGATTAAAAGAAAAACAGCCACAATGATATCTAATATTGAGATAGCACAGATCTTCATAATTCAAAGCACATTCACTTCTGTTGTTTGATCTTGACCAAGCTAGAAGCCTGTAAAGGTAAATGTGATGGGAACTAATAACCACATTTTAGAAATAAGGGAAGAAGTCCAAAGAGGTAAATGACTGACTTGGCCAAAGGTATGAAGGTAATTAGTAAAAGCCATACACATAACCCAAACTCCCCTTGGGATGGCCACTTGCCTATGAGAATGACCAATGGCACCTAAACCAGTAAGGAAGATTCGAAACAAGCAGCTGACTCAGAGATGTTAACTGGTATCCAAGAATCCATCTTATGACTCAAGGATCAAGGTAGGACCAAGCACGCAGGTTTCTCTCCTGAGGAAGCTAAGAACTGGAAACTCCCACTTTCTTGAGAAGGCAGTTGCAAATATTTCCCCAGTCTTCTGAAGGGAGGCAGGAGAAAGTCAAACTACTCCACAGTCTTGCTTCATTCCACAGCACAGGCTGGGGAACTACAGATAGGGAAGCTGCCCTCTGAAACTGGGCAGCTATTTCCCACTCTTATCCCCAACTACACAGAGAATAAGACACAGTAAGTGGAACAACACTCTACCGCTTAAAAACAGCTTATACACATGCATGAGCATTCCATAAAATATATGTAATAAACTGGAAAAGCACCCATGTAAATAAAAGAAAGATCAAAAGAGAGGTATGAAGCAGCCACATTCAACTCTTTGCTCTTGAAAATTTAAATGAATACTCCTTGAGAGCAAACTACAAAATGCTAACCTTGAAGTGTTGAGTGGCAGGAAGAATTATGGGTTATTGTACTGTCAAAATGCCAGACAGCTGTATGTTGAGTTGCTACGTTATTTAGACAATCAGAAACTTGGAAGCTAATGTGACATATTTTTTTCAGTGTGAAAGCTCTTGACATGCATCACGATAATTTCTAAAGGGACAAAATGTTATATAAAAAACACGGTGCCTTCAGGAGAAGGTCTCATAGATAGAACACCCCCAAACAGGGAAGGCAGGACATCAACAACTTGGACTTCTCAGAGGTGAACACCTTTTTCTTCCTGTCTTAGTCCACGGGGTGGTGGTTCCAAGCAACATGGAACTCCCAGCCTCTCACTTCCTGTTGCCAGCACCTACAGCACTCCCTGAGTCAGCTGGGTGGCTAGAGCCTGGGTTGGCCTGGTGAAGCAAAATATTGCAAGATACCTCCCATGTAGAGCAATATGGGGGTCACATCCAGAGGATGCTATTGGAGACCATGGCACTGTGCAAACCCAGGTAGAGATGGGGCAATAACTCTGCCTCTCTTCTTCCCAGTTAATTTACCTTTCATGTGAATTCCTGATTCACCTGTGGACAAAAGTACAAACAGAATGAGTGGCAGCCATTTTCAGGACATTCCTAGCTTTGTATCCCAAGCTGGCCTGGAGATATAAAGGTTCAGAGTAGTTGGTTGTACTTGCAAGTCCACCTTCAACACTTTGACTACAATTAAAATGTAGATATCACTGGGATAAGTAACACATTCAGCTTCCATAAATCATCTATAAATGAGGGTGAATGGAGGTTTTGAGAATTAGTTTTTCTGGGGGAAATTACTGGTAGGCTTTGGGGATCCAGGTGAGGGAGATGAGCCCATGAGACAGGCAGGTAGATAAAGCCAGAGAAAAGTCATGATAAAAGGGACCTGCTGAGATGCTCCCTGTGAATCTACTTTTTTGGATTTCTTCTTGATTAAAAGGAAAACAATCCCAAGGAGTAGAAGAAAAAGCACCTGGAGACTGATGGGATAAGGCCAGTGTTGCTCTTCTAACAAACACTTCCATTCACCAAGCAGATCTACCCCGAGGCCAACTCTACTACCACATTCCGATAGCACCACCATGAGCAAATGAGTTAACCCTAGTTTCCTTAACTGCAAAATGGGGACAACAATAATTACATCCTCAAACTGATGTTGAAGGATTATGTGGTTTAATGACTTAAAGCAGTGCCTGCAGGTGATGATGGTTCTATTCAAATATTAGTGTAGCATCCTACCCCGCTCCCATCTTCATCATCACAGCTAACAGTTTACACCCAATCCCCATTGCCTCCAGAGGCAGAAGTAGAATCCCCTCCATCCCAGAAACCTTTCCTAGGACAACAAAGAAACTTGGGATGGCAGAGTTTCCAGTGCTTACTGCTCTGTGATCCCAGACAGGATCCCACACCCACCCCTCACCCACCCCAGGAAGAGGCCAGCACTCTGCACACTGTGCCACACACAGAAGCAAGCCCATTGCTTAGGCAGGAATCATTTGGGCTGAGATGTAGGCCTTCTACAGGCTTCAATAAGAGTTGTAAGTAAAGACACTCTCTTCTTTTTCTTCCCTTATTAACTTCTATTTTTATTTGACAGTTAAATGTTAAGATAATGCCCTGTAACATGAATACTTAAAAGCTGACATGTAGTAAGAATGGAGGATGAATGAATTTGAAACTGACTCCAGCTACCCAAGCATGATTAGGAATACAATGACTGGGGCCTTCTGCCTTTGAGAGGGTCAATACTCGCCATCCACCAGCCCCTGGGTCACCAAGGGGAGGACCTTAGACCATCAGGTATAAGACTGACTACTCAAGCTCCCACATGCTTAGGAAAGAGAAAGTTAAAATCTGCTAGGCAGGTGTGTCCAACTTTTTGGTGTCTCTGGGCCACATTGGGAGAAGAGTTGTCTTGGACCACACATTAAAATACACTGCAACATGTAATCACACACACAAAAAAAATCTCCTGATGTTTTAAGTAAATTTATGATTTTGTGTTGGGCCACATTCATAGCCATGCTGAGCCAACTGCGGCCCGTGGCTAGAGGGAAAACTTCATTTTTCCATTATTAGGGACCACATTCTGAAGCCTGGAAATATCTATACCCTAAATTAGAATGACAGGTGGGCTCACCAGAAATTTGTTTTTATGGGATTAATTCTTGCCTACAGTATGCACAAATAAAGAAACGGGGACATGATCTTCCCAACTGCATCTAATTCTTGCTTGAGTCATGGCAATACATAAGGAAGTTCTACAAAGAACTCACACAAAATAGATACATAGAAGTTCTGCATTGGATGGGAAGAACATTTTCCTCTATTACTTAAATGTTGCCAGTCAGGAGCACCAGCCACCCACTTCCTTAAGCTTCCTTCGTTACTTTAAGTGAAAGCCTGTTCTGTGTGTGACAGTCAGAGGATGCATCTGTGCTATCCCTATGGATGGCACCATTCACAAGCCCATAGGAGATGTATTGATATATGCTCAGCAGTCAAAAACATAAATGTGGGAGTCAGAGACTTTAATACCTGTTAGCTTCTGTCTCTAGAGAGTTTTTTTCACCTAACTGGATCCAGTTTTCCTCATAAAACATAATGGAGAGACTGTCACCCAGTGATAAGGTTGTTGTAATTAAATAAAGTGATATACATCAAATGCATGGCCCAGGGCCTGAGACATAGAAAAGCCAAGTAAATGAGTGGTAATCATTGTCATTGTCATCATTATCATCACCACCATCATCGTTTCATCATCAATTCAAATAATATCTTGGCCATAGCTATCTCTGCAGGCCACCATGCACAGCAAGGAGGATGTCAAACATTGTGTCCACTTGAACCTGTACTTTCATAGGTCAGGGGCAGCTGACTGTTGTGCTCCTGGGTGGTCTGCAGAAACGTTGAGGTCAGGCATGGTAACAGGGGCAGGTGGTGCAACATAGTGGCACTTGAATTGGAAGCTAGGGATCTAACTCTAGACCTGGCTCACTTCTCATTCACTGTGTGAGCCTGGACAATTCGCTTAAGATGCTGGACTTTGGTTTCTTTATTTAAAAAACAGAAGACAAGAGAATGTGAACTGTATCACCATTTCCCACTCATCAGCCCTGGTAGGCATCATTAATCAATCATGAAACTCTTTCCTGCTAAGTATAGTTCTGACTAAGGACATTCTTCTCAATAGAGAACTTCTGGAAACCACCACCACAGAGGGTGCAATGCAATAAAGTTTACTTGCCATTCTAAAGTAGATGATCACTTTCATTACATGTTATGATTTTATAACCCTTTACTATATGCTTGGAGATGTAGAGATTTAACCAAACCCTTTAACTCATAACAAGAGGAGGGAAGCTTCAGTTGGACAAGAAAATCTCAAGGAACCCAGTAACAGATTCCCTGGGCAGGAGAGCCTTGATAGATAAAGAGGTACCCATTCATTGACTGTGCTGTGAGACCATAATTTTTTATTTCCCTATTGAGCTCATTATTCACATCCATTTTATATTCTCCATCTCCTGCTCAACAACCAGCAATTACACACAACATACAAACACATACACCCCCCAATATGCACATATCTGTATCTATATGTGTGTGTATGTGCATATACAAGTGTATTTTTTATAACCCATTCTGCCACTTTTGCTCTAACCAGGTTTTCTTCCAAAGCCTCACATACACAGATCTGTTTATTCCTTTTGGTAATTCTAAGTCTACACTGTTTATCCTTGAGATGATTTTGTAAGATATTTGCTCCACTTTACAGATGCAGAGTCAGAGGTCCATAAAAGTTCAACAATGGCCACCAAAGAGCTGTGATACCTTAGGGAGGTCTCCCAATTTTCAGATCAATCTCATGCACACGGCCACTCACATATTACCATGGCTCCAAGGTGCTCTCTGCAGGGCTGTGTCCTGTCTCTAGAAGCCCTATACACCCGCAATGACCCAGCCCAGGTCTGTCCCACATCTCTCATCTGGGTCCTGGCAGCATCTGGCATTTCCCAAGCACACAGTTCACCAAACTGGACCCTTTCTTCTTTATTATCTGCACAAATATTCTTAATTATTTCTCCCCAACCCAAAGTACTTATTTCTTATTTATGGCTGTAAATATAGAGCCGGCAGGGCTCATATTTCACAGGGAGCCATTCCAACAGCATCTAGAGACTTCCAAATTTAAGAAGCAGGAAAGCTGATTCGCTGCCCATTTCATTATAAAGGGGTTTACCATAAATATTAGAATTTGAATTCCACCCAAGTAATGCATTAATAGATACTAAACCATTAATAATTTCTGCACTTTTTCATAAATGGGCAAAGTCCAATAAATAAACTATATCTCTTTCGCAGCAGAGCAGGGTTAACAAGTACCAAGGAGATTTCAAAGACAAACTACTGGTAGGGGCTGCCAGGAGGTAAGATTCATAATGAAACTACAAATTCTGGAGACCCATTTTTTACTGTCGGCCATGGCAAGTATCTGAAATTAAATGCTAAGCAGGAATCCGTCCTGGAATCTGACACACTGCAGTTTAGGTAAACAATCTCCAAAATTAAAAACAGATTCTGGATAATAAATAAGTCCGTGTGTGGATCTCTCTGATAACAGATACCTCTCCCTGATAAATCAAAGGTGCTAGCCCTCCTCAGCCTTTCTAAATTAGGCCAGATGATTCACCTAAAGTATTTCATCTTGTGTTCCCTGTCCTAATGAACGACTAAGCTTCTGACCAGCTACAGCATCAGGCCAAAGGCCTCCAGGCTAATTATACTGAGGGCCTGGGGGTGGCAGCCAGGCTGGGAGGAGCCAGCGAGCAAGGGGGATTTCCCCGTGACCCATGTCTACTAGTTTCACTCACAACTTCCCTAGAATTCTAGAAGCCTGATTCAGATATGCCAGGCAGAAAAGGTAAACAGCCCAGGGTGCGGGGTGGGGGGTGCAGAAAAAGTGAGTCCAAGCTTCACCATTCCTAGCTGTGGAAACTTGAATGGATCTCTGGATATTTTTGAGCCTCACTTCCCTCATCCATAAAGTGGGGATAATAGCACCTGTCTCGCCTATCTCATGGAGCTGTAATGAGGAATAGCAAGAAGGTGCACACAGCTGTACTCCATGACCCACAAAACACTCTTCTGTCATAACTATTAGCGGTAACAGTGTTCATTTATTCACCAAAATTGACTGAGCTCTCCTGATGGGTCAGGCAAGCAGGATGAGACCTAGTCTCGTGCAGCTGGATTCCAGGGATGGTAGGAACACAGACTGCAGGAAAAATATGAACTGTAGAACATGTTAGAGGGTGACAAGACTGTGGAGCAAAATAAAGCAGCCAAGGCTTCCAGCAATGACTTGGGTAGGGAGCACAGGTGCTATTTTCAGAAAAGAAGCCCCTACTAAGGACACAACAGTTAAGATGCCAACGATGAAGACAGTGAGCCTTACAGACACCAGGATAGAAAGAGCTGCCAAGACAGGACTGAGCTGCTGGAGAGGAGGCCCAGGAGCAGGGAGGGACTTGAGGGTAGAGGGTGAGAACTCCGAGGTCAGTATTGAACTAGACCTTGGGAAAGTTTCAGTCTTTGGAAGGTTTTCAGCAGAGAAGTAACAGGGTCTAATGTAACATTTTAACAGGTGCACCCTGTGGTTGCTATGCTGGGGATAATAAATACTAAATATCACCCTACTATTATGTTAATATCATGGTTATTACAAGATTCCATTCTGATTCGATGTGAATCTTGATTGGAGAAGTGAGAAAGGGACTAAGTGAAGGTTCTCAAGTTTTTCTTTCCTAAATACTCAAAGCAACTAAGCATAGATAGCATCATGTGTGTTGGGCGCACAGAGAGGCAAGAGTGGGGGACAAGTGAGCTCCAAGTCAAATGGAGATCAGAGAGTGGCCTCACACACCCATCCTGCCTCTGTGTCTCCTGTTTGGTTGTGAAAAGCTTTGGGGGTAAGAAGGGCAGTGGGTGTAAATAAGAAAACCAACTTCTCCCAAATCCCACACCTTTGCTATAGTCAGTGAAGCAACATGAAGCCCTGTGCTTTCTAAGCCTAAGGACTGTCTCTTTATTAAAAATGAAAACAAAATTTCCTTTTAAAAAGGGGGAGCTTGGTTGAAGGCCATGAACCATATTTCATCAGCATACGGTGTCAGCACAAGTGGCAAATGCAACATAAGAGGAGCCATCTCGCCTCCTGCTTCAGAACAGAAAATGACGCAGGGGTCATTCCATTAGTGATCGCAGCTGCTTCTAAATGAAACACATATAACCTGAATCCAATTAATGAAAGAATCCAGCAATCCTCACTGAGGCTAATGCCGAATGAATCTGTAAACCTCGCTCATTCACCAGTTCCATTTTGCAATGTAGTTTAAAAATCTCAAGAGCACATGCTAATTCCTGAATGAAGAAAGGTATGACTCAGCATTCCTTCTTTGATTTCTGGCCACTTGACATTTGTCATGGGGCCGGGCTGGGTAATGCCCCTTTCCTGGACTTGTAATACTTCTGCAAGGAGTGGGCAAGTCCACATGCAACATGGTCAAAGATCATTCTATTACTGAGCACCCACAGAGAACAGGGATTTTCATTGATTTGTACACAATTGGGAAAGGCTTTGAAGTGGAGTCGGTGATGGGGAGGGGTGAAGGTGTCCTGTTCTTATGCTAGTGAGTGGCACTATGGCTCACTAAACTTAACCAGGACTCAGACCCCTCATTCATTACCTGGTCACAACTTTTGCTGTGCCACTTAGGTACCATTGCTTTTCTAATTTACTTCTTGCTATAAATTGATGTTTCTCATTGCCTAAGGACAATTGCCTACCCCCAGGGGATATTTGACAGTGTCTAGAGACATTTTTTGATTGTCACAACTTGGAGGGGGGCAGTACTACTGGATTCTATTGGGTAGAGGTCAGATATGCTGCTAAATATCCTACAATGTGCAGGAAAACTCCCAAACAAAGAACTTTGTGGTTCAAAATATCAATAGGTGCTTTTCATTTAAAAAAAAAAAAGACATTATAGCTTCAAACTGAGACTTTCTCATTATGGTCAAAGGACAGAAGAGAACTGGAAAACATGCAGCTTGTCCTTATGTGATTAATGATGTATCCATGCACCTCCCTAAAGCACCTTGGGTCCCATCAGCAGAAGGTAATATTGGAAAGCTAATCTCAGTCAGTTTTCTCAGCCAAAACATGGGCATGATTGTGGCTATTTACTGATGAGAAGCCTAGGGAGGCAAAAACAATGAGAATCCAGTGTTATTTGCATTATAAATCTCCCAGAAAGCTGGTTATGGTGAGATGCTTGGCTTACAAGTGGGAAAACACTGCTCAGAGATTCAAAGTCGGGGGGAGGTCCCTTCTAACATCTGTGAGGAGACTGAGTGATGAAAGCCTTTTCCAATGGCTTTGTAGGTGCAAATCAAAGAATATGTGGCTAATTCTTTAGGCAGTGTTTTATGAACCACACTCAACACTATGCCAGTGTCATGAGTAAAAGTATCCTGTGGTCACATAAGCTAGTTATAATACCTGTTGAACAAAATCTAAAGGTTTTCTTCTTGCCAAACTTCTCAGATAATGACATTGCAAATGCCAGCCCTCTTCCTAGAGGGACAGGAGATATAACATTTCCCAAACTCATCCAGACACATACTTTTTTCTTTCTTGTGAAATACCTAGCCACCCCCTCGTATCCCAGGGAGCATAACTTGAATGACTTAGTCCTATAGAAAGAAAATATTTCCTTTTCATCAAACAATATGAGAGTTTCAAGAGACTGCAGTTATAAAATTACACATACCTCAGAAAGAAAGCAGAAATCATATCTTTTTGATTGTATTAATCCCTGGTGTCTGCTAAATAGCAGATGCTCAAAAGATGTTCATTTCAACTTGTGGCTGTTTTTTCTCACAAATTCTCAGACCCTCTAGAATAACTGGATCTAGAAATGATTAAGATCCATATTCCTTAATTCCATAGCCTCGATAAAAAAGGATGCTATAAATTAAGAATGCTTTCTAGAAAGTATCTTGCTCGACTCCCATTTGATACAGAGCCCTCTGCCATGTCAACACCATCATTCAGCCATCTGCATACCAAGGAACAATGGACAGGTTTGGGTTTCCATCTTCATTCCATCACCACCCTCATCCCACCCCTGTATCCATAACTCTCGTCAGAACCCCTTCCAGCTTTATCACGCAGGGCTTTTCCTGCCCAGCATGCATTCACCTTTCTTCTGATAAGGGCACCTTAAGGTTCCCCAAGGGAACCCTCTACTACCCACCACTACCCAATTGCTGAATTCGGTGTAGGTGACTCTACCCCAGGCTCCAGGCAGGCATAGAAACCAGCCTGACCAGCTGGTGCGTCATATCCCGCAGACCACTGAGAGTGGCTCAGGATGGGTACATGACCCAGTCAGGGCCTGTAAGACCTAGCTGGGGTGTTTTGGAATGGCTAGTAAGAGTGACTCTTTTTCCACTGAGGTTGCTGAGAAGAAAACGCAGAAGCCCTGTGGAGTTAGCAGCCATCTGGACTCCTTGAGAGACACTGATTAGGTAAGTTGCTCTGAGGTGGAGGGAGAGACCACTGGTGATTGCATTTTGGGGGCTGTTGAAAACCCTATTTAGCCCTGGCCTTTCAGATATGTGAACTAATATATTTCCTTTATGCTTACATTAATTTAAGCTGAGATTCTGATGAATAAAGTATGCAATATGCTGGATGCCAAAGTTGGTATCACTAATACTACCTTTTAATTTCTCTCCATTAAAAAAAAGAAAATTCCTTCTTACTTTTCCCACTTTCTTCCTTTCCTATTTTCCATTCTTCCTCAGAATTCTCCTTCAACATCAGAAAAGAAAATAAATACAAGAATGTTTCTGTTAACCCTTCACATGTCTGGTTGCTTCTGCTATGGTATCTCTACTAAAAGACCACTATCCCCATGGGCAGGAGGGGACACACAGTTTGGTCACAGATAACTGTTTAGATGGAGTTTATGTATTCAAGCTAGAAAAAAACCTTCACCCTCATTTAAATCCATCAGGGTTCTCAGGCCTCAGACTTAAAGACAAACATTTTATGAATTGGGGTGTATTAAGAATGATGTTTGGGCAGAAGCTGAAGAAGCGCCTACCACTCTATGTTCTTGAGTCCACTTCTCTGAAACCCAGGGCTTGAAAAGGCAAAATGTAGCAGCTCCTGCAGAAGCTGAATTTGGAAATGCAAAATGCATCCCAGGGAACTGAGACTCGTGGCCTTGACCTTCAGCACAACTGGTCAACGGGCAATTTGGCTGGCAAGCCATGTGAGCCTTTTGCCTGGCTGTGGAGATGTGCTCACTTCACATAGGGTCCGTACATTCATTCATTCCCTTGCTCTCCCACACAGGGACACGGACAAAAGAAACAAACAATCCTGTTCAGACTATGGCGGAGGTGTCCTTCTCACTCCAGGCCCTACATGTGGGACATGTGCCCTTGGCCCATGACCAGCCACATGGTTGCTTCTCTGGGCAGGCTTGGCAGGCTTTCCCTACCCCTGCTGGGAAGACACGTGGCAGAGAATTTGACGGCTCCATGGCCTTGACTGCTTTCTCGCTCTGTACACCAGGCTACTGCCAGAGAACCTCTGCTGCGGCTTGTTCTCTTACCCTTCCTCCTCCTGCTGCTGCTGGCTTGGATCTCATGCCTGTAGGGCAAGGATCCCCAGGAAATCCAAGCAGCTTCCCGTGGTGGGACCAGGGCAGCTTTCTTCCAGCAGTAAGCTCTTCTCCAGACACGCAGCCAGTACTCGCTGTCCTCTTATTGCACGGGGGTCAGCTAAGCAAGAACCCAGCTACATCGTGAAATTATTGAAGGAAAGGCCTGCCATTTAATGTGCCCAAACACTGACCTTTTCACTTGACCTCGCAGTGCATGGTCAGTGCTCAAAAAGGAACAGCTCGCTTCCCTGCCCCAGCACTACTGGGTCTGCTCCCCACAGCAGGAACAGCATTGTGAAGAGGAGAGAAAACAGGAAAAATAAAAATGCTTTTGACATATATATGTAAGCATACATACACAGACATGTATACACATATGTACCCACAGTACATACATACATACAGGGTGGGGCAAATGTAGGTTTACAGTTGTGTGTACGTGAAACGCAAAGCTTATTCTTGTATTATTGTTTATTATTTATAGAACTGCAAACTTACTTTTGCCAATCCCATATGCACACACTTATATACATACATATGCACTATATTTTAAGGTATATAACTTCTAAATGTAAAAGACAGCTAATTCCAGAAAAACCAATGTGCTTTGATGATATGCACACATACTATATTTCCACAGATGATTAAACAAATATAAATTATATCTTTTAAATTTAAAAAAGCCACATCTCTAGCCGCACTTAGGCATTCTTTTAGAATTTTCTTACATTTAAAGGGTCACCAATATGGGGCTATAACATTATAGAAGCTAACCTGGCAGTATTCTCTGCAATAACGGTTTCTAAGATTAGTCCTCTGACCAGAGAAGAGTGTACAGGACTTAGAATGGGCAGGTGAGTTAGCCTGAGTTCAGCTATAGGCCAAGAATAAATAGCATTGTCCCTTGAAAGATTCCTACGTGCTGAGGATGAGAAGCAGTGGAGAATTCTTTGCTAAGGGGTTGGAGTGCTACAAGGATGAGAGACAAAACAGCTTAGCAGTGGTGGCAGCAGTGGAAGGGGCATGAAAAACGTCACATACATGCTCAGACCCCTTTCTCCACCTCTGTCTAGAACAGGCAGAGGAATTAGCCTGTACCAGAGCAGGGAGTAGAAGCCTTTATCATTCTCCCTCTTGGGACCATGTTTCCTATTTCATGCCCAACTGGGCCCTAAGGGTAAGACCCCAGCTGCCGCACCCTCTATGTATGACCAGACTGGGAAGCCCTTTTTGAGCAATGATTAAAGCATGAACAAGAGAAATTACTTCTCATCAACAAATATTTTTAGTTTCTTGCTGCTGAAATTGGATGGCGGGCCACTGGAGAAGTTAAGAGGGCCACATTCAGCCGCAAGAATTCCAGTCCTCTCCCAAGTGGGAGAAGTTAATGCAATAAGTTATGCCCAACTCAGTTCGCTTTAGGGACAAGTCATGCACTAGACTCCTTACCCCCAAGTCCACATGCTAACAATACTACTGAAATGGATGAGAAAAGAATTCATACACCTTAAAGGGCAAGAATGTGTTTTATTGTCCCCCCAGACCTCCAACCTTTCATCCTGTCATGGTAGGGCCTACCACCTCTGTGCTCTGAATTTTTCAGCCCCATACTCTGCTGTCCTCATAATTGCCCACGAAAAATTCAGAAGTGAAATACTCAATGAATAAAATACAGCACATAAACAAAACACAAAGAACTCCATTTCACTGAGTGTTGGCTGTGTCATTGTCTATACCATTGATGTCACATGCAGTATCTCACTTGATTCTCCAAACCGCAACCTGGGAAGTCAGTGCTATGTTAGATCCCTTTCACAATCAAGAAATCCAGGGTGGAAAAGGTTAGGTAACATGCCCAGCAGCACTCAGTGACTAAGAAGCAGAGCTCTTGTCTTGTGTTCTACTGTTTCCCAGGATATAACTAATTCAGAGTGGGCTGAAGGCAAAACGATAACCAACTGTTTTTCTTGTAAGTTTACCTGACAAAAAGGGGCCCAGTTGCTGATAGCACTTGCTCTTCAGTCCCTTAGGATTGGGTTCTCTGCTGATAGCAGTGAGGAGAAAGCAGAATGACTGTCCGGGACAAGGGAAGAATGAACTTCTCCAATTTATACTTCACACCACAGGGTGCAAACTTTACACACTCTATCAGAAGTCTCAGGCATGGCCACTGCCCTCAAAGTGCTTATACTTTAATTATACAGATACAAGTTACCATCCATGAAACACAACACTAGACAAATCCATGCTCAAGTACAAGGCACAGACATTTTCTGCTTTAAGAGCCCCAGAAGATGGAGGCCAAGGAGCCACCTCCCTCAACACCAGAATGAAAATGGTTAAGAATGGCCTTGAAATCTGGAAAAATCTAGGGTACAAATCCAGCTTTGCCATCTTTTACCTGTGTGATCCTGGGGGAATTATTAACCTCTCTGGGCCTTTGTGTGCTCAACTTGAAACTGGGCATTACACCATCCACTTGACATGGTTTTCAGGAAAAGAAAGTGACTAATATTTATAAAATGTTTAGCCTCATGTCAAGCCTGGGTGAGCACTTATGATAGTGATATAATTATCATGACCAGAGTCACCATTAACTCATGGAAGCCCAGTTACACCCAACCACATAAAAGTAAATTAGAATCTTCATTCCAAGCTCTGGTAGGAGAGACAGAAAGATGCACAGCAAGGCAATGAATGAGAGACTAAAAAAGTTCCAAGTTAATGAATCTGACATTATAATTTGGTTCCTGTATCCCCATAGTTGTTCCTGCCACAGCTTTAGCTGATCAATGGTACAGACTAGATGAGCTAAATGCTTTCTCATGGTAAAAAGTGTCTCAGGAGTATCAACAGATGGAGTCCCATATTCCCTACATCTAAAATTTTCCACCACAACCCCCAGCTCTCCCCTACCTTCAAGCGGAAGCCAACTTTCAAAGGAAGCAGAGAGGCCCAGCAGAGAGAGCATGGGGTGCCATCAGGCCCTGTGCCCATTCCAATCCCAGCCTGGTTCCTGTGGGCCACATGACCTTGCACAAGGTATTTACCCTTTCTGAGTCCCAGTTTTCTGATGTGCAAAGCAGGGAGACAAATACCATCTTTTCAAGGCTGCTGGTAAGAATGAAAGATAATATATGCAAGGGGCCTATCCAGAGCAATGATTGTCACATAGTAGGGGCTAAATGATAGAATCTGCTAGAATTATGCCCTGGTCTAGTTCTAAGTCTGTATACTGCCTCCTTTTCTGTGCCAAATGAAGTAAAGCAAGAACCTAAGTCCCATATGAGGATATCTCAGGGGCTTTCAATAGCTACTCCCTTTTGGAGACATCTGCCAATATCTAGTTCAAAATCACTCCTTGTTCTATACAATCATTCCCAAATGAACAAGTGAGCACCTAATGTCATTCAAGCTGGAATCACCTGTAGTTTGCGTTACAGAGTCTAGTCATAAATGCTTCTCCCCACTAACCAAAACCACCAATTTTCTAGGACCAAACCTAAGAACTGTGAACACTGGCCACTCAAGATAACAGAGGGAATTCATACAGCCCTCACAATTCAATAACAACCTAGTTTATTAGGACCTACAGGATATGGGTAACCCCTGCCATCACCCTGCAGGGTAATGTAGGGTCCTAGAATGTGTCACCCATACCACTTGTCAAGTACTTCAGGATATAAAATGTAAGAAGGAAATCACATCCTGACAAGTGAGGGAAGAAGAAGGGAATCTACTAAAAACTCATTCGGCCTGCTTTCTATCAGGAGTGCCACAAGGCATCCTGATCCCTCCCCGAGGACATTCTGTTGGTTGAGAGTCTTCAATAAAGTCAATAACACCCTAAGGAACAGGAGAGATCAGCTCATGATCCCCAACCAATAGGGAATGATGTTGACTGTCATAAGGATGGTGGGTATTTGGGGAGACTGCATCAACAGCACAACTTTGTACAAGGAAAATTTATGTTCCCAGACTTTTACCTGTATATTCTGGCTGTTCCCCTCTATGTGTGGGAGAGAAGAAGCTGCTCAGCACTTAATTTTACTCACTATTACTAAAAGGCCTCTATTACTCATTTCCTAAAGGCTAAAGATCCTAAGAATAATATTGTCTAATCAAAGCCAAAGAAACCATTCCAGTAGAAGAGTAACTATAGTATCTGAAAACCCAGCACAATTAAACTTTATTTCAATAGCTGAAGCTGAAAGAGAAAAAGACTTTGCTGGCAAAAAGATTAATACAAGAACCATGTCTGCTCACAGTGGAACACCTCAGTGTCATGCATGGTTCCTGGCATACAGTAGAGTTCAATAAATAATAAATAAATAAATGACACAACCCAGAAAACATGCATTTGTTTGTCAGATGAATGAGCTTAAATAACTAAACACCAAATCAGTGTACATACAAAAGATCTGCTGAGATTAGAAACTATTTTGTTCAAAAAGTAAAAGTAAAATAATCATAGCAAATTTCTAAATGAAGTATCCATAAGTAAATCACTTTAATAAACAGCCAGTTTATATAACTTGCAACTTTGGGATTTACTAACATTTATAACAACCCATAAATGTCCTTGATGTTTGTGAATAGCACATTAAGTTAGGCCGCCAACTTTTGTGAACTCATGGTTTAAAACTAGGGGAGAGTTACATAACGTAGATTATGTTACTTACTTGTTGTTAATGGGTTAATATTAGAAACAGTATTGACTAGTTTCATACTGGTTGCTAAGCAACCTTGCTTCCTTTCCCCAATGGTCTGAGAGAGAGAGGATAAAAAAGGGCAGAAAATGAGAAATGTTAGAAAAATAGGAAAGTGAAATTCAATGGATCATAAGGTACAATTTGCAGGAAGAGTAAAAGAGGAAATAATTCTTGCCAGATGTACTAAGACATCAGTTGCTTTATGACATCACAAGAGTAACACATTGAGCCTCTAGCTGCAAAGATAGAGAAGGGAGTAGAAGACGAATGTCCCCTGACCCCAGCATCCTGCTGCTCATGTTCAGTTCACTCTTAGCCAGAAACACATAGGGGCCATGGGTGACAGTGAGCTGACCTGTGTGACAGACCATTATAGCCCAAACAACAACAACAAAAATCTATCCAGTCCAGAAGGCCTAACCAAACTTTACCCATTGTAATTCATTGTCCCATTCCTTAAGGGGCCTTTTGTTCCCTTCACATCGGAAAGGCCTCTCGTAAGTGATTCACACACTCTGCGATATTGCCTGAGTGCTCACCATGAACCAGGCTCTGGGCTGGGAACTGGAGGGGGCATGCTGGAGCCCTTGCTCTTGACTGATCACTCACCAGTGTGCTTGGTATCCCTTAACCACCATCTTAGTGTTCCATTTTTAGCAGGGGTCTATGATAGAGCACTTTTAAAAACCCACAGAATCACCTAGGAGATGTTGTATGAGAGGCCCACGTCCGTCTGATGCAGGACAGGCCTTATAAGGCCGCTGAACTGTTTCCTGCCTGAAATCTCCAGGCTCATGCTAAAATGAATTATCAAGAGAGAGAGAGAATATTAGTCCACCAATGTCCATTTTCATAGATTAGTTTGTTAAACTAGAAGCTGTCATCTGCTGTGTCCTGCAGATACCTAGACACTGGACAGGTCAGTTTTGACAGCAAGAAGAGGCTTGAGAAATGATTGGCATATGCACTACCCAACCAGCAGTGTATGGGAAGACGAGGACGCAGAGGGCTCTGGAGGCAAGAGAGGAAAGAAGAAGTTCTGAACAACCAAGAAGGCAGGAGAGAGCACCAAAAGGGAGAAGAACAAAGATTTGAATCAACAGGGGCTTTGAATCTGGTCCTATGCTAACATGGAATGTTGGGTAATTTATAATACCTACCCTATCCAAGAATACATTCTTTCATCTGTAGAGTAGAAAAGAGCACTTAGCATGTAATATTGGGAGAATAAAAAGTAGTATATTTAAAGCTAACCCCATGGAACCTGGCACATAGTAAATGCTCAATAAATTCTAATCAATGTTATTGTCATATATGGAACCATGTTAAACTATAAAGCACTAGTTTTAACTGTTAAAACTATTATTTATAACTGTGCCTAAGATTCGCTCTGGTTAACAGCCAAACTCATTGCTCTAAGCCAGTGTTTCCCTAATTTCAGCCATTTGTGTACCCCCTCGTAATTTCTGCTTTATCTAAATGTGATATTTTAGAATTAAGAATAGTACTAGTATAATATACAATAATAGTAATAAAAATATTAACAATAACAACAACAAAAAAGTTCATGGAATACTCATCACATGACTAGCACTATTTTAAGAGTTTTGAAGTACTAAGTTGATTATTACAATGACTTTATGAGGTAGGTACTATTATTAATGACATTTCACAGACAAATAAACCAAAGCATGGTAAGGCCAAGGTCATTTGGCAAATAAGTGGCATGCTGCAGATTCAAATTCAGATAATCTGGTTCCAGAGCCCACACTTAACCGTTACGTATACTGCCTCTCTCATCTCTGTATGCCTACATTTAATTAATTTTTAAATAACTGACTCACTTAAAATTTTTTGAAGAACTGTATACTACTAGGTGGGTATCTGTGAAATCCTGGGTTTTGTATTCTAGTTATAATTTTGCTTGTGTAAAAATACTTATAAAATTATTTAAGTAAAAATGCCATGTACTACCTAAAATCATCAATGAAACAAACTTGAAGAAGATACTATTCTATGCACTTGAATTTCTTCTACTTCAAGCCACAGAAATCATGGGTGAATACGAACAACTCACTGGTAGTTGCTTCCTCCAATACTCATTCTTTACCTCCTCCTCCTAAAGAGAGCCTAGATTTTTACCTGGCACAGAGCTGCCAAAAAGAAAGAATACATGTTCCTTTCAGCTAGCTGTGGTTCTGGCCAATAAGATGCAAAGGATGTGTTATGTGGGAATTCTTGGAAGTTTCCTCAGAGAAAATGAGCCTGATTTTTCCTTCTTCCTTATTGCTTCTGTGTCCAGGCCAGAACTCAAACCCAACAGTGTGGCCCTCAAAGGTTAAATTCTCCACCCTAATGCTCTCTCCCCAAAACCAAAGGGGCAGCAAACTGGACTCTCAGATGAGCTGGCTTTGGAGTGGCTTAAAGAGCTTCTCCATCACAGGGCCTTGGCCAACATGCCTGAAGGCTGGGATGACTAGAGCCTCTCCAGAGATCCTCCTGGGTCCCCCAGGCCCTTTTTGTCATCATATCCACACTACATTTTAAATAGACATCAGAACCAAATACAAGTCTGATGTCTAAGCATAAATGTCTGTTTATTGACTTATTTTACATGAAAAAGAAATATTTAGAAAGATGTCCAAAAGGAATATCCAGAAAATCTTTGCCTCCTGTCCCTCAGGAATTGCACTCAGTCCCCAAGAAGCCCTGAACAGTGCAGGGTGTGTGGCCCCCCACAGCCACCACAGAGTTAATTTGTATTTCCAAGGCCTGGCACATGTTCAGTCAAAAACCTGGCTGAGTGCCTGTTGTTTACTGAAGCTGGGGAAGAAGCATCTGCAACATTACGAAAAGCATATTGTAAAAGGCAACACATGCAAATTAAACCTCTTGAGCTATGAGTAAATTGCTGGGAAAATTTATAACTCATTTAATAAAACTTGAAGTAAATACATAGCCTGGCTCCCAGGGAAAACAAAATATTTCCCACAATTCTCTCCTCTTCAAAAAAAAAAGAAAGAAATTTAAAAAGAAAAAAAAAGGACCGTAGAGCCAGACAGCTCTAACAAGTAGAAAATAATAAATAGCAGCTGTGGTGGTAAGCAAAACCCATTTTGGGTTGTGGGGCATTTAATACCTACACAGGCAGAGCCACACCCTATGCTCTGGGATGTATTTGACAGTGTCCGGGACTAGAACACAGCCACAATAATCTATGTTTGTGCTCACCCAACAAGGCTCTCTGGGCATCTTCTATTCATTAATTCATTCAACAAGTATTTATTGAGCATCTACCAGAAGGCACTGTAATGTGGTGATTAAGAACACGTGCTCTGGAGCCCTGCCACCTTGTTTTGAATCCAGACTCTGCCACATACTAGCTGCATGACCTTAGGCCATTGTGTAAACTCAATGTTCTCATCTATAAAATAGGAAAATAATAATATCTACAACCTGGGGTCATTGTAAAAACTGAATAGGTAAATGCATGTGGAGTGCCTAGAACAATGCCTAGCAAATACTTATCCTTTAGTAAATATTAGCTGCTTTTATTATTTATTAGCTAGCATTATGGGCCAGCCATTCTGTGAGGATGAAACAAGTAGCTAAGACCCTACCTCATGGAGCTTATATTCTCCTAGGGGTAAACAGACAATATACACATAGATGAATGAATCAACACCACTTTTTAAGAGTAATAGGTGCACCCTGATAGGTGTGGCTCAGTGGATTGATTGAGTGGCAGCCTGTGAACCAAGAGGGTAGCTGGTTTGATTCCCAGTCAGGGCACAAGCTTAGGTTGCAGGCCAGGTCCCCAGTTGGGAGCCAATGAGAAACAAGCAATCCATGTATCTCACAAATCGATGTTTCTCTTTCTCTCATTCCCCCTCTTTTCTCTTCTCTCTAAAAGCAAATCAATAGCTCTGGCTGGTGAGGCTCAATGGATTGCGCACTGGCCTGTGAACCGAAGGACTACCAGTTCAAGTCCCAGCTAAGGCACATGCCTGGGTTGTGGGCCTGTTCCCCAGCTGGGGGTGTGTGAGAGGCAACCAATCTATGTTTCTCTTGTACATCAATGTTTCTCTCCCTCTCCTTCTCCCTTCTTTCCCTCTCTCTAAAAATAAATAAATAAAGCTTGAAAAAAATAGAAGTGAATAAAATATTTTTTAAAAAAGATAGTAGTAGGTGCTCTGAGGGAAACAAGATGGAGTAATTAAATAGAGGGGTTGCCATTTAGGGGTGGGGCTATTTCAGTTACAGTTATTCAAAAAGAAGGTCTGTCTGAGGAGGTGACATTGAAGCTAAGACCTGAATGATAAGAAGAAGCTAAGTACTTTGAGAATGTTCTACACAAAAGGAATAGCTTATTAAAGATTCTAAGACAAAAGAAAAAAGTTTGTTCTCTTTGAGTGACAGCCCAGGCCTGCAGGGCTAGAGTGTCCAGAATGGGAGAAGTCCACAAGATGAGGTGGGAAAGATTGGCAGGGCCAGATCACACTGAGCCTTATAGGACATGGACGGACTTTGGATTTTAATCCAAGTGCAACAAGTAACCACCGAAGGAATTTAACAAGAGAGTGACATGATCTGATCGACAATTTAAAAGCTCACTCTAGCTGCCATGTGGTAAATGGATTACAGGGAGGCAAGGCGGGAAGGGGAAGAGCAGAAAGGAAGCTACTACGGTTGTCCCTGCAAGATTTGATGGTGACTTGGCCCAGAAAGCTGAAGGAGACTCAGGAAATATTTCAGGAAATAGAGCTGGCAGGACTTTTTGACAGACTTAATGTGGGAATGAAGGAAAGAAAGAGATCAAGAAAGACTGATAGTTTGGGGAGGCCTGGTTTGTTCATCAGTCTATGATGGACATTGCAGAACACTGAGTGGTCATGGCTTCTATATCTAAAAGAGCCTCGAAGGCAGTTGGTCAGAACAGCTTAATACCCATGAACTAGAACCCACAGAAAATGTGACAGAAGTGCTAAGCACATAGTTAAGTTCCAAGGAGAACCTAAAGAAAGGAGTTTTCATGGAAGGCCACAGAAGACAGGGCATCCCGGCAGCTGTGAAGGATGCAGTCATCAGCATTCCATGAAGAGAGGGTTGCATGAGTATCCATGTGGAGGAGGAAAATGCAACACGTCCTCTCCAGAGAAGCAAGGAAAATCACTGCTCAGAAGTAATAGCTTCCACCCACGTCAGCACCAATTTACTGAAAAATCTCCTACAGGCCTGGTGATGAAGGGCAAGCGGGAGGGAGGCAGTGATCTCATTCCCATTTGGTCATCTTTTTTTCCATCTTTTAGGAAAGGATCAGGAAATCCTTGGAAAAAACTGTCAACATAAAGACACTCAGACATATGGAGCAGTGGCTTTGGGCCATGGACCTTCAGTCAAGCAGCTCTGGATCCAAATCACAGCTTGAACACTCATTGACTATATGACCCAGACAATTTTCTTGCTTTCTCTAGTCCTCAGTGATTATAAAATGAAACAATAATAGTACCTACCATGCAGAATCAAGTAAAATAACACTCCTTAAGGTCTTAGCACAGTGCCTGACGTGAGACAAAAATTCTCAGTGAGCTTTATTTCAAGAAATGATCGTTCCTATCATAGCATCCTGCAGATCTATCTTAGCTTGTACTTACTTGATAAACATTGCCCATTTAAACTTCCCTCTTCCTCACTACTTTGAAACATACACAAACTATTTTTTAGGGTTGCTCACCTTTACTATTAGTAGCTAACAGGGTGTCTAAAATTAACAATAATAATAGTATTATTATTTATGGCAGTCAAGATTTACTGAACTCTCACAATGTGCCAAGCATGGCATTAAGTAAGTACTCTGCAGGTATTAAATCATAGAAGGGTGAGGATGGTGGTAGGGGCATGGAATACTTCATTTTGAATCTGCTCCTTTGGGAAATTTACTTAAGCTTTTACAACTCAGGTTCCTCATCCACACAACAGAGAAAAAGCAGTACTAACCTCCCTAAGACGTTGCGAGGACTAGTAAATGAGTTAATAAGTACGAAGCTCTTAGAAGAGGACTGGTCCTTAGTAACAGCTATAAAAGCATTAACTACAATTATGATGATCAAACACAACAGCCCCATGGATTAGGTACTGCTGTGAATTCCCATTTTACAAAGAAAGGCACAGACAAATTTTGCACCCCCTCCCCGCCCCCCCGCCATGGACCCCTTTACTAAGGAGTGGAGACAGGATCTGTACTTAAGCAGTCTATTTCTAGAAACCAAACACCTAACAGATATGTTTTGGAGGAATAAATGAGCATCACATTTTGCTGGATAGCTCATCACTTGAAAAGCTTGGACCTGAATATCAACGAGTTATCAGCCGGGGCATGCTTGGCAAGGTGTGTCATCCACCTTTCCTCACTGCTGCCCCAGGTGGAACACAGAACTTGTGAAGAGGAAGATGCTGTATCTTCCATGGAAATTAACAGAAGACAGAAAGAGAAAACTGGGGAAAACAATATATCATAGGTGAAAAAAGATTCAAAACCAATCCTTTAAAAATGAAAAATTTTTGGTTCATAGATCCACCAACATCTACAAGGGAACGCCTGGGACTGCCCAAACCACATGTCAGGCCTTGGCAGGACAGCTCGAACTAATATGTAAATTAGGCTCCATCGTGTAACCTATATCAACCTACATGACTATGCATTTTGAGGTGCCCCTTCCATATACTCTAAATCCAGCCTGTTTTCAACTTGAAAACTCTTCCTTCCAGATGCAGGTGGCCTTTCTATCCCATCCCTTGGGGCACATTTGACACCCCCTATTCATGGTGCTGTGATTACTTATCTTCTCAACCCAGGTGCCTTCATGCTTCAGAGGACAAGAGTTCAGGCCTCGCTTATCTTGCAGGTCATTATGATTGTCATGGTTCCTTGCACCATAAATAAAGGACAATTGTGGCATGTGAGGATTGCATATGGCTTAAAGCCTTGGGGCACCAGCTTCACATAGACCTAAGTAGCAGCTCTGTCGATCATTTGTTGCATGGCCTGAAGCAAGTTCCTGATGTTATTTAATGGAGGTGGGCCTCGGTTTCCTCATCATTAAAATGAGATGAAAATAGTACCACAGGGCTGTTGGAAAATGGAAGGGATAGTGGATGTAAAACACAGTGCCTGAAACATATTGTATTTTGATATGTATAATGCCCACCCTCGTTTTTGCCCAAAACTTTCAGGAATAAAATCTTCCATTTTAATTTTTAATTCAATCATTTTATTTATTTATATTTAGATACTTGTTTTTTGTATTACAAAGGAATTTTAGCATTTACTTTTGAACATATTATGGTACAGGGAATTTTATGTAACAAATAATTACAAAACACAAGAACTGATACAAAGTATTTCAGGTACTACCCATGTGTAATGCACATCCTTATTTTTTCCTCAAAAATTTGGGCAAAAATATACACATTATACAGAGCACAATACAGTAAGAATGAACGAATGTCAGGAGGAGCCATTGCTATTGCTGCTGTTGAAGTGGTTTTGTATCAAAAGCAGTTACTCCCAATGTAGTATTAATTTTTCCACAGTGGAGGGATGCATAAGTGGAGCCCAGAGGAATTTTAGAAAAATGAAAATACTTTGTATGCTACTATAATGGTAAGTGCATGTCATTATACATTTGTCCTAAGCCATAGAATGCCCAACACCCAGAGTGAACCTATGGACTTCGGGTGATTATGATGTGTCAGTGTAGTTGATCAACTGTAAAAAATGTACCCCACCAGTGGAAGAATGTTGTAATGGGGAAGGCCATGCACCAGCAGGGGAAGGGGATTTATAGGAAATCTTTGTACCTTCCTCTCAATTTTGGTCTGAGTCTTCAACTGTTCTAACAAAAACAATAATAACAAAGTTTTTCCAAAAATGAATTCCCCAGAGTAAAATATAGGCCAGACAGACTCCATACAACCTCTTAAATATGATTTTTTGGAAAATACGCTCAAGGAAGCCCCAACCCTGCCCTTCGCATGCAGCAGATGGCAGTGGGGATTATTTGGAGATCCTTGCACAGGGGAAATTCTAAACTCCTGACAATTCCTCTAAGAATAAAGGAAGAAGATGACTGCTTCTGATGCACTGCTCCAGGCCTCTCTCCAATCTCTCCTGGATTTGGAGATCACTCAGGCCCATCAGAATCCTGAGACTGCTGTCTGCTGACTGACAACAGAAAGAGAAATTTAGAGGTGTGAGTGAAATGACAGAGCTGTCACGGCTGCCTCTGAAACGACTCTTTTCTTAAAGAAAGGAAAGATAACAGAAAAAAAAAAAAAAAAGCCCTCAGACAGCTGCGATCCCCTGTCACATTTGCTGGGAGAGAGTTTTTTCAAAAGAGCTTTAGATGAATTGTAAAAACAAGAAGGGGAGAATAGTTACCCCCGATGTTAATTTCAGTTTTTATAAAACTAGAATAGAATTTGGGAACAAATTTCCTCCTTTGGGCCCAATATAACAAATGTCAGCTAAGTAGTTTTACTTAGGGAATGGGAGATTTCCTCTCCCTTTAAAAAAATATTTGTTTAAAAAAAAAAGAAACCCAAACTCTAAAACCCAGATTCCAAAGTCACCTTTCATTCCCGGGGACCAGCTTATGACGTCAGATCCTAAGTCTTAGGTGGCCTTTTGGTCAGCTAATGTCATACTAGTCATAGTGATACCCGGCCTTGGCTTCTGAGATCCAGCACATCAGATCATCAAAGTCACACATTTGTCGAACATTCAGAAAACGTCCTGGGAGATATGCCCATATCCCAGACCTCACTTCCCCCTCTTTATCATCCAATATTTCTGCCAGTGTTAGTAGTTTATGATGTCTTGTTTCTTTCTTTGACATCCAAAACATAAAAATCTAACCATTTGAGGCAGGGGGTCTTCTCTTAAAAACAAAACACGCTACACTGAAAAATGCAGGCTGACTCTAAATCCAGCATCCCTTTTTAACAACAGAGAAGTCACTGGCCAAGAAGATCGCATTTCAAAGGTTCCCATTTTTCTCAGTATTTTGAAAGTCCTAACTTTACAATAACCATGAAAAGAAACAGATTCCCAATCTCACCCACAGGTCAGGCACAGCCCAGAAAGGAATGCCTTTATTAAGATAATACGTTGGAAAAAACAATAATTCTAATAGTAACTAAAAGAACAGATCATAATAGATGGAAGGAAATTGAATCTTGAGTGTTTTTCCAAGAGTCAAGGAGGGCCAAGCAGACCAGAATAAGAAACCTCATCCCTTCTTATAAAACGCTCCACGAGAACCACAAACCTACACCGGATTGCTGATTGATGAAACACTTGGATTAGAAATACACTGCATGAAATACAATTTCCAGAGAGGAAAAGGAAGTCCTTGATGAGCCTGGTGAAAGAGTGATAAAAGCTTCACTCAAGGCTTCCACTTCAGTATCAGATTGTGGGAAACTTTCATTGAAACAACCCAACTGAGTCCATTAGCCATCCATCGGCAAGCACTACATAAACTCTTAACACCTTGGCTAAGGGAAGGCCCCATAATCACCCTGCTTTCCTGCTGGGAGGAGAGGGAAGGTAAAGAAGCAGATGGAGAGGCTTCCTAAAGCCACTCCAAAAACAAAAGACGTTTTTCTTTGAAGGGGAAAGAAAGGGAAGAAGAAAGTATCCAAAGGAAGAAGGTAAAAGACCATGTGAATTTCCTTTCCTTCTCAACAGCATCTCTACTAGGACAATACTGACCTAGGGGCCACTGAGGAACCATCCACTCTGGAGGAGAAAAGTGGAAATAGAATTGAACCAAGTGTAAAAAGACAGGGTCCTGGTTTTGGCACTTCTACCTATGTGACTGTGGGCAAATTGTTCATACCTTCAGGTCTTTCATGCCCTTAGCTCTAGACCCAGGACAATAAGTACTGCCTCTCCTACCTTTCAGAATTATTTAGAATACTTCATATAACACTGACAATGAAAGTGTTTTTTAAGAGTTTAAAAGACTGAAGTTTTTAATGGAGGTCAGGCTCAGTTGTAATGTCAGCCTCAAATGTAAAGCATCATTACTCCCAGGTACTATGTAAGCTGTGACTCAAGTGTTTGTCAACTCACCCAGATCTGTGATTAGGATTCATAGGGATAAGAAGACAGGTATGAAGTATATGATCCTCTATGCCTATCCCCCTTCCAAACCCTCCACCTGCTCATCTCCAACCCTTCCTCAGCTCTTCAGCAAGTGCCCTAGCTTCATTCTAAGTTTTGGTCTCCAGGAGCACCTGAGAGAAGAGGAAAAGAGCTCAGTGACTAAAAATTTTTAAAAATTCCCATTAAATGGCCTCACAAATACCATACACACACACACACACACACACACACAAGAAAGTGCCATCATGCATATGGGGACCCAAAGAATGAAACATCGTGACTAAACACAAGAATATGGAGGTGGTTTTCAAATATTTTTAAGTAGCAGTACTTTTTTTCCTCCAAATAAATCTTTTTAAGAAGTCTAATATGCTAAGTAAATCAAGGTAGACGTGCTAGGGCTGAAGAGGAGGGTAAGGACTCAGGGTCCACATCTCAGGCTCCATACCTATGAGATAGACAAAGGAAAGGTCTGGAAACCCATGAGAATTTCATCTCTTCCTTTTACAGATGAAGACACTAAAGTCTACTCAGAAGAAGAGACTGGCCCTGGGCCCCAAAGCCAGTACTTGGCCAAGAGAGATCTCAGTCTCTTAGTCCACAGTCCATGCCTTTTCCATTGACCACCCCATTCCACCCCACCCCATAAGGTGGCACATGAAGACCCACCCCACCCCCATGAGGAGGTACAGTAAGATCCATGTTTGATTAGAGAGCTGGGAACACAAATAGCCAGAGAGGGGCCAATGTAGACCTCAAGGAAAGAAAATGTGTGTCTTGGTGTCATCAAATGACAAAGGTAAAATTGACCATATGGTCAAGGGTGGTTTTGTTATTTACTTGATTCTCACTATAACATGCACTGTCTTTGAGGTCTTTCTCAGGCAACTCCATTTGAATAGAGTACTTAATACACACAATAGATATGCCAAACACTTTGTAAGACATCAGCATTAGAGAAAGGTTCCAGCATGCAAGGGGCACCCCAGTCCACCACCATCCCCAACTTAGAAGCTAACTTTTGGAAGGCATTACATTTAAAAGTTGTGTCTGGAGACTCAGAGTTCAATTTTCTCTAGAAATAGTATTATCACTGGTGATAAGTTTCTAAGGCTCTCCAGGGAGGCCTATTTGACATGTAGTTTAAGATGCTACTAAAGGAATCACCCTTCCTTCAGAAAGAGAAAATTAAAGCATTGGGCTGATGCTTCTAAAGGTGTAGAAGCTGAGGAAAGGTACCAACAAGAAAAAAGTAAACATGGACAAATTACCATCATAAGAGTGAGCTTGTGAACATAAACTAATGTAAGCCAGAAACTAAACCAGCTCCGGCCCTTGTGCTGAACCGCATTATGCCCATCACACTGGGTGTATGTGCTCAATTGGGGGGAACCTCTGGCTGAAACTGGGTCTTCACTTAGGGGTATAGAGAACACAAGTATAGTTATTAATGTGATTAAATATATGTGAAAATTCTTTGAAACAGTGAACGCCAAATGCATGTAAGGGATTCTCATTTTTGTTAAGGCTATTATTATGGGACTGAGAACATAAGTAGCTGTTTAAATGAATAAGGTAAATAGACTTTAGACTCAAAGAAGAACTGAGAGCCAGATGACCACAGGACAAACATTTGAGTAATTTTCTGGGATTTTTCCTTAAAATTCTTAAGGCAACATTGAAAACCATCTGGAGAACTACCAGATTCCCCCAAAATTGAAAGAGAAAAGCCAAAGAGAGTCCAATTTCTTTCTTACAACAGCCAACTGTG